>NC_137614.1:15827227-16156820 GCF_963280865.1 Gymnoscopelus braueri
GTGTGTGTGTGTGTGTGTGTGTGTGTGTGTGTGTGTGTGTGTGTGTGTGTGTGTGTGTGTGTGTGTGTGTGTGTGCGCGCGCGCGTGTGTGTACTGCATGCGCATCTATGCATCTATGATAGAAATAGTGAGACAAGTGTACGTATAGTGATGCCATTTCAAAGACGTTTTTTAAGGAGAATATAAATTGTTTCCTTGAGGTCAACAAATGAGGTCAATACCTCCCCCAACCCCAGCGGAAGAAATGACAGCATCTCTCTTTATGGCATCGACACGCAGCACTAAAAATCCACCAGTCAGCAAAAAAAAAACATCAACATAGACATGGCCATGCTGTAGAATTGATCGGCAATTGACTTGTGGGTTGGGGGATGCATAGCGTAAGAGCAAAATGACCACCCTGTGTATATGGCCATTGGCCATTGCATGTGGCGCACATAGGCTAAACCCATTCTGGCCTCCTCTCCCTGGGTCACTATTGTCCAGTATTCTGTGACATCTGTAATACTATTCTATTTCCTTCGTGGTTCTCAATCCTCCTTCACTCACTAGTGAGTGCAGATGGCTCTCTACTCTAGTATCTATGTTGTCCTGTCAGCAAGGCATATTCCACAGGGAGAGCACAGTATGGAATGGTCAGCTGGCCCAAAATAGCACTGCAGTGAGAGAGAGAGAGAGAGAGAGAGAGCAAGAGAGAGAGAGAGAGAGAGAGAGAGAGAGAGAGAGAGAGAGAGAGAGAGAGAGAGAGACCGCAGCAAACAGCAGGGTTCATCTTTTGTCCTTTACACATGCAGACACATGCAAATATGACACACTTAGCACACTGAGCAACAACACACACATGTACGTACTGTATATACACATGCACACAAATAAATGAACTATATCTAACTTTCTGTAGTTTATTTGAAGCGCATAGGTAAAAAGATTTTCCTCTAAATCACTGAGGTTGTGTTGTAAAATCATGACTCATGGCAAGTCTATTCTTAGATCAGCGGGTGTTTGTGCTTGTCCAAGATGTCTTCGCTACAGTGATGCTACACATGAAGCTACACAGTTAAATAATCAGTGTTAATTTATTCATTTGTAACTCTAAGAGTGAACAAATGTAACCAATCGGACCAGTACACTCTCAGTTAAATTAATACGCAGTATTTTACAGTGTAGTAGAGTACCAACAACCTCTTAGGGAACAAGCTTTGAGTTACTTTGGGTAACAGATTGTGGACTCATCCACGCATCACAGTTACATAAAACCAAGGTGGGCAGTGAAGGACGTAATTTAACATTCCTTAAGAGAAAGAAAAAACCCCAGTAAGGCTTCAGAAGCTAAATCAATGAAAGCGTTTCATTGGAACTTGATTGTTAAAAAATGGCAATTAATTTGGATCAGTGAGATCATTCATATAAATTCTGTGAAATGAGTGACCCTGTTATTGAGCCATTATCTGCTCTCTCTGTTACAGAGCATCCGGTGCTTGGCATAGGCCCATGCCACCCACCCCTGTGGATTTTAGAGAGACATTGGCCAACCGACGGCAACCGCAAAGCCAGGGCATGACACCGTGAAACATCTATACGGCTGCTAATGGAAATGCATAGCAGAGTCATCATTATGGATCCCACTGTGAAAGGGAAGAGGAAAGGAGCCTGCTGGTGGACCTGGATATGCCTGCTGCGGGTGTTTCTCTGGCAGTGTCTTAGCTGGTTGTTGTGAGGAGTGAGAACGAAGCAATCAGCAAGTATACTGCCGCAGAAACTCTTCGCACTAAGAGGCCCTGGAAATGGAACCATCACGGGGGGGTATTGGTCAGTGCAAGGCAGAGCTATTATGTTGACAGAAGGTGGAGGACAGAACGTCAAAAGAAGAACCGAACCCTGTTGAAGTTGTTTATTTTAATGTTGATATAATGTCAATTCAGTTCAATTCGTTTCAATTTAATTCAGAGCTTTACTGTCACATATGGTACATGTGGTTTGTGTTTAGAGGGTTGACAGTTCAAATGAATCAACAATAATCACCACAATATTTACCATGTTAACAAAGTAAGTTGCTCACTACAGAGAGCACTATAAATTCACTCTGCAGTGCTTCAGGGCAAATGAATGTCAAGTTAAAAAAAATGTATGTAAAGTTCATGACCTGATGCAGGAGTGGGAGAATTTAGTTACTGAGAATGTAACCATTTGTTTGACAAAACTTATAACAATGAACAAACTTGTATAAGGCATTGTACTTGTGTGATACTGCCCTCTTGTGACAAAAAAGCATACTTGGGCATTTTTTAGGTCATCACAGTGCAGCAATTGTCCAACAGATAACCTACATTTCTTTTCCTTAAAGAATTGTGGCTGTGTAGAAATAATTGTAATAACTTGGAGTATATGTTTTGTTACTGGTCATTCATTAATTCAATTATGCTTTGAATATTTTCATTACTGTTAATATACATTCATATTTATGTTTGTGATTTTATGGTCATTTTCTCACTGCAAATAATATTAGCAGTTATTGTATGTGATTAATTATGTTAACTATACCCTGTATGCTTATAAGTGGTCAGTTACCGACTTTAATGCATGTCACACATGACTAAACGTAAGCGTTGTGTTCACATGTCTAAAATCATTTGAACACACAAACAAAAGCAATTACCAATGTTTTTTTTTACAATCTATATTCTCCACATCACATATCTGGAAATTTAATTATAATATAATTAAATAATTTATGTCACATTAAAGCACTGTCTAGAGGCCTAATTAGCATGGCTGTCTGAATGGTAAGCACATTCGTTAGAGTTGGTTTAGGAAATAAGTTGTACAAATTCATTGATAACTGCATTATCCAAAAAAGTTATGAATATCTGTACAACTGAGCTTGTTATCTTGGAAGATAGTGTGATGATGAAGTAGATGTTTTCTCTGCGGGCTGGAGTAAAACAGAACTCTGCAGTCCTTTGTAAAGCTCTGTGCCACTGCCACTGCATTGCTGCAAACACGAAAAGGGGTCGCAGTTTTACTGGGGGGCTGCAGTACTATGAGACCGGAGGAATCATACTGTCACTGGTTTAACCTTAACGCTGTGGTATTTTCCTTCTTTTTAGCCGCAACTCTGTGGCAAATCACATTACATTACACATATATGTCTCCAAACAAACACTAACCAAAATATTAGAGATTGTTTGGAGATGTTACAGTAAAGTCTAGCATTTAACACTACAATCACTTGGAAGGGAAAGTAATGTTGTGGGATTTTCCCCCTTCTTTTCAAAAGGTATTGGGTTAGATATAGATAGTACAAAAACTGAGGGGGAGAAAACTGAGTGTAGCGGGTTTCTCAGGTAAGCTGAATCCTAAGCCAGCAGGGGGTTTGACATAGTTCTGCAGCCATATAATTATAATATAGAGTCAATGTTCTGGAGGCAAGTATCAACCACTACAGACCATTACTGTCTATAATGTAGGCATCAGTATCATTAATATGTAATAAATATTGTATAATGTTTGTTGTTAATCATTCCTTTTTCAGAATGTTAAATCATCACACCACATCTAAAATATGCAGAGCAAAGCGTACATGGAAATATTATCTAAGCGACAATGCAATGTTCCATGGTCTGTATGATTGGTTCTAAACTAGCCACCAGGTTACCACGCTTAAATACATTTCAGATGGCATAGAATTATGAATTATATTCCTGGGTACTCCTATCATGTCTCACAAGAGATGGAGAGATTTGGAGACCCCTCTTACTAAACAAACAATATATTAATAATAAAGAGCTATTTAACACTTATTTTACCAATAGATAATGCTTGCAACACCTCTTAGCTAAATGAAAATATCTGGGTTCATAAAATGTGTTTAAACTAGCTAATGCCTGACACCCAACTAGCCACAACATGACCAACCATCATCCTGAGCTATAAGTACGGGAGCTGTCACCTTGGAACAGCCTTCTGGTTTACAGTTTAGTAATATATAAAACCTAGCACATTTACAATCTTGAACGATTAGTTTGACCACTCAATCTGCATAGTGAAAAGCACTTTTTTCTATTATGCTGAAGTGCTGAAATTGCTCTATTTAGCTTACATGAAAGCAACAACATATTTCCTTATGATTAATCGGGATGTCTGCTGGTGCCATTCGAGTGTAGTTTTTCATGAATTCTAAAGTGGCCCATTGAATTGAAATGCACAACAGCTATTCATTGATGCTTAAAAAACACAGGGCTCACTTTGCGTGATTCCAAGCTTTAAGCTTTTTCATTGTGACATGCACTTACAGTACAATTACAATACAGCTGTGGTAACATTACAGGCAGTGAGATTCGTATCTTCAAACCTCAATAGTGTGGCAATGATATAATAATGTTCTATTTTTTTTTACTCAATGAAAGCAAAATGGCAAAAAAAAACAAATAGCATATGTGTATAGTATAGGCCTATAGTAACTACAGTAGCACAGTTGCCATGAGACAACAGCATTCTTACTACAGAAAAGACTAATTATATATAATATGATGTCATCGTTTTTGAGTGAGCGACTTCTTTGATCATCTTCAAAAAGGTTCCTATATATACCTAGGGGCTCAAACCAGCAGAGATCAGTGAAGGGACGAAATTAGACGAAGGGTGACTGTCTAGCATACTACTAGACTCTAGTAGTATGTTAGCCTAAACCAGCCTAGAATCTATAGATGACAGCTGACACTAGTTCTGCTTTCAATGCTGGGTTCCAGCAGAGTCACAGAACTACTGTCACTGGTGTCACTGTCACCGGTTTAGGGTGGGCTTTATGGTTAATGCATTAGGGCAGGGGTTTTCAACAACTCCTCAGAGGGGGTCTACACAAATCTTTTCGGAGTTTGTGTAGAGGGAAAAAAAGAACTGACCAAGTAGAGAGCCAATGGTCAAGGTGACTAAATATTGAGGGTTTATAAGGTTAACTATCTGAAAATACACAGTTGCACGAATTCAACTATCTATGAAATCTATGAAAAAGTTTACCCTGCAACACAGTTTTACAAAGTATGCAGTGGGGGTCCCTGCTTCATCTCTCTCTCAGCTAGGGGTCCTTGGACTGAATAACGTTGAAGACACTGCATTAGAGTAAGGTTGGGGTTTGGAGGGTACATCATAGCAGTGCAGTCTCTGGCTCTGCAGTTCAGGAACCTCCTATTGCTTTGGGTTCCGGGGTGAAGGTCTTAAAAAGGAGAAGCAGGGAGGAGTTAAACTACATTAGGACAAAGTTTTGTCTGACTTCCCACTGCACGGAAAGGAATGCGGTTATGGAGAAGAAACTCCGTACAGCGATAATATGGATGGACTCACTCACTCGCCTGGTTGTTTTTTATGTAGTCTAATAACTCGAATGGGATATTATGTGGGAACTGGGAAGACTTCGTGCCAATAAGGAACCTAAACCAGTGGAATAGTGTAGCCCACTTGTCCCCGGAAGAGCTTTTTGTAAACATGCATGTGTTATTAATAAGTTGAAAACAAACATCACATGCAGTCTCAAATGAAGTAATGGATCCAAACCAGACTGTTGTGTACATTTCGGAAAAACTAAAAGTGCTTGTTTTGATTTCGTGCGCTCTCTCGTTCTTCGGCTCTTCACTCATTATATTTGTATACATATTTTGGTCTGATTTGAGGACGACTCCAAGAAAACTCCTGGTATATCTGTCGGTTTCCGACTGGTTGTCTGCGACTTCATACGCATATGGAGCCTGGAAAGTTTTTAAGTCAGATTCTATAGACTGTGTCGCCCAAGGAGCAATATCTACGTTTGCAAACACGAGCTCTTTTTTCTGGACTGTTGCTATAGCCATTTACCTGTACGTTTTCATCGTGAGGTCCAACCAAAGACTTGCCGACAGCTTGGTGTTGTTTTTCCACATTGTCAGGTAAGTGGTAGCCCTGATACATGACTGACAGACATGGATTATCTTCAAAATAGTCTTTGCACTTTCTCCCTTTTTGGTCCGTACATCTATACAAACGTTCAGATTTCAAATATAAAGTGCTTACCTCATGGCTACGGATGTTACAATTATGTTCGTGCCCTCAGAAGTACCAGTAATTTCCGTATTGTTCAATAGAAAGCATTTCAATCCGATTGGTGGCCATTTTCTTCGTATCTTGTGATTTCAACTACGTGATCCTATCGGTTGGGAGGTGAATTGCACTCTGATACATTATAACTATGAGAAAATGGCCATCGATCGGAATTAAAATGCTTTTTATTGAACAATACGGAAATTACGGGTACTTCTGAGGGCCGTACATAATTGTAACATCCGTGGCCATGGGGTAAGCACTTTATGATTAAAATCTGAACGTTTAAGCAGATGCACGGACAAAAAAGGGAGAAATTGCTAACACTATTGTGAAGTTCATCCATGACGGTCATCATGACAGATGACCGTCTTGTGATCCATCCATGGCTAGTAAATTGGGACTAAGGACTTTGGCCTATTACTTTTGCTACTGCAATTCAATTTATACGAGTTTTAGTTGGAATGTTTCCCAACAACTAGCATGCTTGCTGAGGTGAGGATGTATGAGAATAACTATCTTCGCAGTTGCACATTTACCTGGAGGTAGAATTTAGAATCGGATCTTTGCGGATGGACTTAAGGCTGTGATTGGCTGACCTATGGTGGATGTATTAGGATACTTTGGCTCATCCTCCAAATATTTTGTGCAGTTAAATAAGCAATAGTACATTCATTACCAGGTAAAAAGTGAGATTATAAAAATTCTCTATGTATAATAGCCTATACATAGAGAAATGTTAATAATCTCTTTTTACCCCCTTGGGGTAAAAGCCCCCCCCCCCCCATATGTCTGTATATATACAAAACAGAAGTAACACATGTTATTTTAATATATATTTATGCCACTAGTCTTGATCAATGCAGCATTTTATGATCTCATTTGACCACAGTCCTCTAGTTTATTCCACGAAAACGATATTGAGGTAAATGTATCTTTCTGTCAAAGACATTTTGTAAAAATTACAACATTGACTTCTTAACTTATTGTTGATATGTCACTACTCACTAGGAAGGACTTGGGATAAATAATCCACTTGTTTAGAGGAAATAAATTACAACATATTTTGGGTGTGTTTTTTGTGTTTCGTTTTTTGTAAGTGAATATTTATTGACTGTGTGTCTGGGGCAAAACGTCCCCTGCATTGGAGCAAAAGGCCTCTTTTAGAGGTTGGTCAATAATTTGCCAAAGACTTACACCAACAAGTAAGATGGCACAGTGCAAATCTTACCAATATTGTTCCCTATATTTCTAGGTACATTTGTAAGGATTTTAGGAGTGCACAGTTTGTGCTACAAAGTTACACAATAGAAAGAAATTCAGAGTGCAGAATACAACACATGCACCAAATACACTCATGATTAAACAGGAAGATTTTTGAGGAAGTAATTGCAACGTTTGGTTATTTGTCAAGACGTTCCTTCTGTTTCTTGTCTAGTTGGGGTGTTCCATTGGCCACTACTACTGCAGCTCTGATCCTTAATAAGATTGGGTTCGATGCATCAGAGGTGTCCGTAGGGTGGTGCTGGGTGAAGATCCAGGCTCCTGACCATGTGCTGTGGATGTTTCTGACGGGGAAGATCTGGGAAGTCCTGGCTTACATCGTGCTCCCTGTCCTCTACATTTTGATCAAGAGGCACATCCACAGAGCAGTGAGAATCCAACTCAAATATCTGTCTGACTGCTCCCTTCTGTGGTCTGAATAAGTCTTGTGCTGATAATGTTTAAAAAACAACAACAACAACAACACATTAGACAAATCCTGAATGTTGCACTTTGTGGCTATTCAATATTTTCATCATAGAACCTGAATTAAGTTTAAATTCTGCTTGTCATCATTATTACTTTCATAAATCCCACTCTTATAACGATATGTACCAGTTTAGCAGAAGTCTTAACTTGTCATGTGTCTCATTTAGCATGCAGCCCTGTCTGAGTACCGCCCACTCTTGGCCAGCAGCCCTCTGTCCAACTCCTCTTCCATGGCTGACAGGAAGCTCACCCTCATCCCGATCATCTTCATTGCCCTGCGTATGTGGAGCACAGTGCGCTTTGTACTGCTGCTAGTAGGCTCCCCTGCCGGGCAGAACCCAGTACTTGTCACTTTGCATGTGAGTTGAGCTCCAGCATATCGTTGCTGTCGGGCGGAAACCTTGTATGTCCAAAACAGTTAGTTTTCAGGAAATGAAAAAAAGAACCTGTGTTCCAATGGATCCAATGTGGTTATTATTTAGTCACAAGCCCTTATATACATTTCATTGGTTAAATATTTATAAGCCCCACTGGCACACTTAACCACTTTCACTTTAAAACATTTGTTTTTAAGTTGTGAAAATAGCAGATCTACAAGCTCACAATTTGTCACAATGCGGCGCGTTGCGAGCTTGTAGATCTGCGTAAAAGCATTTAGGAAAAAAACATTAAAACAAAACATTGAAAGTTGTAATATGGAGATACAAGGTTTTCATCTTTCATCATTCATTCAAATGAATGTTCATTTATAACATGTACTATAAACATGATTATAACCAGTTTTGTTATATTTGTGCTATGTGAAAACGGGGTATTAGATGTGTGTTTAATACTGTCAGAGTAAAAGACAAGCTGCAACCATCACATTTTGTGATTACTTACATTTTGTGATTACTCCATTGTTCAGATGCTTCTTTTCAAAAGTTCAATAATTACATGATTTTTCCTAAATCAATGAGTAATCATGTTAAATAACCAAAATGATTGTGCTTATGATTTTTGCCATAATCGAGCAGCCCTATATGTCTGTGTGTATGCTACTGTGTGTTTATTTACACTTCTGTTTACAATATTGAACTTGTATGCAAGGCCATGTTTGCATACTCTAATTACAGTGAATCCCCTGAATGATTACCGTTAACATTTAATGCTTTCCATCTGATCCTCCAGGGCATTGGCAACACGTTCCAGGGTGCAGCGAACTGCATCATGTTCGTTCTGTGCACCCAGCCCATCCGCACGCGTCTCTCAGCAATGTTCTGCTGCTGCTGTAAGTGCCGAACAGGGTCGCCCCGCTCACAAGACTCTTCCCAAAGGCCTCAGCTCGTGACAGAAGAGAGCACTAGCTGAGCCCGGGCCAATGGATCATTTCTTATGGTTGGGAAGGAGATGAGGAAAATGATGAAGGCGTTGGAGAAGAGCACCAGCTCAGCACCAGCCTCATTAGAGCAAGTGCCTGCAAAGGTGGCTGGGGAAATTCTGCATGTGCATGCACATCTGCCTTAGGGAACGTACTGTATATGTATGTATATCACATGCACTTTGGATGATGAGGACCGTGGCGCATGTACAGCCTGATTTATACTTATTCTTGTACGCACCAAAATAGCAGATCTACAAGCTCACAACAGATTGTGTTGTGCTGTGCTGTGCTGTGAGCCTGTAGATCAGTTACATTATTTTCATGTGTGACACTTGTGCGGAACTAAGCATAAATCAGGCTTATGATGCTTCAAATAGGATTCTATTACTTGATCTCCGATATCATTTGGCCACATGGAACACATTAGATGTATTGTATATACATAGTTTGTGCTTGTTTTTTTTATATAATATATTAAGTGAAAGGGCTTTCAAAGTTTAGGTTTAGCCTATTCCTGTGAAATTACTCTTGATTGTACTTTTTTATGGTGTTGATTTTTTATTTATCTTAATATCAGTCCTTGTAATAATGCATTTTAAAACTTATGTTTATATTCTACTGTGTGCACTGATGTGCTGTATGTGTCATGTTACCCCTGGTCAGTTTTATGTTGCTAAATGGTGCTTCATGCTTATTTCTGTAAGCTAATTAGCTTAAGCTTTTTACATACCACAGCACATTGGATTTGTGGACTTTGATTTCTAGATAAACTTTATATCACAAGGCTTTGGCAAGTACTTTGTCTCAAGCACAACTCAAAATGAATGCCTAAGAAATGTAGACTGCCAGGCCTAATATCTTTTTTAACTGTATAATTTAATTATGATGTGGGGACAAGAATGCCTTGTTTACATTTTTTCAGCTATACAGAATAGCTATAGCATGCTGTTCCAATCACTCATACTTTAATAAATACATTTGGGTGAATTAACTCATGATCATTCTATCGAAATTGTATTTAGGTATTGACTGTCTTTATGAGATTTTTGAGACTCTGGGAAGATTTCACTCCAAACCTATTGATTCGTCCATGACCAGAGTTGCAACTTGTTTTTCTTGCTGTAGTTGCAGAAAGTCTTCAGCCAAAACAACACCAAATAAAGTTTTAAATAATCATTTCATGCTGTGGCCATGTGTGAAGTGCCATCAGAGTGTGTTGTCTATACTCTCTGAAAACTGATGCCGTTGAGTGATATATAAGCCTCACTTCTCCTTTGAGAGCAGTTGTTTTTGGCTTCCAGCCACCCAACTTAGCAACATGCCACAAACCAGACAGAATGCATACCAAAGAACCCACTGAACCCTTTTGAGCACAAGGTCCCCTACACCTCACTGGCGACAGTACCAGAGGAGAGTCTTTTCATAGTTCTCCAGACTGCTTAAATTCGTTTTTCTAGATGCAATTAAATCTCGATGATCCTTTCTTATAGGTGACCAGCTACAATCAATAAGATTAATTAGTGCAGTGGCTACAGTATGAGGAAGCAATGGAGAAGTCCATTGTGCTGCAGGGTAAATTTTGCTTTATATGCAAGTGGTTATCATTTACTTGACCCTCCTGGCCGGTCAACCTCTAATTTCAGAAGTGCCTCATCAGAGGTGTTGTAATGAAGTTGATTCATGCGTGTATCTGTTATGGCTGATGAATTAGTCCAGTCCACAACTTAGTTGAAGTGGTTTTGTCAGGCCAGACAATGCTATTATGATTTTTTAAATAAGTGAACATTTTACCCACTGTCATGGCAACACTTACTTTTCCAAAACCTTAACCTGTCCGTTTAGGCAGTCACTCAATAGTGCTTTTGATATTACTTCTCTACACCACCTGAAGTATAATGTGCAAGAATGTGGAAATTATTGATGATCTATGTAGTGCACACATACACATACATATTTATTGTAGCTGATGTCTCAGATTGTTGTTGTGAAGTAGTTTGTACTAATAGAATCAGTGTTTAAAATATTTCTATTTTCATTTTGATTAGACAGGTAGGGGGAGAAGTGCTTTGATGAGACTGCATCAGAGAGGGGGTGGGGCTTCAAATGGGCTGGTAACAAGGTCAAAGCCAACATTTGTTATGAGCTGTTGGATGTGTCCACAGAAATACAGCTTTTTAACACTTACATGTAGTTTTTGGGAGAAAAATATAACAGTAATATACCAAATGTTTAATTAAAACAAATCTTAAACCAATGTGAAACATTTGTAATATTTTCCAAACATTTTAACAACACAAATCTTGTATCGAGGTCCCTCCCTGCCTGGCACAAAATATTTTCTTTTTGGGGTCCGTGGCCAAATACATATTAATTTTGACATGAAAAAGTTTGAGAACCACTGGCCCACAGTACCACTGGCAGAACACATTGTATTCTATGGCAGGACGGAGTAAGTGAACTGTCTGATGATGTGGACCATTTTTGTCCTTGCGGTTCTAGAGGATGAAAGGTGGAATGACACATATTGCATTCTCTTAATGCAGTAAGAATGCAGTATGTGGCCTCTCGTAGTTATTCCAGTGAATAGGTTTAGAGATTTGGCTGACATTGAAGCAGCTTTAACCCATAGAAACACTTACGGACGGTGGTTTATCTTTCCTCCTATATTGGCTCGCTTCCCACTTGTTTAATTAATTGGTGGGTGAAGGGGGGGGGGGGTCGCCTATACTGCAAGAGGTGACCTTGTTGACCTTGCTAGCCTTCTTAATGGCTATCCTTTATTGATGACAGAGATGGTTCATGAGGCTGTGTTGATGTGCCAAAAAACATTAACCACCCAATGTGAGAGGGAATAGTTTGGCTACATGACACCTTTTCCCTCGGTGGTGGTGTAGAATGTTTAGCCAATGTTTCTGGTCATTAGAACAACTAGACCGGTGCCCTTTGGGTGCTGGTCTACTCGGGGGCAATGCAAGTCGGGAACGATGCAAGTCAGGGATACACATCCCACCCGTTGTGCAATACATACTCCTGTATCTGATGTACTCGTACCGCTCCATGCTTATCGCGTTTTGCTTTAAGCTGCAGCTTCTGTTCGCCGCAGCTTCCATCACCCATGAGCACAGAACAATTTTTTTTCCATTGTACACACTGCCACTTATGTTGGCGACGCGGCACAAACGTGACACTGCATCAGGGATGCAGGCGGGTCGAGTTCGCCAATTAGGGAAGCCGGTGCCCACACAAACACACAGAGATTCTCTGCGTCCCACGCAGATCCGCGGATAGACAGATACAGATATTCAAGTTTTCTCCTCGGAGACTGTTGGTCTGATCGAATTTTTCCATTTTTGAATTATCATGTGTTGTGTTTCTCTGAGCCATTCTCCAATGCCCAATTATTCACTGTGCCCACTGGCAAGAGGTATGTACATTAGCAGTTGCTTCTTAGTGGAGTGGCCCCAAACCACAAAGCATCCGATTTTATCCCGCCTAGCCTCAGGGACATTATATTATCATATACTGACACAGTGTTAGCAAGAAAATAATTAATGCAATACATGGCACAAACAACAAGACAAACAAAAATATCTTTCAGAGCTGTGGTCTTTTATTTTATGCTCAGTAGCTTGCTTTTATCGACAATATTAAATTAATTCCTTTATTGTGAGTAGGAATGGTACAAATATATCTCCAGGCTAAATTGAAATCTATTGTTCATTATCTTAGGTTTTCTATTTTTTTCCCTTTTTGCCATGTATTGTGTTATCATTTTATAAACAAAAAGCCTATTGTGCAATCGGGCTCTGGGGGATGTGCAATGAAGACACATGTCTTTTTATTGTATTGTAACGTGATCAACGTGTGTAATTACTTCAAGAATCCTGCTGATAGCAGATCTTTACAGTTTAATGTGCCAATACCTTACCATTTTTATCAACATAATATATCCACCTACAGCATGCAAAACTTTACAGAGTTATCTACATATTCTTTCAACACATAATTAATGAACACAACAAAGTACTGCAGTAAACTGTGCTGCGCTCTCTGATCCCATGTCCAAAGGGCATCCGGAATCCAGTGGTCGAGCCACCTTTTATTACTGACAACAACAGTAGGACTAAATACCGCCATGAAAGAAGACAAGGCCTCAGGGGAACCTGTGGAGAGGAGAGGGGTGAGTTAGAATCACAGTGTGTGATAAGCACTATTACCATGTTAAGTTGTGATTAGATGGTAAATTATTTTGTCAGTTTGTCAGTATATTGTTGGGTCAGCATAATCACGATGGCTTTAACCACTTGAATCCTTGCGTCTTTATTCTGGGCAGGTCATAATAATAGGCAAGCATTGGGTGAAAATAGCAGAGCTATAAGCTCACATCGTGTCACATTGCAAGGCGTTGTGAGCTTAAAGGGTTCTATTTCATTCCCTCCTGACTGCCAGTAGGCAGTTACAGTAGTGAATAATGCCTCTCGCGCTCCGCGCAGGTCGAGTATTTATATAAACAAAGTCATGTGACGCGTAGGCTACCTGTGCGTCCGCCGTCCCGGCTACATAAGCACATGATAGCCTGCGCGCGGCCTCTTTGAACTTCTCGCTACCTGGCGTGCATCGCGGGTAAGTATTGCTCTGAAGAATCCGTGCATCGGTTCTTTGTTTTGCAGGTCCAAAGAGAGAAAGACACTACGTGTTGTTTGGTGAGTTGACATCCTGCCTGTGACAGTTGTCGAGAGCGCAATTTATTGCCCTCTTAAGGCTGTGGTTGTCAAACTATCTCCTCCTCTCTTTTCTTTATCTATCGGGAGGATTTTCGAGCGTGGCTCGTTCACCAGCTACACACACACTGTCTTACACAGAGTGTTGTGAGAGTGATCCTCCACACTGGGTGTCGGTCGCGTGCTGTGGGCTGCCCACAGCACTCGCCTGATTTACCTGGCTATAATAGCTTGTTTGATTAATTAAAGGTTAAATTAATTAAAAAGTTAAATTAATTTGAAAAATTAAATTGATTGAAAATGATAATAATAATCAATTAATTAAAAGTTACTGGAAGTTCCTGACGCGTACTGTGGCTGCACAGTTCTCGCTACGATTGCCTGGTTAAACACCCGATTGACATTTAAGCTGTTCTAAACTGTTGAAGGTGAATATCAAATCTGCTGGACGTTCTGGTTAGTGTTCAGATTTCCTAGCCTGATGAGCTAACAGCAAGCTACTTTAGCCTGACTGATTAGCTACACTTTGTGATTGTTGCTGGAGGTTACTAACGCGTTCGGTAATTGTACAGCTCTCGTTGGTATTGCCTGGCTACACAACTGACTCGATATGGAGTGTTCGTCCTGTAAGGTTCACCTTCAGGTCGAGGACGGCCATGAATTGTGTCCATCATGCTTGGGTATCGGTCATCTCAAGGAAGCTCTGACTGACCAGGCATGCATGAATTGTAGCATCCTGCCACTCTCTGTGAGAGAGGCCAGGCTGCAGGGGGTGGAGAACCTCCTTTACAGGGGAGACCTTCCACCCTCTGGGGTCCCTTCCGGTGGGAAGGCGAAGCGCAAACACGGGTCTCATGGCGAGCGCGGTCACCCTGCCCCGAAGAGGTCGGTGGGGGCTGACAAGGCTCCATATCGCCATGAAATGGACGAATTGCGAGCTGAAATAGAGCGCCTTAAGGCAATGGTGCAGCCACCGCCTCGCCTGCCTCTAGCACCTCCCCCACGCCAGGCGGCCTGGGAATCGGAGGAAGACAATGCTGACGTCCTGTCAACTAGAGCTTCAGACTCTGAGTTCCATGACGGGGGTTATAGCCCCAGGTACGACCCTTCCCCCGAACGGGGGTCTCAGGGTACTCCCCAGCCTGGGAGTTTGCAGGCTGAGGATGGCTCAGAGACTTCCCGCAGGAGCTCGGGAAGCACTGAGCTAGGAGATGGGCCCTGCGCGTTGCGTGCAACGCTGCGTGCTGCCCTGGCTAAGGTCGGTTTGGATGAGCCACCGGCCGCTCAGGTTGTGAGTAACCCGTTCTTCCGACGGGTTGCTGCGGCTCCACCCTTTGCTGTCCCACCCTCGCCTCACTACTTAAGTCAGCTGAAGCAGTGTTGGGCTGATCCAGGCGCACCTGCCCACCGAGGCAAGGATGCAAGAGCCCTGGCCTCCATGAGTGAGGCAGAAAAACATGGACTGGTTCACATACCTCCTGTGGACCAGTGCATTGCGGCGCTGGTTCTCCCTCCGGATGAGGCTCTGAAGAACACAGCCCGCTGTCCCAGCTCGCAGTGCCGGGTCACTGATGGCCTTCTGTCGAAGGCATATGATTCCGCTGCCTGCATGGCCCGTATGGGAAACTCTCTCTCTGTGCTCCTCCTCGCCCAGTCCAAGATCTTAGAGAGCGGGCAACCAGGGAGTGAGTTGGGCGACATTAACGATGTGGCTCTTGAGACCTTCGGCTTAATGTCAAGTGAACTTGGTGTCCACCCTGGTCGTGACACGACGTCAGGTGTGGCTTGCTCAGGCGCCTATGTCTGACGAATGCAGAAATGCGCTACGGAAGCTCCCTGTTGTGCCGGGCCAGTTGTTTGGGCCAGAGGCAGACAAAGCACTAGAACGTAGGCGGCAGTCACGACAGGCTTCAGAAGCCTGGGGTCAACGGGGTAGAGGCATGATGGCCCCCCCCGTTCGAACCTCTAAGCCACGTGGCGCGCGGGACCCGCGACGCTCGGGCTACCTGAGTCCTCAGCCGCAGCCCTGGCAACGGGACCAGGCGGCTGCAGGCAGATGGCAACATCAGTCCAGAGGTGGGCGGCGCCCACCTCGCCAGCCCCAGCGTGGGCAATGGCATAACCAGCGCCCCCCCAAGCCCCCAAATAACCCTCCAGGCACAGCCTGAGGGTCGGGGGCCGGCGGCTGGAAGATTTTCACAGCAGCACCTGAATTATTGGGCAGACCATGCCAAGGACGCATGGGTCTTGACAACAATGTCTCAAGGTTACAGGTTGCAGTTCCGCCGCCGACCCCCACCACCTTCAGGGGTCAGGGTGACCTCGGTCACAGACCCCGTGAAGGCCCAGTGTTTGGCCCAAGAGGTGGCCAAGCTCTTGGACAAACGAGCCATAACAGTAGTTCACCCACGTTCACAGAACGAGGGGTTCTACTCAACTTACTTTCTCATCCCAAAGAAAGACGGGTCTCTCAGGCCTATACTAGACCTAAGAAGGTTGAACGTGTACCTCAAGGTCCTTCCGTTTCGGATGCTTCGCACAGTCGACGTCCTGCAGACGATCACACAGGGGGAGTGGTTCACCTCAATAGATCTGAGGGACGCGTATTTTCATGTGCCTATACACCCAGAGCACAGAAAATACCTCCGCTTTGCCTTTCAAGGCCAAGTCTACCAGTTTGCCGTTCTGCCGTTCGGCCTGTCTCTAGCTCCCCGCATCTTCACAAGGTGTATGAGGGCAGCCTTAACATCGCTATGCCTGTCAGGAGTGAAGATACTTCCCTACCTCGACGATTGGCTCATCTGCGCCCCCTCTTTCAGGGAGGCGGAACAGGTGACATCCAGGGTCCTCGCTCACATCGAGGCACTGGGCATGTCGGTGAACCTCGAGAAGAGCTCGTTGGTTCCGACACAACAGACCACCTTCATCGGCATGTCCCTAGCATCGGTATCGATGCAGGCACGACCGACTACACAGAGGGTAGAGAAGATACACAACCTCCTGCGGTCTTTCCGCCTGGGGGCAATGTTGACTGTCCTAACATGGCTCAGACTGCTTGGCATGCTGACCTCAGTCTCAGCGATCACTCCTCTGGGGCTGTTACATCTACGCCCACTACAGAGGTGGTTCAATGGCCTTCGCATGGACCCCTGCCTACACAGGGGGGTCAAGGTCAAAGTCACTCGCAGGTGCCTTGGTTATCTCCGCCGGTGGCGGGACAATGCATTCCTGCTGCATGGGGTTCCTCTCGGCTCAGTCCCGGCGAGACGAGAGGTAGTGACAACAGATGCCTCGCTTCAAGGTTGGGGCGCGGTATGGCAGAAGAGGTCAGTCCAGGGGGTATGGTGCTCTCGGTGGAGAGGACGCCATATCAATGTGCTAGAACTCCGGACTGTTTCCTTGGCGCTGAAGCACTTCTTACCCTTTCTCAGGGGGAAGCATGTGCTCATTCGGACAGACAGCACCTCGGTGGTGTTTCATGTCAACCATCTAGGAGGGACCAGGTCTCTGGAGTCCCTGAGGGAAGCCCAGCGACTGTGGACATGGGCTTATCCTCTATTTTCCTCGATGAGGGCAATGCACCTGCCAGGCAGAGTAAACTCTGTGGCAGATTATCTGTCTCGCCAGAGACTGCCCTCTGGGGAGTGGAGATTGCACCCCCAGGTGGTACAGTTGATTTGGGATCGGTACGGGGTAGCCCGTGTAGATCTGTTTGCCTCAAAGGGCACAACTCATTGTCCTCTGTGGTTCAGCCTGGCAGAGTCCAGTGCCCCGCTTGGGATGGACGCTCTCGCCAACATCTGGCCGAGGGCGCTCCTGTATGCGTTTCCTCCAATCCCCCTGTTGTTGCCTGTGCTTCACAGGGTGAGATTGTCAGATCACAGAGTTCTCATGGTGGCCCCCAAGTGGCCCTCGAGAATATGGTATTCAACGCTCCTCAGTCTATTGGACGGGGATCCTTGGCAGCTTCCAGTGAGGATGGACCTCCTGTCCCAGCTGGACGGGAAGGTATGGCATCCATCACCGAGCCTCCTTCAGCTTTGGGTATGGCCATTGAGAGGGATCAGTCACTCTTGAGTGTGCTTGACCCCTCAATATGTGAGACTTTGCGGAATGCAAGAGCCCCTTCCACAAGGTTGGTGTACTCTAATTGCTGGGCTGCGTTCTCATCATGGTGCAGCGACAGGGGTCTAGACCCAGTCTCTTGCCCTGTACAACATGTATTACATTATTTACAGTGTCTACTTGATGCCGGCCGTGCGGCCTCCACGTTGAGGGTACACACGGCCGCTATATCCTTTAATCATAGCCATATTGATGGCAGGTCAGTTGGTGCGCATTACTGGGTGACACAGTTTCTGCGTGGTGCCAAGAGGTTACGCCCCCCTAGGGTGGGGCGTGCTGCAACTTGGGACCTGCCTCTGGTCCTGCAGGCATTGAGCCGGGCGCCCTTTGAGCCTATGGCGGGGTCGTCCTTGAGCTCTTTATCCATTAAGACTGCGTTTCTGTTAGCAGTCACGACAGCCAAGCGTGTGAGTGAGCTCCACGCACTTTCTATTAGTCCAGTATGCCTTCATTGGAAGGCGAACGACTCTGGGGTTACACTTTGGCCGAATGTCTCATTCCTACCTAAAGTATTGCCCCCCAATCATACTAATCAGGCCATAGAGTTGGCGGCGTTCCATCCTCCCCCGTTTACATCCGGGGTGGAGGAAAGGGCCCACTTACTGTGTCCAGTCCGTGCGTTGCGACTGTATATTCAGGCAACGCAGAGTATTAGACGCTCAGAGCAGCTATTTGTCTGCTACGGCGGAAAGAATAGGGGATGTGCACTGTCTAAACAGCGGCTATCCCACTGGGTAGTTGACACAATTAAAAAGGCTTATGAAGTAGCCGGTAAACCTGCCCCTTCAAATGTCATCTGCCATTCTACCAGGGGCGTAGCCACGTCCTGGGCGGCGATGAAGGGGGTGTCACTGACGGACGTCTGTGCGGCGGCATCTTGGACAGCGCCTTGCACATTCTCGAGGTTCTATCGCCTTGACGTGGCCTCTGGATCCTCACTGGCGTCAGCTATCCTGCCGCTGGCTGCTACGGCAGACTAGGAGGTGGGTGCAATTCCTCGTGACACTTGTGGTATAAGTCATCCACTACTGTAACTGCCTACTGGCAGTCAGGAGGGAATGAAATAGAACGGAAGTTACGAATGTAACTATGGTTCTATGAATTCCTGGATGACTGCCAGTAATACTGGTCACTCGGAATCTTTCAGGGCGAGAAGATTCTTAGAGGCCGCGCGCAGGCTATCATGTGCTTATGTAGCCGGGACGGCGGACGCACAGGTAGCCTACGCGTCACATGACTTTGTTTATATAAATACTCGACCTGCGCGGAGCGCGAGAGGCATTATTCACTACTGTAACTGCCTACTGGCAGTCATCCAGGAATTCATAGAACCATAGTTACATTCGTAACTTCCGATATTTCACTTTCAAAAAAACTTTGGGTCATTTTATCGTCTACTCAGGCTTTTGTGAACCCCCCAGACCGTTTTTATTTGCTTGATTTAGTATTTAGATATTTGATAATCATGTTATCAGACACGCCCCCTTCCTATACAAACCCATTATAACTTCAAACTCCATTTTTAACATGTTAGATTCATCAAAAACACCCGTCCTTGGTTCTGGTGACTCACCCTGCCCTCCTAATACGTGAGGGGGCCGTGTTTTTTCGATTACTTTTTTCATTTATTTTATTTTATTTTTTTATTGTATTTAATTTTTTTCGTTTTCCAAAAAAATAAATAAAAATAAATGAAAAAAGTTATCGAAAAAACACGGCCCCCTCGCGTATTAGGAGGGCAGGGTGAGTCACCAGAACCAAGGACGGGTGTTTTTGATGAATCTAACATGTTAAAAATGGAGTTTGAAGCTATAATGGGTTTGTATAGGAAGGGGGCGTGTCTGATAAAATGAATATCAAATATCTAAATACTGAATCAAGCAACTTAAAAACGGTCTGGGGGGCTCACAAAAGCCTGAGTAGACGATAAAATGACCAAAAGTTTTTTTGAAAGTGAAATATCCCTTTAAGAGATTTGGTGGGGAGGGAAAAAGGAGGGGACCAAGTATAGACCCCTGGGGAACTAAGAATATAGGGTTTAAGTGGTTAATGTAATGAAGACATCCAAGATATTAGTTAAATAATGATGTTTAAAATGATACTGATGTCTCTGACAGAGATTAACTGCTGTGCTGGCCCTGGCAACACTGGTTTCATGCTTTGGTTCATCTTTCCAATATGGTTACAATGTTGCTGTGGTCAACTCTCCATCTCCAGTAAGCCAACCTTTATTTCATTGAAGTCATGATTATAGTAACAGGATTGCATAATACTATATATGGCCATGTATGGGACCAATGTACAAAATATCAAATAAATACCTACTGTATTCATATGGCAGAATATGTAGCATGATATTAATAGTTTCTCTATTGTATTGTCTCGCTTTGTCCATTATTATTAAGCCATTATTTTGCCAGATGCTCTAATTTGTGTCTGAAAATGGACCTGTTACTCCACCAAACGTTAAAACAAAGTGACAAACTAAAGTGACTATGATTCTGATGTTGTGCGTATCTATAATGCATACTGTATCTATAATGCCTAATTGATATTCAAAGGTGCTCTCCATTGTTTGTTCAGTAATAGGGTTCTCTCATCTCTCCAGCTCTTTAATAAACAGAAAATACATTTTCAGCTGGGTTACCATCACCAATCTCCTCCATTTATTAGCTTCAATTTGTTTAGTGTTCCACTTCTAATTTTGTCTGCTCTTTTTTTTTTTGATCTCTACGGATTTCACGTGTTTATCCTGTATCCTAATTGGATGAAATTGGTATTCCAACCAGCAAATGTATTGTATGTTTACTAAAAAGCTGGAGAGGCGGGGAGACCCCTGTTTCTGAACAAACACTCTAGCTATCATTACTATGGGAATATAGTATTTAATATTTATATTAGCAAAACAAAAGAAAAATCACTTAGACCACTCTAAAAGGTGCTGTAAGTGATATTTGTTTGTTAAAATAATTGTTAAATTCCTCTACCCGATAACAATCATTGCTTGGAGTGTTCAGTAACAGGAGTCTCCCAGTCTCTCTAGGTCTTTGGTAGAACAGAAAATACATTTTCAGGCCGGGATACCAATTTCAAGAGAGAGAACTCATGCAGGATACAGCAGGTTAAACAAGTGAAATTGGAAGGGATGAAACCAATAAACAAGGAGAAAAAAAATAAACTGGAAACACAACTGATAAATGATCTTCTCTCTCCTTATTGGATGAAATTTGTAACCCACCAGAAAATGAATTTTCTGTTGAAGCACCTTTAAATCCGGCTTCGGTTTTGTTCTGCTCTCTCCAGTTCATGCAGCAGTTCTATAACTCCACCTACATGGATCGTTATGGTACACCAATGGAAGGGAACTTCCTGACTCTGCTGTGGTCTCTGTCAGTGTCCATGTACCCCATGGGGGGTTTCTTTGGCTCTCTGATGGTAGCCCCGCTGGTCAACAAGTTGGGAAGGTAATATCTTACTGTATCACATTGCATGCAATAGGCTCAATATGTGTGGTATATCCATTTGTTACCATCTAGGCTAGTATAGTACTGTACCTCATTTTGTTTTTCTTATTTGTAATCATGTAAACCTGATTCATGTAATAATTCATTAATTTGAGATTATGTTTTCTTTTTTTTTTTGTTTGGTTATTAAGTTCAAAGGAATTTCTTGACCAAATCCCATTGGGAAAAATATATATATTTTTTTCATTTAACTTGTTCGTTAATTTTGTTTTAATTAGTACCATATTTATTATCATTTTTTCTTCCAAGCTATTATTAATACAAAATGAGGACTCGCCACATCCTTTTACATCTGGTGTTTTTGGACATGACGTAGACCCCATTGACCAATTGATCAATTTCTGTTGCTTCTAAATAAATACAGTACCATGTGCGATAGTACTCTTATAATACAAAAACATGAATAAAATAAACATGATGGTCTACTCTACATACAGTAGTTTCAATAATTCCTTTTTACTTTATGGCAGGAAGGGCACCCTTCTCTTCAACAACATATTCTCCATCATTCCAGCTGTGATGATGGGAGTGAGTGAAATCGCACAATCCTATGAGATCATCATTGTGGCCAGGATTCTAGTGGGTATCTGTGCAGGTCAGAAGAACCTAAATAGTCAATGATTCAGATTGACGGGGAACCAGGTGACGATAGATAGTATGTTACGAACTGTACAGAACAGAACTGTATGTTTATGTTGTTTATGTTTTTCTAACCAACCGCATCCCAATTTTGGGCATGGCATTATAGGCAGGGAAAAAGCAGATCTCACTGTATAATAAATGTGAGCTTGTGGCTATTTTCAAAATAATTTTGATTGTTTATTTTTTTGTGGTTAAGTGGTGAAATTGTCTTATTGCATCTACAGGTTTGTCATCCAATGTGGTGCCTATGTATTTGGGTGAGCTCTCTCCAAAGAACCTCAGAGGAGCCATTGGGATTGTACCTCAGCTTTTCATCACCATCGGCATCCTCAGTGCTCAGGTGCTGGGCATAAGGCATATACTGGGCAACAGTGGAGGTAATGGTGGAGCATCTCAGAGTGGAAATATAGCTTTGTCAGTGGATTTCAAACTTTTTGTGCCCAAGGCACAGCAGTGGGCAAGTCACAATCTCAAGGCACATCTGTATTCAAATAGCGGATGCCTCTGTATAGAGCGTGCCAAAAATCCTGAAGGGGGCGTCAACAAGTGTCTTTTGGTAGCGGCGGACATCTTTGAGGGGTAAAAACCAGGTTGACTTAACATTGCCCAATGCCACGCCCAATGCCACGCCCCCCGTGGTGACGACACGTTGGCACGCTCTATAGGGAAATGAATGTACACAAAGTACTGTGTGTGTTTGTTACAACTCCCAAGGCACACCTGGGTCTTGTCTCACAGTAAACCAGTGTGCCAAGGCACAACGTTTGGTTCACCACTGAGCTGGGTGATTTTATGACATCAAAATACTTGTTATATCCTATCCTGGAATTGATTTAAAAGTTGACTCCTCTTATTCTGCCCGTAAAGATAAAGCTTGTTTTAAAAGCAAAGGTTATGAGTTTCGAGTAATAAGTACTGTATATGTTTTAGTTTTCATATCAGTGAAAATATTCTCATAGCTGACACTGAACTATGGGCTATCCAGTATGGTACCAACAACTATTTGGTCGGTGTGAAGATAATTTTTTAAGTTACTTTTCTCAATTTCACAACTATACTTTTCATTGGTTTTTCATGGAACAGTCTGCAGTCTAGCTGCTCTCTGTGGCTTTGTAGGGTCAGTGTTTGGGGTATATTGTTGTGGCAATCAACTCATACCAGTGAGTTGTTGCTGTTGTTTTATTTTGTTTTGTGCTGAGTCAAACTATTGCTGTTCTCTCCCCAGGCTGGCCCATCATGCTAGGTCTGACAGGTATCCCTGCCTTGATAGAGCTGCTGCTGCTACCTTGGTTCCCAGAGAGTCCCAGGTACATGCTCATCCAGAGAGGAGATGAGAAGAATGCAAGAATAGGCAAGAACACAGCACACAAAACATGCTAGAGAGAGAGAGAGAGAGAGAGAGAGAGAGAGAGAGAGAGAGAGAGAGAGAGAGAGAGAGAGAGAGAGATGGAAGAGAGAGAGAGAGAGAGAGAGAGAGAGAGAGAGAGAGAGAGAGAGAGAGAGAGAGAGAGAGAGAGAGAGAGAGAGAGAGAGGAGAGAGAGAGAGAGAGAGAGAGAGAGAGAGAGAGAGAGAGAGAGAGAGAGAGAGAGAGAGAGAGAGAGAGAGAGAGAGAGAGAGAGAGAGAGAGAGATTATACAGGTAAAACTGTCCAATAAAGAGAGAAACATGCCCAGTGTGACATGGATATCTGACACGACGGGTTCCTCCTTACCCTCAGCTCTGCAGAGTCTGCGCGGCTGTGAGGACGTGGAAGAGGAACTGTCCGAGATGCGCATGGAGGACCAGTCGGAGCGGGCGGAGGGCCGTCTGTCTGTCCTCAGCCTGCTGTCCCCAGCGCTCCCTCCGATGGCAGCTGGTCTCCATCATCATCATGAACATGGGGCAGCAGCTGTCAGGGGTCAACGCGGTGAGACACCCCGCCGTGCCCAGCAGCCTTGTCCCTTGTCCTTGGCCCACAGTATCTTTGTTTCAGTAGCATGCTCTAGATAGGTTGGCTTTAGTTATTTTTTCATTTTATGAATATGAGCAGCAGTCTACGGCTCAATTAATTATCCTTTACTGATGCAGTCGGGTGAAGCTAAAAAGAGAGGAAGGGATGCACAGGGAGGAATGTTCTGGTGCAGTTTGATCCTAGACCAGCAGAGGCACTTATGGGCCACGGTGTATTGTATTTACTGTGCAGCTGACAAAGCATAATGTCATAGAGTCCGAATAATATCTACTTTCCTTTAAATGGCTCCATTGTACTTCTTTCTATTGCAGAGTGATATTATTAATTACCATAGTCCATGCAGATTATCATGGACAAAGTTGGGGCCTTAATGAGTGATCTGCCTGTTCACATGTTTGTATTGAAATAAATAAAAAACCTGACCCTCCCCTCTTTTCCTCCAGTGATCCCCTCCTGTAAATATCGAACCGACCCTAAACCAATCCATCCACTATGTATGTAATCACAGCACATCTCACCTTGTTTCTCAGATCTACTACTATGCAGATAGCATCTATGCCTCTGCAGGAGTAAATCAGAAGGACATCCAGTACGTCACAGTGGGCACTGGATCTGTGAATGTCATCATGACCATAGCTGCGGTATGTAAGCTGTTGAATAAAATCTATTCATGCAGTCAATCAGTCAGTATAGTCATTCAGCAGAATCAACGGTTAAAGTTTTATGAGGTGTGAAGTCTACTGTTTTAGATGTGTTCAGCATAGTCAAAGATACTACTCCTGGAAAGAACATTTCTGACTTGTAAAACTATCTCACTCTCACCCTTCTTTAACATGATTACATTAAACATGTATTACATTTTTTTTTAAAGTACCCCTCCTCTTTGCTCTCGTCCCCTGTTTCATGCCTTAGCAGTTCTCTCTAATCATTCTGGGATCACATTAATATTTTGTGGCTCCTCTGACCATCACTATAGGTCGGTTGGTTATTGATTTTAATGTTGATGTTGGCGATGGATGATTATTCAGGAATTCCACTGAAGTTACTGTAGGTGAACTGAACTCATGTCAAAACTAATGCAAAATTATTATTTTTAATCCCAGGTCTTCATAGTGGAGGCCACAGGGAGGCGACTGCTTCTTCTCATTGGTTTTGGAATCTGCTGTGTATTCTGTGTTGGGCTCACCATAGCACTCAGCTTCCAGGTACCGTTTGCTACTAAACACCCTCAAATGTTACTCTTCCACCCTCTTGTGGCTGTGTTTTATAACACAGCAATAAAAAGGTGCTTGGTAATGTGATTATGGGGCCATAAAACCAGGGGTGACCCGGTGACCCAAGTGAATTATCTTAGGTCATACATAGTTTATTTTTTCTCCAGTATCCAGTATTATTATCATTATTATTATTATTTTTATATTGTTATATTATAGCTACTAGATCAGTGCCCGTTAGGCACCGGCCTACTCGAGTCAGGAACGATGCAAGTTTGAAATGCATGTCCCACCCAGTTATGCAATATCTGTTGTACTGTTCCTTTTATGCCCATCAATGGAGATCTCTGTCTGTCTGTCTGTCTGTCTGTCTGTCTGTCTGTCTGTCTGTCTGTCTGTCTGTCTGTCTGTCTGTCTGTCTGTCTGTCTGTCTGTCTGTCTGTCTGTCTGTCTGTCTGTCTGTCTGTCTGTCTGTCCGTCCGTCCGTCCGTCTGCCTGTGTCCCTTTTATGCTGATCTATTATGCTGATTATATTATACGGAAAATGACTAAATGACCTGCTGACCTGTGATGAAGTGTCAATGTTGTCAGTTACTGGGAAGTCGGAGGTCAAGAAAAGGGAGTTAGAATCTCAAGAAGGGGAAGTGTACTGGATTGCCTGATTATCAAGGAAGCTTTTGAAAGGAAAAGACGTGCTGGACGCCAGGGATGCGCCATGACACTCATGGGTGCATGCTAACCTCGCACCGGAAGTTTGATGAAATACATTGCAGTGAATGGAGCCGGCTGGACCAGCTCATGAACAAACATTATTTCTGAACGATTGCGACCTTTGTCATATAATCGGTTCAGGAATATAAAAGAAGACATATCACAGGCTGTTTTCTAATCACTTGCTTTTCGATCAGATTGTAAATACCATTATTTATTTATTTCACTGCAGATAGTCTACATATTACATTTAAAATAATCCTTAACCCTTAAATTCAATTCATTTTTTTAAATTAAACTTGTTTTATTTGATGGCCTTCCTGCCCTGGTATTTGGTCTTTGTGCCCTCAAAAAATGGACAACGATGAAAGGTCAAGTGACCTTGGCCCTAAAATGACGAAATTCCAGGCCTGGTCTCAATCGTTCAGAAATAGTGTTTGTTCATAAACTGTCCAGCCGGCTCTCATAGACTCCACTATTATTTCACCAACTTCCGGTGTGAGTCTGCCACCCAGTGCGACAAATCTTCCGGCTGGAATTGCATGATAGAGAAAATGACGTCGGCTTCCCTTCCTTTCAAAAGCTTCCTTGCTGATTATTAGGAAATGTATGTGTACTGCTCACTCATACATAAGATACAAATCAGTATTATCAGCTAACATGAGTATAATGGAAGGTTGGATAAAGTAAGAGAATGGAGTAAGGGTAACCGTGGAATAGAACAGTGGTTCTTTTTTTTGTTGCTCTGGACCACTCGCATATTTCAGTTAAATAAAGCCTGGGCTTGATATAATTTGTTGCACGTAGTATTGTGCAACAAATGAAATCAAGCCCTTAACAGTCATTATTTAATTTCAGTCTTTTTCTCCATCACCATGCCTATTAACTGAAATATTTTCTTACATTTGATGGACTTATGAAATATGATTTTAATACATTTAACAAAGGTATTTTATTGATGTATTTACTTTTTAAAACATTTTCCCATGGACCACCTGCAGGCCTAATTATGCCATGGACCACTAGTAGTCTTGGGGACCATTGGTTGAGAAACAGTGGGATGAAATGGGATGCATAGTAAGTGTTACCAAAGCACTAATATTAGCCCATGGCCATATCCCCACCCAACACATAGTGGTCCCCAGGTTAATTCTTAGTCAGGGTGGTGGTCCCTGGTTCAAAATCAGTTGAAAACCCCTGGCCTATGCGACCAACTCAACGCCGGGCACTGTACTCCCTCGGGTCGTCACCGACGCACACTGAATTTGAAGTCGATTGGTTAGACAGTTCTCGAGATATGTGAACTACAGAAGGACAGATGGACAGAGATTTTGTGCGTCTATACTGTTATACTGTAGTAAGATTGCTGTGTTAGTAAAGTCTTTGAGTTACATGTCCTCCACCAACATTTCCACCAACATTTCTCAACTTACCAGTCTCATAGGTCTTTGCATGTTAATGGACTTAATGCCGATTTCAAAACAAAGGACAGACAACTAGGATGTAGAAAATCTGTGGTTTAACCACACATGTTAGAGTGACAACATTTATATCATAATACCCTGGAAACCCATTGAGTAGATTAACTCGCTTGCTTGTTATGGCTTAAAACAAACCTCATAAACATGTTTGATAATAATGGTCTGTGGTTTGACAGGAGAGTGTCTCCTGGATGCCCTACGTCAGCATCGCCTGTGTCATCCTCTACGTCATTGGACATGCCATAGGGCCTAGTAAGTCTAACAAAAGTTGTTGATTACAACCTGGTGGTCCATTAGCTAAAGTGTTGTTTGGATGCGACTAGACATTTAATAATACATGTCAAAAAGTTGAGCTCAGTTGTTTAATGTATGAGCGTCTTCCGTGTAATAGCACATCACTCACAGACCATGATGATGTTGGCTCCAAAGTGTTTGGGTTTGTGGTTGACCACATCTGTGTTCCAGGTCCCATTCCTTACGTGGTCACCACCGAGATGTTCAGGCAGTCATCCAGGCCGGCTGCTTTCATGGTGGCAGGATCTGTGCACTGGCTGTCTAACTTCACTGTTGGTCTAGTCTTCCCCTTCCTAGAGGTCAGTGTCACAAGGAGTGGAATGGTTAAAATGTTGTTTTTTAAATTAAATCAGTTACTGTTAAGCTGCTTATAATAATTGTAATCATCAACATAATTGTTTAAATAATTCACTCACTAATTTAATCTTATAAGTTACTATAAGATATAAGATATACAGTAACAGATATGAAGTTGAAGTAACCATTATTTCAATCATTATGTGTTGATGAGTTGTGTGAAGTGGTGTTTATGAAAGAAAATGCATTCTTCTCTCTTCAAACATATTTCTGTGTAATTCAACAAGTAATTACCTATTTCCTATGTGTCTACAATATAATTACTATAATTTCACTAACTATAGCTCTGTACAATTGCCATTCTTGGGGCGGTGGGGTGCGACTGCAATTGCGCCATATGTAATCCATGACTCTCTGAACCTCTGAAGCTCTTACTTGGAAAAACTAGGAAGGAAAATCAGCACAGCACTGGTTGATAAGGAACGTCTCTGGTTGATAAGGAACGTCTCTGTATATTGCGAAACAGCTATGACATTGAGGGTGTTTTGGAAAATAGAAGCCAGAGGAGATACTGTAAACACGCATGCTTCACATGCATGTTTACTCCCTCTATCAATCTGCAGCCAAATGTCAAACATGAGGACACTGCGTGTGGTGTAAAAGGCAATGTTTTATTAACAGAAAACACAACATGCCTGAAAAGTTGAAAATCTTCCGATATCACTCTCCCCATCAAATGCCTTGGTGGGGGGAGTGTTTATATCCCCAAGCTGTTTATTCACTGCATTCTTAGAACATAACATCTAAGAACAAACTGATCACATTTCCATCCCTGGTCCCCTCCTCAGAGGTTCCTTGGGCCCTACAGCTTCATCATCTTTTCCGTCATCTGTCTGATGACCCTGGTCTACATCTGGCTGGTGGTCCCAGAGACCAAGAACAAGACTTTCCTGGAGATCAGCCAGATGTTCGCAAAGAGAAACAAAGTAGAGATCAAGCTGGGCAATGGAGATACACCACTGACAGAGACCAAAGACAGCCGGGAGGATGTAGTGAAGGCCACCGCCTTCTGAACACAAGAGACATTGAGAGCAGAGGAAGTGTTCCTCCTTTGAGGGTTGAATAGGGTTTGAAATGTTTTAATCCAGCCTCTATTTATGACATGAAATATGTGACTGTGTGTGTGTGTGTGTGTGTGTGTGTGTGTGTGTGTGTGTGTGTGTGTGTGTGTGTGTGTGTGTGTGTGTGTGTGTGTGTGTGTGTGTGTGTGTGTGTGTGTGTGTGTGTGTGTGTGTGTGTGTGTGTGTGTGTGTGTGTGTGTGTGTGTGTGTGTGTGCGCGTGTGTCGGCAATCAAAGATCAAAAGAGACTTATACATAATTCTGCACCAGACAGTCCTGTGCAGCTGAACTGTTATAGCATTATGTATCAGTTATATACAGTAAATGATGTTAGTGTAAGTAAAAAACGGGTGAATGAAAACCTCCAATCATTAAAGGAACCAACAAAACAACTTATACAATAGACCTTTATTGATCACAGAAAGATAAACATAGAATACATTGCTATTATTATTAATAATGACCAACTATTGTTATGATTTAAATGTCAACTTACAAGCATTTAATTTCTTTATCATCCTTCATTTCATATGTATATACATTATTAATCATCGCCATCACCACTGGTATTGTGCCATAGATTAATAAAAACCTCCATCCCCTACTTATATGTATATATATATATTGGTACTATAAAGCTTATACATCACACCTGAGATCATTTACAAACACCTATAGTCATTCTCCAACTGCACTCCTCCATATAGACTGAGAGACGTGATCCCCCAGTTGAACACATTGCCCATCACAGTGTTGTTCTTCTCACACGTCATCTGGTCCCGGATCTCAGCTGTGCTGAGCACATAGTCCCACATGTTTACGTCGGTCATCTTGCCCTCAAAGGCATCTGCGTCGGAGATGCCTAGGTAGCCATCCTGATCCCTGCCCAGAACAAACACTCCCCCGGGGTTGAGTGTGTAGCCGCCCCTCAGGTACTGCTCCTCCCCTGCTATGCCGTTGATCCACAGCTCTGCCGCGCCGGTGTGAGATGTCCAGGTGACACAGTAGTTGGCCCAGTCATGTGACTGGGTGCTATGTGGTAGGTTGACAAACTCGTTGCCGATCCACAGGCCCACCTCGTAGCCGATGGTGATCATGAGCTCGTTGTCACTGCCTGAGGTGAAATAGGAGATGACAGTGTGGATGCCGCCGGGCTGTGGCCGCACGTGCATGCATACAGTGAAGGAGTGCAGGTCCATTGGGTGGTTAAGACGGGCCAGGGCATAGCTGCCAGCACTCCTCTCTGGGAAGCTGAGCACCAGAGGAGAAAGAGAGCGAGGTTCTGAGGGGGACAAGAGAATGACATGTTAGACTGCAGAACTAGACCACAATACATTCAGCCCTAAGGCAGATACAGCGCATTTACATATCTGTGTAAATGTACATCTCAATGCGATCGCAGTGGAACCGCTCACCGTTTCTGGAAGGCTTAGAGTCCTGAATTCCACCTAAGGGGGACAAGAAATGATGAGTAACACTATTCATTGGCTAATACTATTGGCTATATTTGGGGTTGATGGACAAACCTCAGAGTCCACTCACTTGTATGTAAGTGTTTTCCAAGAGTTGTTATTAGACTCTCGATCCTCAGGAGCTTGGACTCGATTTCATCTTGTCGACAAAATGCTGAGCAGAGACAGAGTAAACAAAAGTGCTTGTTACAATCCTGTTATAGAAAGTATTATAGGCTAAGCCCAATTGCGTAATTTCAGAGTCAGACTGCGTTAACATACTCCCTTTCCCAAGACGTGGTAGGAAGGATGACTCCACCACACGGTCATTTAGAGGCTGGGCCATGCGGTAGTCATTGTACAGGGTATGGTTCTCAATGTCCATTAGAGTGCTCTCCAACTTTCTGATCTGAACATAACAAGGGGGATAACACAACAAAAGAGACTGAACATAACACCCAATGCGGCACCGCCATTGGATGCCGCATTGGGCATTTACAACAAACTTGAGTTCTCATAAGTTGAAACAGTTATAGCCTACTTATTGTGAAACGTTTTATACTAAGTGGTGTTTTACCATGTGGGGAAAATGTGAGACGTGAAGTCAATCAATCAACAATAATCAGTAATCAATAGAAATGATCATGTACTGGACATACATATTCATTTCACATTTCAGTCATGGTTATAGATGTTAAAGCTATGATCAGAACCGATGTAGAGAAGGTCTGCTGTACCTGGTTATGTGAGAGAGTAATGGGGGTATCAAACACAGTCCAGAGGATGCTCTCGTAGCAGGGTGGAGTGGTGAGGGAGCCCTGATATCTGAAGAAATGGTTTAGGTTCTCAGGCAGCATGTCGCGCACGTTGAGGCTAGATACATTCATTGACTGACCTGTCAGGATTGCATTAAAAACACATTAGACTGAAATAGTACGTGGAAATAACAATAATAATATTGGTAACATTGGTAGTCAGAATTTTAACACGATCGATTCACTTATGATACTAAGGCATTAAAAACAGAACACAGTAAAAACCTCATTTTACTCTGAGAGTGTAAATAATTACTTTTGACACTCTCAAAGTTAAATTGCTGTGTAGGCGGTGCAGAGAGAAGGGATGTGGTGCAGTGGTTAAAGTTATTTCTCCCTTTGAAAGGGGAAAAGGATAACTCTGTCCTCCTAGTATATATATTATCTTTACCCTGACAGAGTGTGGGAAAGCTGAGGAGGGAGACAGAGTGAGGGAGAGGAGAGGAGAAAGCTCTGGCGGGGATTTAGTTTTTTTTGTCACTGTTCATTTAAACATGTAAAATTTGTCCTCTTCATTTTACCCATCCTAGGAGCAGTGCCAAAAAGACGATCCTGTGCCAAAAAGACTGACTCAAGCAGCTCAAAAGAGACAAAACCATCAATGGGCACAACTGACCTGCATACTTGATTCTCTCCAGAGTAGAGATGAAATCGCTGTAGTAGGTATTCTCAAAATGCCCATCCTGGAAATGTGACACAATTATGTCAAACATAATACTAACAGTAACTCTGACAGATAAATGGACCCTTGAGGGTTAAATTAACACTAAAGAACTTACTGTGCAGTGATTAACAGGAACATTTGCTGGACTATCAGTTGACTAAAAGCACACCAGTAAAGCCTGATAAATACTTGCAAATATGGCCTGGTGTCACGCATCAAAAATGGCAGATCACAGCTCACAGCACATCGCACTGCAACGTGTTGAGGCTTGTAGATTGGCTATTTTTGGTGCACAACACCCGCATGCAACAAAGTATAATGGGACTTTAACATTGTCGGTGCTACATTACACTGCTATCGAGGCAGATGCCTGTGGTAGTGTTGCCACAGCAATGACCTCTCACAGGAGAATGCCACTGACTGGCCAAGACCTTTGGCATTCCCGTGGAAGCGATAAATCACACAACCTGCCAACACACAATCATCCACTCAATAGACCCTTTTACTGTCCAGGGTGACGGACACTGTTATGGTATCATACACAACACAGGGGAGGGCACCCAGTCAGCTGGCAGCTGGTCAATTTTCATCACAAAGCATTTTTATTTGTCACATGAGTTTGTGTTACACTGTACACTACAAATGGGATAACGTGATGGCCAGATTTCTGAAACAGAAATAGCCCTGCTTTCCCTAGAAGACAAATGATAGAGGTCAAACAAGCACACACTTGTACAGTATGTAAAAGGAGGAGGAGAAGAGAGGGAAAATAAGATTTTTTTTGACATAGCCTACCTCATAGAAAAAGGCAAGAACTGCCAAGCCATCAGGCTTATCTCTGGCTTCGGTGAAGCTTTTGTACTTGTCAGAGTTGTAATGCACAACGTGGAGCTGGAGGACAAGGAGAAAATGACAAGACAAGTGAGCTGCCAGATTATACCCAATGAGCTGCATCTCAAGCTCTTGGCAAGTTCTTGGCAAAGGGCGGGCGGATCATCTCTAACATCACAACAAAGTGGATTCAATTTCAACGCAAACCTTTACTTAGACATCATGAGAAAACTGACAGTATAATTTTAGGAGTATATGAGCTGTAAAGGCACAGGCCTTTATAGGCAGGAAAATACACCACTGAGTAAATAACTGAACTGGGCATGTTAGGAGAGTAGAGAGAAGTCAAACAACTCAACAACATTGAGGACAGCAAAGTATTACTTCAAATATTTGTTTGCACTATAAATCTGAACTAGACAGTCAATTATGTTTTTAATAACCAGAGATTTATAATTGCATTCATGAAGTCAATAACACATCGACAGCACAAATTGCCAGAGCCGCTGGTATAATAAATGATGTTATTGATCAGCTGTTTCATCTTCTACATTGTCTTTTTCATTTTACCCAGTAATGGGAGCAGTGGGCAGCCACTGAGCAGCATGCAGGGGGAGATAAGCTATTTCCCTTGTCTTTGTGTGGAGGGAAACTGGAGCATCTGGAGCCAAATCCACATGGAGAATATGCTAAATCTACCATTCCACCAGTGCCATTAGTCTAGTTGTTATGTCTCATATTTTATTTAAAAGAGGTCACGTTTAATTTTGAAAACCAGCCAACCTCTGCCATGTAACGGATGCCATCTATTGTGTGCTCTGCCCCGCTGGCCTCCAAGTCCCAGCCGCCCCAGTGCAGGTGCATCTGCACAGCTGTGTACCGTCCAGGGAGGCCTTTGGTAATCACCATGGAAGGAGGAAGGTCGATTTGTACTGTTGGGCACCAAAGGAGTTATTAAAACCAGAATTCACCATTCTACATTTTAGACACTACATCTACTTAAAAAAGGGATTATCATCCTGCATTAACCCATTAAAACTGGGAACACATCTGTGTAAGTTAATTATGTTATACTTTGGCTATTCAAAAATAGCAGATCTACAAGCTCATAGCAAGTCACTTCATGCCAGCTATGCGCTTGTAGATCTGCTATTTTTGAAAAATCTTGAAAATGTGTGCAAATCTTTGAATATATATATGTTTTAAAGCAAACATTAAGGCCTCAGGTCTAATGGGTTAATATACTTCTCATAGGCCTACCTGAGTGCCCGTTGTTGGTCATTAAGAAGTTCCCGCTCTGTGCGTCGTATCCATTGAGCTCCAGCTGCAGCATGCGGGGGTTGTGTCTCACACTCCGGCGCTGGATGTCAATAGGGGACTGCTTCTTACCACCGCATGCTGGGTACTTCTCCGGCCAGTGCGCCTGGTCCAGAGCCCCCTCTTTACGCAGCGGGGGAAACAAACACAAACACCCCCCGACATGTAAACCGATGGGAGAAATAAACTGTGCAAACTTCTCTCACAAACAAGTGCTACCCAACTTTTCACTCTCGGTGGTCATTTTGGTTTGTTCGTGAGGAGAAAAACAAACTAATTCTTGCTATCTGTGGATTCTGTGCGCTTTCACAAGACCCTGGCGTGACAAAAGTTTAATCGGTGGTTAAGGTCCTCAACACGTTTCTAACAGGCAAGTGGCTACAGTGTGGCACGGCATTGTAATAGAATAATTTATTAATAAAAGTAGCCTATAATCGCACTGCATGTGATGTGACCCTGTATAGGTTTGGGTTGCTTTTTTGTTATTTTGACGTTGCCACTGCCTATTCGTTTTTGTATCTTTTACTTATTTCACTCATGTAATTAGGCAGGCAACTAATTATTGCGTATCAAAATCAAATAAAGAGAACTGCAACTGTACCTGTGTATGTCCAGTGTATTCCATCGTGCGGTATTGCAGCAAGAGCAGTGCTGACTAAAGTAAGATGGACAAAAACTGAGAGGAACTCCATTGCAGTGGGACTTGCTTCACTCACAACTCACCTCACACTGACTCTTAAGACTCAGAAAGAGAAAGGAGGTGTTGAGACTTCTGCTGAAAACGCCCTCAGGGGCCAGGCTTTTCCCAGCAACTGCAACCAGAGATGATGAGCTCTGATCATCTGAGTTTGAATAGCCTATCTGACTATATATATGGCCTTGTGCCCCTGATATTCGGTTGGATGGGGGCATTATTGACATTTAAATCTGTCATTATTAAAAGGCTAAATATTATCAACAGATTAATCTCTCATCATCCTGTCATGGATGGGTTGCAGTTGCAGAGCAAATTAATACTACAATATATATTTTTTCTCAAGGATTTCTTATACATCTTTGTACAGTGATGTTCATCATCATCATCATGAGGCCAGAAAATAAATTTCTGTAGATAATTCAGGAGTTGTTACATTGTTAGGCTAAGATCTTAAAGAGCTACATATCCCAAAATCTATATCATCTGCCAATCGTTCAGTCATGCGCATTACAGGCATTGAATGTATTCGCCTACTTCTTACATTCTTTTTGTCATTGAGCCGGTGTATTCATGCCCCCTCATTTGGATTAAACCATATGCGGGAATTGCTGACTCACAGATATCAGGAAACCCAAAGAAATGTAGGCCTACACAGGAAACCAAGATGCAAGTGTGGTCATGTCATTTGTCACTTTAACCAAGCATGGAGGGGAAGGCTTGTGGATGGAGTCATTCTGAGACTGCAGATGTTTGGTGATAAATTATACACATTGAATACAAACCCAAGGGAACATGAAATAGCCTAATAGAATAACAGGTATCACCTGCTGAAATACACCAGTCACAACATGTCCCATGCCCAACCTCACATGCCAGAACCTTATACCTTTGTGAATGTGTGTATGTGTGTGTGTGTGTGTGTGTGTGTGTGTGTGTGTGTGTGTGTGTGTATGTGTGTGTGTGTGTGTGTGTGTGTGTGTGTGTGTGTGTGTGTGTGTGTGTGTGTGTGTGTGTGTGTGTGTGTGTGTGTGTGTGTGTGTGCGTGTGTGTGTGTGTGTGTGTGTGTGTGTGTGTGTGTGTGTGTGTGTGTGTGTGAGAGAGAGAGAGAGAGAGAGAAAGAAAGAGAGAGAGAGAAATAAAGAGAGAGGGTGGGAGGGAGGGAGAGAGTGAAGAGGTTATTAATGAATGATGAAAGAAGCTTGACATTAAGGTAACATAATTTACGATTCCTCATAAATTAATTCGTAAGGCAAACATTAAATTTAATGTTTGTTTTGTCTTTGACTGCCAAGTGCCAACACCTTTGTGGATTAAACGCATGCAGGCTCGGCCTGTGAAAGCTTACGCAGTCTTGTTAGGTTGTAGGCTATGGGTAGCAGCCATGCAGGAGAATGATTATAAATGTGTAATGTCTGAGATATTGGAGTGGCCTGTTTATTTAATTTCCTTCAGCTCTCAACTTGCAAGCACCAGTACTTAGAAATGAAAACATAGCTGTTCTCTTCCACACTAAATCACTAGGTTTAGATTTGGCCCATGCATGGGCAATATAGTGTTAAACGTATTGGGTTATTTAATAATGATGTAATTGTACAAGCCCATGCTGCCAGCCTAGTAATTTAAACCCTGTTCATGTGGTCAACCCATTATACGTCATACAGATTTGGGGCATGTATTTTCCAAAAGTGTTGGCATTAATGGTACTGATGATGATGATGAGAAAAAAATAAGAAAAAAGTAGCCTAATAGTAAAATAATACATTGTTTATGTTGGGACTTAGGCTACTAAAAACTCCTTATCTTTTATAGGGGGAAAACCTTTATTTTAAAACATGCAGTCCTCATTGCTGACACCATCAGTCTGTATGGTGAATTTCAGTGGTGTAAAGTAACTAAGTACATGTAATCAAGTACTGCACCTATGTACACGTTTGGGGTGTTTTTACTTACTGGAGTATTTCCAATTTGCTCAGTGCTTTTACTTCTACTCCACTACATCTCAGAAGCAAATATTATACTTTTACTCCATTACAATTATTTGAAAACTTTATAGCTACTAATTACTTTGTAGATTTTGATTATTATTACAAAACATACATTACCCACTTCAGCCCTATATACATTTCGGCCATTTGAAAATAGCTGATCTGCAAGCTCACAAGCGTCACATGTGACTCATTGTGAGCTTGTAGATATGCTATTTTTTAACTTGTGAAATGAGACATTCTGCATAATGAGTACTTTCTACTTTTGGTACTTTAAGTACAATTTGATACCAATACTGTTGTACTTTTACTCAAGTAAATTTATAATTCCGTACTTTTACTTGTAACAGAGTATTATTTCTATATTGCGGCATTGATACTTTTACAGTTTTACTTGAGTGAAAAATGTGAGTAGCCTACTTTTTCCACCACTGGTGAATTTAGCCCGGCTGGCTGTATCAAAACCTTGTTAAGTCTCTGCGTTTGTTCCAATGACTTGTTGCTATCTCGCTGATAACAACAGCGAAGCAGCAGATGGCGCAGTTGGATCTCTATGAATACGACAGTCTGGTTTATCTGAAGGTCACTGCGCCAAGCTTTCACTTTCATCATAGGATGGAGCTGATCGTCTCCTCTGCGCAGCTGCATTAAATAGCCTATCTCCCCCAACCCAAAACGCCATTAAGACCGGGAATAAAGCATCTGTGTCATTTTAGATTAATTTAGCTACATGTAATCAAGTACTGTACCTATGTACACGTTTGGGGTGTTTTTACTTACTGGAGTATTTCCAATTTTCAGTGCTCTACTTCTACTCCACTACATCTCAGAGGCAAATATTGTACTTTTACTCCATTAAAATAATAAATAGCAGTACAAGCTCATAGCGCAGCACTGAGTGCTGCACTATGAGCTTGTAGATCTGCTATTTTTTGAAAAATCTTGACATTTGTGCAAATCTTTGAATGTATATATTTTCTGTGGGGGGGGGCGGGGGTTTAGCGTTTATATATGTGGGCGTCTGTGCGGGGCAACCTTTTGTCATACCAAAGTAAAAAAAAAAAGTTACACATAAAAATAAAAGCACAATGTAATTTATTTTTACATAATGTTCCCAGTGATACGTTAAATGTAATATGTATTAGCGCTCATATTCAGGGGAAGAACGTGAAACTGGTTGGTTGGTTGGTTGTTGTTACATAATAAATAATAAATAAATAAAATAATATAAATGAATGAATGAATAAATAAATAAATAGCCCAAATCGCCACAATAAACAAGTAGCAGGCTATTATTTGTAATCAGCATGTAAAACGTTTTAAAATAGTGGGCACCACCACCACCACCATGTTTCGCCATCATAACCATCAGGTATTTTTCCAGAGGATGTGATAACTGGGGGGGGGGGAGTCTCCAGCAAACGTGACCAGCGTCACATCATGTACTATGCTGCCGAACCGCCGCATTCAGCGCAGTTCTGTATGCTAGTCTGCACGTACTCATCTCTGCGTCACTTGTACTACCGTTGTGCAACGTTGCCTCATCACCCCTCCTACTAGCCATGGATACACGACGGTCGTCTGTCACGACCGTCATGGATGAACTTCAACCTGGTGTTTGCACTTTCTCCATTTACATCTACATAAACGTTCAGATTGCAAATATAAAGGGCTTAAACCATGGCCACGGATGTTAACATTGTGTACGAGTCCTTAAAAGTACCCGTATTTTCCGTATTATTCAATAAAAAACATTTTAATCCAATTGATGGCCATTTTCTCATAGAGTTATACTGTATCGGAGTGCAATACACCTCACAACCAATAGGGTCATGTAATTAAAAACATACGGCAAAAATACGAAGAAAATGGCCACCAATCGGATTAAAATGCTTTTCATTGAACAATACTTATGATACGGGTATTGTTGAGGGTCCGTACATAATTGTAACATCCGTGGCCATGGGGTAAGCACTTTATATTTGAAGTCGGAACGTTTATGTATATGTATGGACCATCAATGGAGAAAGTGCAAACACCAGGTTGAAGTTAATCCATGACTGTCATGATATGACAGTTTCAGGGCTACCCTCCTCCAAGCCATGGATTCAATTAAAATAACTGAGCTCCAAATACTACCTTCCATTATCAGTAACTATCTATTATGTTGACAATCTATTGTTTTGATATCATTTATAGATTGCCAACACAAATAGTATTTCTCCCCTAAAAATATGTGCCTTTATTTTTAAAGCTATAAGTGATGCTGGTTGGGCCGGCTGTTTTTTGATTGCTTGATTGAATATTGTATTAGACAGAAATGCAAACAGCACAGCACGAGTACAGTCTTGGTCTAAAAGGATAACACAAAAAGGTCCTGTGGACTTGTTGTTTCCATTGAGGTCCTGTAAATTCAATTCATCAACATACATGTATGTATGTTATCATGTTACACTACAGCATGGAAGGACAAAAGGGTCCGCATCCTCTCTCCTCTACATGGGAAGGCGTGGTGATGCTGCTGGTGAACGTGCCGAGCCCCTCGCACTCTGCTGCTCTGCTCTGCTGCCTCGTGAGTTCGGCCCCAGCCAATCATATCGCGAGAACTCCTTCCTGTGCTTTCTGGCCACTTATCATCAAGCAGGACCATCACGACTTCCTTCTCTGCCCGCCCGCACCACAGAGAGCACTACCCTTCCTCTCTTTGCACGCAGTTAGCCGGAAAGGTAAGTAACAGCCTCCTTCTGTGTATTATTATCCGTATTGCTGAATAAGGTTGTATCTAGCAAGTGTACCAGAAGTCATTCCAAGACAACTCGCCTTACTTTGGGGGGGTTATTTCATTGACCGTGTAAATTGTACACGGTGTTCCTCATCCTCCACAATGACCCTAAAGTCTGGTCGTTTTGGCTGTTTTGCTGTAATTCCCTTATACCGTGTTTATTTGGGGAGGAATGTACTTCCATGACATGATGGTTGGTAGTTCAGGCTGGGCTACTGTCTATTTTTAAACCTGGCCGTCAGCTGGCCGAGATGTCACTCCATTTAGAACTGCAGTGTATGAGGAGAGGGGGGCGTCAAGTTGCAGCCCAACTATAGTACAGTTTTAGCCCTTACTTAAACACACCGTTTATTTGTAAATGAATTGCTGTCTAAGTCTTTTATTTAAATGTTTTATTTCATAACGTCTCATATGGAGCCATACACAATGGCTTATGCAGCAGTGTGTGCTACCAGTTGCTTGCATCAGATGTGGGGGTGTGTCCAGACGAGAACATAATGTGAAGGGAACTGTTGCATTCGCTACAAGGTTCCAATAGATATTCCCCCCTGCATTGACTAAATGTGTTTTTTACTCACTTCCACAGACAGCCAGAAAACATTAGAAGGCTTTTTAATGAGTTAACTCAATGAGCTCAATTACTACTGCAATTTTAATATGTATTAGCAATTACTAATATAAATGTATAGTAATGGCTTAGAGACTTGTCAAAACACCCACACAGAGCCAAGTTGATTGAAACAAGTAAAGGATTTGAGTGCCAAGTTAATATATCAAATATCAGTATTTAATTATTTGGCTGTGGTGTGGGTGCCATTTTGTGGAACCAAAGCTTCACTAGTTTTTCCCAACTTCACTGATGATGACCTGATTACCAAAAGGTGAAATGTGAATACAACTGTAGCCTACTGTATGCCATTTGCTGCATAGGTGTTGCTAATGCTATTTTTGTTAGGCTATTATTGTAGTTTGGCCCATGCTGTTTAACTGTAAACACTGAACAGCAGTGTTTTGACAGCAGGAGAAGAGGCTCTTTCTGTCATGCATTTGGTTGCTTCAGTCCCCTGTGCTTTATAATAGCCAGAGGCAAGTTTACACACATACATGTAAGGGCAGAGGTTTTTCCATTGGTTGGGGGGCTGGGCTCTAGTTCATTCATTGATGCATACAAATGGATAGATGGAAAAAGTCAGGGCATTGAGTGTAAGAACAATTCAAATCCAGTCTGGCTTAATGCGTCCCATCACCCCCACTTCTGTCTGGAATTTGGACAGATAGGCAGACTGAGATTAGGCCACTACTCAGTCCCAATATCAGCATGAGACCACTGCCAAATATGTACCAAGTGACTCACTCATTCCCATTGTCATTTTTTCACACATTATTTTCTGCTTTGTCCTGTTGATAACTCCACTACTCGAACCACAGCAGTATCAGCACTTTTTAACATTTTGTAGTCTCGGGTATCAATGTACAGTGCTAAAATCTGTGGTACAGATTTCATGAAGTTGATTATGAATTGACCTGTTGAGAGACTTCTTTGCATTGTTGCACTGACCACACCTTGCTGTGACTAATCTCTATGCCAGCCTTCATATCTTTTATTTTATTTATTCCTCCCACAGTTTACATTTGTGTTAAGTAATAGTCTACAAGATTATTATAGATTGTTTGCTCAGTCTCCAAACTAAGTTTACAAATGACTCAATGGGGTTTACATTGTATGCCCAGTTTGTCCTTTTTATTTTGCCATGTCACTGCAATAGACCTTTATTGAATCACAGTGCCACATAACCAACGTCAGTATGCCACGGTTTTTGTTTGTCCTAGAGGCTCATGACTGATGTATCCTCATTCCTCCCTTGTTTATTTCTCTGTAGATCTAGAACCATGTCAATCCTGAAGATCCACGCTCGTGAGATTTTTGACTCCCGTGGCAACCCCACTGTGGAGGTCGACTTGTACACCAAGAAAGGTATGGTACATCTACTGAAGGGGTAGGGACTATGCAGGCTTCATAGATACAATAGAATAGAATAGGACCTTATTGTCTAACCATGGCCAGGAAATTGTATTTGGCTTCATGTCAAATACAGTGATATAACATGTGACATCATAGAAATTACAAAAGAAGTCACATAATCAAAAGTCTAAAAGAAAGATGGTCAGAATGATCAAGAGCATGATTCATTTTATGTAGGGGTTTATAAAGGAATTTCAAGGATATATGATAGAGAAAATTGGGAGGGCGCTGTTTACAGTCGAATACCATTTGAACAACGGTAGACGCTACATTAAACCAAGATGAACCTCCTCCAAATGACTGTTGGAACATCATTCAAAACAAGCATTCATACTGGCAGGACCACCAATGGCATTTCTTATGACTGCACAATAATGCAATGTTTATGTTATGTATTCTGATCATGATACTGATCTTTTCTACTTTTGTATGGGAGTATTAATGTTTGGAATTTCCTCTGATATGCAACTGGATTTTCTTGTGTGGGATTTTGTGCAAAAAAATGAATACGGTGTGCAGGAAGGTGTCACACAGTTTTCCTTCAATGAAACGTTTCAGCATATTGCAAAATTGATGTGGTGGTATTAGTCAATCTTGTGATTTCAGTATCTCCATTATATTGTGTAGCCCTACTTCTCACTGTAGTGTAGGTTAAGCAGATTCAACAAAAGACATTATTCTTGCACTGCTCATATAAAAACAAAATAGTCACCCCATTACATCGATCATATGATTTCATACTGTATGAATGTAATGTACACCGCTAATTCTAGGTGGTTGGCCTAATCACCTGGCTTGAACCTAGATGGCAAAAGTCACCCGGTGTAAGTTGTGCTTGCCCTCCAACATGGGTGAGTGTTCCACTGGTGCCAACTCTGGGTCTAGAGTGGATCAAATGGTGGATGTGTGAAAATAGCTCCTGTAATATCACACTACTTTACCTACTGTATCTGCTACAGTAATGATTCCTACCAGGTGGCACAGATATCACATACAGACTGTAGACTGCACAATTTATGAGTATGACGCCATGATTATGTGTACAAACCGGACACTCATGTAAATGATATACCTCTGCCTTCCTTCACTGTATGACAAACCTCATACACTCATACAGTATGCTGTTGACAATTAGGCCAGGACAGTCCTAGTTGAAAGCATATACGCGTATGAATATATATGTTCATACGCTTGGAATTGATTTATTCTATCAACTGGGTCTAACTGTGATGCTGGTTTTGGTGCCCTGTTGATACCAAGCTGTTTGTGTTCTGCCCTGTGAACTTAAACAAAAGAACAGTTCAACCCAACCAAATGTCCTGGGAATGTTAATGAAGCACTCTGAATTACCAATGACATGGAAACAAGTAGAGAAGGATTGAAACCGCGATAGATTAAGGTGTTGAAATGGCATTGAAAACTGCCTGGAGACGAGCATCTCTATTCTATAGCTCTACTTTCTTTTCATTAGTTTCTTATGGTTGCTAGGTTCTCTAGCTTTTTCCATGTAGCGCCTTTATGTTCCCTTTCCATTTTACTTTGGCCTTGTTATTTGGCAAATTTGCATCACTTGTGGCATAGTCCAAAGGCGATTGTAGAGAGTGTGGTGCTCTCAGGGTATATCAGCTAGGCATAATGTGTTTCACCATGTTACATAACTGCTTTGCCTCCCAGTGGTACTACTAGTAGATCTCCATGCCCGCTGTTGCTGCTATTTTCAGATGCTGTAGCAATATGCTGAAATTACTAATTACTAAAATACCCGTTGCTCAAATGTAAAAACCTAGTTTCACACCACTGTCAAAAGGATAAACACAAAAATATTATAAATTATACGTTCTTAGTAGGGCTGAACACTACTAATGGGCCTATAGATTTTTCACTGAGCATTTTTCACTGCGCATACTTACTTAAACATTTTTTTATCCTTTATTTACCCAGGTAGTAGTTGAGCACGGGTGCTCATTTTCAGCCACGCCCTGTACACAGATACACACAAAGCAAGTGATGAATAAAATCTCTTGAATCTAGAGCTGATATCTTGATGCATTTGATTTGTTAAGCCTGAACCCATTGCTTAGATAACTGCTTTGTCGTCCTGGCTAAGCCTTAAATCCGAGGCTTCTAGGACAGTGGGCAAACTAAATAGATTCTGAATATCCCCAATTTCTGCTCACATGGTTGATTCCAAAATGGCCGAGCTCCATGTATCCGCATCATGTATCCGCATCATGTATGTGTGGGTGTGGGGGGGGCTGTGCTCTGCCATCCTTGCAGAGATCTTCTGCACATGCTCAGTGCACAGCTTTTTCTCCCCCTTTACATCACAGTCTAGAGCACAGTCAGCATGACTCTCTCTGTGTGACTCTCTCTCTGTAGAGGATTACTGTGTCGCTCTGCATTCATTCATTATAAATCACAAATTTTTAGAACCTTTATTCGGGTAATTGAGAACTTTTATGGGAGTGAGAATGTTAATGTTTAGAATCTTCTCACTTTGGCTGAAAGGATGTGCAACTTGATTTTCACACCTGAGATTTTGTGCAAAACCAGAATACTGTGTGCAGGAAGCTGTCTGAGTCATTTTCCCTCAATGAAACCTTTCAGGATATTGCAAATATGCTGAAAAGTCCCTCATTTGAAAGAGAGACCTGCTCAGACAGCAGCAACAGGCCACACAATGTTACAGACAAACAGGGCATTCAATACAGAGACAAGATAAAAAACGAGATCAAAATGATAATGATGTAAAAAATGCACAAAGAGGCCAGAGTGTGTTTTTTTTTTTTTTTTGCCAGGTTCTGTACGGACTGAGAGAACAGAAAGTAATGATAATATCTATGGGGATAGATAACCAGGCAGAAGTCCAAGGGTGGATGTATAAACTTAAGAGATACCAGTGTAAAGTTCTGCACATGCACAGTATAATGATGACCAGTTGACTAAAGAATACAGGGTACAGTCAGTGTGTGAGGGGTACAACCGGTTATCTCAGGGCTCCGTAATAGGCTGTACAACAAATGCAGAGAAGGAGCTGACACATGCATCGAAAAGTGTCAAGGAGGTGGCAGCTACAAGATGTTTCCTAGCATTAAAAGAAAAACAGGATTTGTTCCTGAAGAAACAAGCTAATTCTATTTTCAGTTTTTCGAAATAATAGTCTTACAAATAGTCCTTTTACGATTTTTGTATTAGCAGGCCTGAGGATATTTGTACAAGGCATGCATCTGCATCCGTGTATTATAAAAGAGATAAAACTAACAGTCCTTTTAACTATGTTTATTAACAGGCCTGGGGGAGATATTTGTACAGAATGTCAAACTTAATCTGAAATGGCTAATGTCAGTCCACACAGACCTTCCGTTAATGCACACCACTGTTTCTCATCATTGTCCAAACTGTCCATTACTTGATGAAATATCAGTTCCTGTGGAACCGGTTGATAGTCCTGATACTAGAAAAGGGAGTACGCAGAGTTCATAATGAACTTAAGTACAGTTCATGCAGGGGACACATGAGTACATTACATAGAATAATGTAAACATATGATTACTCTCTCGCTCTCCTTTAATCTTCACTCTCTCTCCCTTATACTCGTTCTGTCAGACAGAGAAAAAACATTACTTTGTAAGGGTAGGGATGCTGTTCACTGATTGGATGGCGCCTGGCAGTGGCTTTCTGTAGCTGTTAACTCTTGAATGCCAAGCAACCACTACTGCACCAACTGTCATCAAACATGTTTTGTGTGGGTCTCTTGATGACCCCGATGAAGGCCATAGGCTGAAATGCATCAGTTTTCAAAATAAAGTAGTATTTTTATACTCTACCGTTGCACCAGAGCTCCTACTTACGACTTCTAGTTACTGTCCGTAATCCGAATTCCAAACTTTGGATAGTCTATTTTAAAAATGAATAGGATGATGGAATGATGCTTCAACATTCATTCGTTGCACCTGTGCCATTGAAGCGTGGTCAACCCTTGTAGACAACTTTGAACATGAATCATGATACAGCATTTCAGTATATAACGGTGACCAAACTTCCTGTGTTTCCTCAAGGTCTGTTCAGGGCTGCAGTTCCCAGCGGTGCCTCTACTGGCATCTATGAGGCGCTGGAGCTCCGTGACAATGACAAGACACGCTACATGGGAAAAGGTAGGCCTCCCTTCTACCGACCTATCCTGACATCTTCTGTTTGTTCTTCTGTAAAACTTTACTATATCCTTCTAGGTTCTAAATTCACCTCCTCTCCATACATTCTTGGTCTCTTCATCCCTCATCCCTGACCCTTTTCCCACCTCTCCTCCTTCTCTGTCAGGGGTGAAAAGAGCTGTTAAATATGTAAATGAGTTCTTGGGCCCAGCTCTGTGTAATCAGGTAAAAAGTGTGGACATAACAGGAATGAAGAAGAGAAACTCTTAACGTATTGCCGTGTACAGCAGCATGAACTAGTGGGTTTGTCTTTGGAAACTAACTTTTGCAGGCATTAACAGATGATTACAGAGCTTAAAAAAGAAAAAAGGGGGGAAAACAAATGGGATCATACTTATTCAATTATAAGATCTTTGCAGTAATCATTATACTACTCTGTATGATTACTAGTAGATAATCATACGTTTTCTGTCATTGAATGACTGTGTGGTCATCTGTTACGCCTGTACTGCATGGTCTTTCTTTTCCTTGGGTCAGTGATGGTCTGCTTGTCCCTTGCAGGTGTCTCAAAAGCTGTTGAGCATATCAATAAAACAATAGCACCTGCACTGGTTAGCAAGGTAGGCCAATTTATTGTTTGACTAACATGACTGTGTGCTAGTGTAAAGACATCAGAAAGCTTCTCCAATTACCAGCGAAGAATGCTTGTGTCATTCACAATTTTGTGTCTTAGAAGTCAAGTACATATTTACATAATAATGTAGGAGGATATATGACCGTAGTTATGGTAGTAGTAAGTGGTGTGTTCTACCGTGTTACGCTATATAAGTAGTATACCGTTCAACAACATAAAAAAAAAAAACGTATACCCTCTATTAACCATTTCATTCGGTGACCACGCACGAGCGTATATACGCGCGCATGTCGTGCCTGTAGGAGGGAATAATATGCTATACCCTCCGAAAAAACCTAGAACACACCACTGGTAGTAGTCCATACAGAATGACTTGACTGTAAATGTTTCAATCAAAAGGTGAGAAATGTAAATGAAAGTGAGTCTTAAGAGTGGTCTATTGTCACTCTGAGTTTTCTAAGTGTTGATCCAATTATGAATATGTTACATGCACTGTACCCTGTGGCAGACCTGCAATTTGTGGTAGATTTCTGAGCTGCTGTGACTACTTTAACATAATTATTTGCAGTGTGGTCTTTTGAACTAACCAGACAGAATTCAACATAAAGTTTACCTAGATAATCACTTCCTTTCACTTGCACTAATTACCACGTTATGTCTTGCTCAGAACGTGAATGTCATGGATCAGGAGAAGGTTGACAAGCTGATGCTGGACATGGACGGCACAGAGAACAAGTGTAAGCTGCTACTTGGTTGTCACTTGGCACTGAAAGATATTTTGTCTTTTGGCCTCGGTGCTAAAAGAGATGATGTCTGATTTTGCGCCCAGATTGTGTCAGCTATCTCAAGACCGACAATGAAGAATGAAACTTTGTTTTAATTAACAATGGGGATTGAGATTAAAAACGAATGCTAAGCAACCGTAGTATGGAGGTTTCAGAATATATTGTCATGCTATTTGTCTTTGCCCCTCTCAGCCAAGTTTGGTGCTAATGCCATCCTGGGCGTTTCCCTGGCTGTGTGCAAGGCTGGTGCAGCAGAGAAGGGCGTGCCACTCTACCGTCACATTGCTGACCTTGCTGGCAACCCTGATGTCATCCTTCCTGTCCCTGTAAGCACTCATTTCAGAACTGTCATCAAAGAACATGACCTGCTACACACCACAGGCCCTTGTAAAAAATAATTCAGGTTCAGAATTGTTGCATTCACCAAGTACGATACCTGTAGACAAATCTGTCTTGATTGCATTGATGCTGGGAGTGGATAAATCACTCATGTGTACAGACAAAGAAATATATTAAATGTAATATTGGAACCTTGCTAATAGCCACAAATAACTCTGGCTGACCATGGATCCCCTCTAATTTCCTTCAGGCTTTCAACGTTATCAACGGTGGATCCCATGCCGGCAACAAGCTCGCCATGCAGGAGTTCATGATCCTGCCTGTAGGAGCCAGCAGCTTCAAGGAGGCCATGCGCATTGGTGCAGAGGTCTACCACAACCTGAAGAACGTCATCAAGCAGAAGTATGGCCAAGACGCCACCAATGTAGGAGACGAGGGTGGCTTCGCGCCCAATATCCTGGAGAACAAGGAAGGTGAGAGGAAACGGGAAGCCATTTCTCCTGCTTGTAACAATAGAAGCGTGGCCCTGATCCAACAGAACTGAGATCAAACTGCATAGAAAATTTACAGTTTCCCAAATGATTGTATTCAGAATAAAATTCCCCATTGTGTTTGGAAATAAGGATTTAGTTTGATATTTAAAAAAACTTTTAAGCATGTGCCTTGGCCAGCTGAAAGGGAGCCTACTGTGAGTGTTTACAATCTTAGACCTCCCAGGCCAGTGTTTCACTTAGCAGCTGCCTACCCCCTCGTGAGACTACCAGCCTCCCTTCGACCCTATTCTGTTGCTCAGGCCAGTCATGCCACTCCTGGGCCGACAGATGGCTTCCAAATTAGAGCCTCAAAGCATTTCTGAATAATGCATTGACTGCCAGCCACTGAGTCCATTGCACTCACTCCGTGACAGACCAAGGTGCTGAGATGGCAAATGCCCCAGTAGGGCAGAGTGGTGATTCATTGGCTAAAACCTTAGTATTAACTTAACCAGCAAACTCTCTGGTCATATTTCTTTGGTTATGTGTTTTGGGTCCAGGATTCAGCCAGTCATTGTGATTTAGCTCTGCTCATTCGGTTTGATTTAAAAGCAGCACCTCTCAGTATCTTTTATTTGTTCACTTATTTATTTATAAATACAAATCTCCCCAATTGGCAATTCCCCCCATGTGTATAGTCCCTGTCACTGCCAACACCTACTTTGTTGGTCTTACGGGATGCACTGTATAGACCACCACATGTCACCTCTGATAGACACAGAGTTGCCAGCTGCTTCTTGACAATGAAGAGTTTCACCAGGAGGGCATAACGCATGTGGAGGAACAACACTATCCCTACAAGTTACTCCCACTGTTGGACAGGTGCCCTGAGCAACCTGTAGGAAATATTAGTAGTAGTTTTCTTTTCTACCCAGTGGAGTCATTGACAATTCCCCCATGCGTATAAATCCTGTCACTCCCAAGTCCAACACCTACTTGTTGGTCTTGGGGAGTGTATAAACCAGGGTATCTCAAATTGGGTGCTGTGACGCCAGTCCAGTCTGGGTGCCGCGGAATACTTTGATAATATTATTATTTATTATATCTCAGACAATATCACTATTTTATAGCTTAAATTTCATTTTCGTTATTCATATTCATTATTGAATATTTTGTAATCACAAAAATCAAAGAGAGAGTGAACGTATGCCTCCCTTCAATGTGTACATTTATTTGAATGCTGTGGTCTCCATCATCTTATAATAATAATAATAATAATAATACTAATAATAATCTTTATAACTTTACAAATAGTTATAGTATGGCCTATCATACTGTTATGTTAAATCCAAGTAGTAAAATATGTCATGATTATAAGGTGCTATTGAAAAGTAGCAATGTAATTTTGGGTGCCGTGGATGAAAACCATATGCATAGGGGTGCCAAGAAGAGCCCAAAAAGTTTTTGAACCACTGGTATATAGACCTGTGGTTCGGGACACCCATGACTTTGGGGGGTCCCCATATGACAGTGAAGTGACAATTTAAGGACTTTTAAGACTTTTTTTAATACCTCAAGAAAAAAGACTGTTACTGCATCAAAAGTCATCGACAAACTATACTATAAAAAACTGGTAAAACATTGGCCAAATTGACAAATACTATAAGAAAGAGGGAAAGATTGTGAAAATAGACGATCTATAAGCTCACAACGCCTCGCTTTGCGAGCTGTTGTGAGCTTGTAGATCGGCTATTTTCACTATTTATCTGTGGAACCGAAAATGTAATGCCTCAACTCCTACACTCCAAGTGCTTGTCAGGGTGGGGGCCCCCAGTTCAAATATGATTATTTTGGGGGGTCGCGGCCTGAAAAGGTTGAGAACCACTGGTATAGACAACCACATCTCCTCTGAAACACATGGAGTTACCAGCTGCTTCTTGACAGTGAGGAGTTTCACCATGAGGGCGTAACGTTTATGGAGGAACACACTATCCCTCACAGTTGCCCTGATCAACCTGTAGGTCGTTGGAGTGTCTGGCCAAGCTGGAGGCATCAAACCCCAATGTCCACAGTGGTGGGCCGGAACCTTATTCTTTATTTCTTTTCCACCCAGAAGGCCGGGCACTCAGTATCTTTTGAAAAAAAAAATTTGGCCCATTTTTGCATTATTTACATGTATTTATGAATCAAAGCACGATCAGCAAAACATTTCCCCCATAAAACAGGGTCCTGGTATAAAAAAGGTTTGAGAACCCCTGATTTTAGAGTGTAGAGAGACTTGAAGCTGAGAGCCGAGTGAGGGGAGACATGTGAGACATGACAGGAGTTGGATTTAAACACAAGTCCTTAGCAACTCACAAGGAGCATTTGGTTAATGTGCCTAGAGTCTGGAATCCCCAGGGTACACCACAGCTCAGCATCTTTTAATTAGATTCCATAAGGTGTATTAGTTAAATGTATCAATGAGTCTCTCCAATACTGAAAACGTATTAGGCATTTATTTCTCATGCCATGTGATAACTGACAAATCACTAAGCAAGCTACTACCCCAATCATGTTTTAATATCCATTCTTTCCTTGTCTGTCCTCAGCCCTGGAACTACTGAAGACTGCCATTGCCAAGGCTGGTTACACCGACAAGATCGTCATCGGCATGGACGTAGCCGCCTCTGAGTTCTACAAGGGCGGAAAGTACGACCTGGACTTCAAGTCCCCTGACGACCCAAGCCGCTACATTTCCCCCGACAAGCTGGCCGACCTCTACAAGGGCTTTGTCAAGGATTACCCAGGTGGGTTTTCAAGCCTATACTTATCCTTATTACAATGAGGTTATGTTAAGAGGCCTCTTGGCCTCTTAATATGGTTCTTGTCACCCTCTGAGATGCAAAGCCTCAAAGATGCTTTGAGACTTGCATTGGTAGAGATGAGAAAGGGCAGAGCTGGCTGGATGGCCCTGGAAGTCTTGAGTATTAAAGGCTCTGGAATGGGATTGTGAAGTGACAATTAAACCATTAGTGATAACAGTATTATCATTGGTTTTACATGCTCAGTTGAAGGCTGTATAAGTGGATTGTATAGATAACTGTTGTTCATATTACTAACCTAATTTCAAAATGATGCATAATATTTGTATTATACTTGAATAACTCTTTAGAGTGTCTGAGAGAAATGCCAATACAACTTGAGAGAGGCTAATAAAATAATACTTATGTGCACCACCTAATTTTAGCCCTGTCAAATCATGGTAATTCATATCACTGCTATACCATACCATACCATCAGCATTTGTGTTTTTTCCCCACACATTTACTGTACATGAGCTACTTGAACAATGCTAAGACTAAAACACTACTCCCTCCTCCCCTGCTAGTGGTGTCCATTGAGGATCCCTTTGACCAGGATGACTGGGAGGCATGGTCCAAATTCACGGCCGACACAAGCATCCAGGTGGTGGGTGATGACCTCACAGTCACCAACCCCAAGCGCATTGCCAAGGGTGTGGCCGTCAAGGCCTGCAACTGCCTGCTCCTCAAGGTCAACCAGATTGGCACCGTCACAGAGTCCCTGGAGGCGTGAGTGTCCACGAGGCTGTCGTCATTCAAAGAAGACATACAGTATACAGTTACTACTTAACGCCTTATCAACGATGTTCTAGCTAATGACCGTGTGTGTGTGTGTGTTCTAGATGCAAGATGGCCCAGACCAATGGCTGGGGCGTGATGGTGAGCCACCGCTCTGGAGAGACGGAGGACACCTTCATCGCTGACCTGGTAGTCGGACTCTGTACTGGACAGGTAAAACCAATTCACAATACTAACGCCTGGTTCCTGACTTCAAAAGATTGTCACAGGGTCCATATTTTGATTCAAGATGTAGATCATGGTTTTCATTTTCAGATTAATTATTGGATTATATTGATTGATTTTTCTCTTGCATGTTTGATTCCTTTCCCAGATCAAGACAGGTGCCCCTTGCCGATCTGAGCGCTTGGCCAAGTACAACCAGTTGCTCAGGTGAGTCCAATCAGGAAACATGATACATAATTACATATACATAATTCATAATGATGATAGTAACGTCACATGGCAAACATGTACATAATGACACCTTTTCATCAGACTGAAGGACTATGGGCTGTGTGTCACATATTCCTATCAAAGGATAGATTGCATAACATTGCAGACTGCACAGTGTTTCAGGTGTGCTAGCTGATTAAAAACAGTTTACACTACAGATCCAGTTGAAACTATCATGCTTCTCTTCCAGGATTGAAGAGGAGCTTGGCGATAAGGCCCGCTTCGCTGGCCAGAACTTCAGGCACCCTATCTGAGCTGGTCTTCCTCCTTGGGCCTTTGTGTTTTCACTGTGCATAAACAACCCCACACATACAGTATATGCCACGCTAGGTTGCTCGCTCTGTTCAGAGAGAAGATGGAACGCCGGCATTGAAATCCAAGGTCCAAGCCTGTGGCTTGTGGCACCACTGAAACCTGTGTTCTAGTGCACGGTGCACCACAGTGCAGCCCATCCTCCAACAATGCTCTGGCTCCTGAATAGTAATGGTCCTTATTTTTGTGTCTGTGTAACTGTGAGAGATCTTTCTTTCGCTTCTTGTGAGTTGTAGTGATTATTGGTCCTCTCCTAAGTATTCTAGTGCAGAGCTACTGTAAGTTTTAGTACTGTGCCGCCTTGAGCAGAGTACTATATGTGTTGCGTCTGACAAGTTCCAGTGTTGCTGTAAGCGTTGGTAGACATACAGTATGTAATAAACAATATAATTTAAACAGAAAAGACGTGGCTGTCATTGTGCTTTCTTTGCAAAATTGTATATTTTGGGATTATTGAAAGGAAATGGATGTGTAAAATTCTGTTTATTGTTGAAATTCCATTACTGCAGTTTTGTCATTTAGTCAAATTGGTTACGACTCAGAAGGGAAGAGAATGTATAGCAGAAGAAAAACATGTCAAAGTATGTAAAATACTTCTTTTTTTTTTATCAAGTCTTGATCAGGTTAACAAGACAATATTATGTCACATGATTTATAATTCAATGAAACATTTTAGATGAGGCAGGACCTATACAGGCAGTGTCTGGTAACAGGCACCGCTCCTGACTGTCTGAAGTGTGTGTCACTAGGAGGTAGAAACATGAACTCTGCAGAGGGACACGGATTCCCCCTAAGTAAAATGATCCAGAGCTGCCCCGATGAGCGCTGTGAGTTCTCACCAGACTGCCATGCCATTGCCAAGAAGAATGTTGGTCTATTCACAAGTGGTACAGTACATCAAGGGATTGCCAGCTGGTTCTGTGCCACACCAATTCTCTCCTATACAGCTTTGTGTGGACTTGTCTCCCATTGTTTAGCTGTCTCAAATGGGTTGTATTACAAATCACTGGCATTCAACACATGCACATTAGAGTGCACCAAATTCCTGTCACCAAAGCACTGAGCATTTAATTGAGCGTCTTAAATAAGCTCTGTGACAAACTATGGAGAATGAAGTATAGGATACATTTATGCCAATAACTGCAATTCTGTAGCTAGTAAGCTCACAAAATATTTCATAACCCATGGCATGGGACGTTAAATGATATTATTTTCTTTGACACATACGGCATCTAGTGGTTAGTACTGTGCAGTGCAGTTCCAGATTTTTTTCTTTGCCTGCCCTATCAAGCAACTCACAAAGTACATAATGTTGCCCATGTCTGTGCATTGGAATACGAAATGAGAGAAGTGTCCACTTAAAATTAACAGTTTGCTTTGAAACTTTGCTTTGTGAATGGGGAGAAAAGTATGTTAATTCTACTATATTCTAAATAATATGTCAGCAACACCTTTGTCGGTACAAATATATATTATTGACAATATCACAAATACATATCACTGACAATATCAGAAGATCTTAGATTGCTTTAAGACTAAAGATGGACATAAGCCAATTGTAGCTGCCTGCCAAGTGTATAAATATGTTGTGAGCAGCACTATATCAACAAGGCCAGGAGCAACACATTCAGTCTGTGTATGCATGTTCACATAATTGTCCAGTAGGTGGCGATATTTTACCAGCAGAACTTGAGATATCCCTAACTGTTCTCTCACCCCAAGATGAAGAAGGATGCTGTCATGCCGAGTGCCTCTCACACACACACACATACTAGTCTGAGCATCCCAGCAGCGATTACTCCCTCTTTAATCTGAAGTCCACCATTTATGACAACATTACCAAACGTGGTCAGTTGCGTTAATAGCCACAAAAGAAAGATAACACACAAGTGCCATTGCAGCTCCTTAGCTACACCCCCATGTAGTGGTGGTACTTGGCTAACTAACGTTAGCTAATTGCCTCTGCTGCTGCTGCTATTGTTTGTTGTTGCAGTCTCTCTCTCATCAAACAAATCACAGATGTTGTAGAACAATCCCTCCAAGGTAAGTGATGTGGTTCTGCAGCCGCCGGTTTTCTTCTGCGTTTTGATGTTCATCATCACTGAAATGTGAATGAGGTTGACAGCCAGGTTATTGTGGGGATTGTTTGTTAGCGTTGGAATGCTAACGTTAACCGTTGACCAAGATAGCTGGCTAATTATCCATTAGCATTAGCTTGGTGCTAGCTTGATAGACTTGTTTGCTGTTGCTGGTTACCACGAACCAGCAGCTGAAGCTGGTCCAGCAGCTAACGTTAACTAGCCCTGGTGGGCTAGCATGGGAACAGCCTAATGGATGGAAGCAAACACATCTATGGCACCAGCTAACACAAGGTGCATACACATGCAATGGAAAATGACATTATTTTGTTGCCATATTTGAAATATAGACCACGTAGTGATATTTCAATAGTTGATAGTATGTCGTATAACTTGAAACGGCTACGCGAAACGCCTCCTTTCCGGGAAGTAGTCTGTCCCATCAAGCTATTGTCACTATAGCTAACGCTATTAGCTGGCCAGCTAACTTGCTGTCTTTGTTTGGGTGACTTGCATTCAACAACTCTGGTGTGATTTGGTCCTGATGTGCATTAGTGCTGATGGTTATTGCAAGGTAACGCATCAGCTATAGCAGCAGTAAGTTAGATGTAACTGTTGGTTTAAGATTTGGCATTCCACTTGACCTGTCACAGGCTGTGGTGTAAAATAGTTGTCTTGTGTTTGTAGCAGGGATTGCATAAGTTGCTATGTAGTGAAGATTTGTTGGGAGTTGTGTCCGAGTTGGGAAGTGGGGTGTATTCTTATATTGTTCTTCAGTGAGACTATCTGATTGTCATTGAGCTGGCTTTTTCACTTTTTACATACTCAAGAGGTGACCTGAAGGAAGCAGTGCATACATTTTCCTGACTTTACATGTTTCTATATAGTTGTCAACTCATGACCCCCCCCCCCCCCCACTTACATTATGTTGGCAAAGCTACCAATGTTAGACACTGTTTGTCCACTTGTACAGTTGCCATAGTGAATGCACTATGTCTAAAACTGAATGAAAAGGGGCATTTATCTTTTACTGAATGAAGATATTAAGTGGAAAACAACAATAGGTTCCTGCATATCGTCATACCCCAGTACCTCAAGTACTACTCAACTATTACACTATTACACTGAGCTATTACACTATTATTACAACTAAGTTGGTTATAATCATCATATTCCATCTTTACAGAGCGTTTATTGCTCCGGTTCTGTGGCTATAGATCACAGAATTAGTTATAGTTCCCATGGCCCTCTCAACGTGTGAAATCTTATCTCACAGACAGAATTATTTATTTGGTTGCTGAGACTGAGAGTTATTACGTTTTGAAAGTGTCCTTTGAATTATGTCATTAGTGGAAACTTGATCCCTTTCATCTCCAATAGATGAAGCAAACGCAAGCACATGGCCAAAAACTATATCTGTGATAAATTGTGCTCGTGAAATAGTTACTTCAAATGAGTAATGAATGACTTAGAAGTCTAATTTGATTTTCAAATGAATTAAAAATCACTTGATATCTAATCCAGACATCCAAAGGTGTTTATTTCTGGGGAGTTTAGTAGGCTAAAACCCAAGTCACTATGAAGATGTAGCCTTTTTTTAAGAAAAGGAAGAAATTACACTAATTCTTGAATATGTCCAGTTCCATTTGTATTCTACTCTTATATATGTTGCAACCAAAGTTCAAACACCAATCACTATCACTAATGTAAATATCAAAGGACATCCATTCTATTGAGTGTGACTATTTTGATTAAATCTAAAGTGGTGAGTTGATGTTGCCTGTCCACACCTAGAATACATCTGACATTTTAATGAGTTGTTGTACTGCAAAGAAGCAAAGAAGTGACTCTGATGATTCTTCACATAACTACCACATTGGCATTAAACCCGCGAGGCCGGGTTACAGGAGTGTGCCATTACACGCTGCAAACTGATTACTAGCTAGGCAAGCCACTGAAATTGTAGCTCGCTAATGTGTGCTTAGAAAAGAAAAAAATAACTCTTCAGACTTAGCCAAGAGGGTGATTTAGAACTGTTTAAATATGAAATACTGGTGCACTTTTAATTTTCCTCACACCAGTATTTTACATTACCTACAGTCCATTGCATAGATGCTGTGCTTTATTTTAGAATAGATGGTGTTATAGGCTCTATACCACACAAAAGAACAGATCTAAAGAGACTACACTGTAGTGTCTTACTGTCTTTAGTTCACACACATTGGAATCTCGGTATTGTGACTTCGAATTACGTGGCTAATGATGATCCTCGTTTGTGGCTGTGGCTGCGCAAGAATGAACGTTGGAGATGAGAAATCACACTACTGTTTTCCTTTAATGACTAATGCGTATTTGAGTTACAGCAGCTCCTTGTGAGTGATGTGTAGGAAGTGGAAGGCACTGCCTGTGAAGTGTCACACAATGTAAAGGAAGATCCCCTGTGAATTGGCTGCCTGTTCACTGTGCTCTGGCACCCCTTTGTTGGCTGATTTGTCAATACACGCGGTTAGGAATTCAATGTCTACATGCTGCGCTCGAATGGCAGCTTGCTGTTTTTCACCCAGATCACCCCCACTGCATCTTAGCTTCAGCACGTATTATCATGAAGGATAGTTCTCCATTATATAGCCTGGGTCTGGTCTCAGCTCCACTATTTGCTGTGCGTGTACTGAATCATTGTGTTGCAGAAAGGCATGGTAATAACCTATCCTCTTGTGTGCCTAGGCTATACTTTAGAAAGAGGCATTTTACTCTTTGCGAGGCTATTGTGTTTCAGGCTGAGGTGATGAGACTGATTTATTGTTTTAGTTCTGGGATTATATAAATCTCCTATGCAATATTGGAATCATGTGAGTTATAGAGCAGTGATGAAACCTAGTCTTGGTTAAAAAAAAAATCCAGACAGGCTGTTTTATGAAACCTCATTACAGATCAGGCTCTTTATTAAGAAAATGTCCAGTGCTGTATCTGGCGTGCCCACTGACTTCACAGACTTCCTTACACCGAGACTGCATTCGGATAACAAGGAACATTGTGGATCAACTGATTTAGCTTCTCTCCTTCTAGTGTGTGATATCCATTTCAGTGGAGGATATCTGGTGGTTACATAGAAAATTAATGCTATGAACAAAGGAGCAATGTTCGTTCAAAGAGCTCTGGATGGGCTAGTCAAGTACTGTATATTCATTAAAAATAACAATCTGTCAGCACTTACTGACAGCACGCACAACAAGCCAAGCTCTCTTCATTGTTCTCCAAAGATGTTTTTCTGTTCCCGTGCCAAGAGCTGGGTAATTGGCTGTAGCAGAGCCCTTGCATGTGTTGTTTTAAGATATTGGACTGACACACACAGGGCACACTGGCAGAAATGAGGCAAGATCTTTTTTTTGCATTGTTTTGTTCACTTCACCCCCTCCTCGACTTGGCTTATCCCAGCAAGTCGGGGCTACTGTATGATGCAGGATGTGTTTTGTGTTTCCTGACAGCTTCCCTTCACCTCTCATAACGGGAGATCCAAGCATGCAGCATCATATCTCATCTTTGTTTGATACAGGCCTAGTGCTGCAGCTCCACAATTGTGGCAAGGAGATGGTATCTGCAAATTCTATCTGTGTTAACAATTGCAAGCTGTCTTGCCGCACGCTGCCAGTGGTATTTGATGTACTAGATGTGATCAAATCAGTTTTCGCTGTGAACTCAGCCAGGGTGAAGGCTTGCTGGCTTGTGTCATGCCTTGAAATCATCCTGTCTGTGTCTTGTTGGGTTGGCATGGCTTCTTGTCTCAACTAATCAGACGTATTGCTATTTTTCTCATATTATCAGGCAGGCTCTTGGCAGTTCCTTGAGTTTGGGTGTGGGTAGGGAAAAAAAATCTGTTTGCATGTTTACCATATGTGTATTTATATGTGGCTTTGAGGATAAGTGTATGTTGCAACTTGCAACATTACAGTGTCATCTGTGATTTATGGTGCCCAAGTAACTGTACAATGTAGTGTGTAGAAACTGGAAATGGAGGCTAAGCTAACATTTGTTGGTACTGTGGAACAATGCCAAAGGTAGGACAATGAAACATTGTATGGCTGCTATCATACTGTGTGTTATGGCTGTTTTAGTCTAGGCTGTCTTACACAATGCATTATTCTGCACACATTAATAAGGCATATGTAACATTTAATTCCATTTATTTGGTGGACAAAAAATAACAGCACTATTACATATCTATTACATAGCCAAATAAATAACATGAATTGGATGTTTTAAAAAAAAATGTTGACCTCTCAGTGGAAGAGGAAAATTAAATGGCGAAAGATCATCTGGCCAGCCCCCCAGGAGAAACGGGGAGAGAGCAGGGTTAGGAGAGAGAGAAAGAGAGGGGAGGAGGAGCGTTTGTGTCAGTGCTGATTAGGTAAGAGATTGCCTCATGTAATGACACGGCATGGTGCTAGTGGTGCAGAAACGCACACAATGCATACCAGTGTTTTACTGCACACCCCCCGCAGCTGCCTACAAACATGCCTGCCTGCCTAGAGATGTTTGTGTAGACACGCACACACGCACACACACACACACACACACTCACTCACTCACTCACTCACTCACTCACTCACTCACTCACTCACTCACTCACTCACTCACTCACACTCTCTCTCTCTCTCTCACTCTCTCTGCTGGTATAAATTACACCATCATCGTTAGATGATGGCCTTTTCCAGAGGCACCCACGGAAGCCAATCGCCTTTTGCACGTCACACTTCTTTTCTCCTGTAGTGCAGAAGAAGAACTGAGGTGGATAAAGGTAGAGATGAGCAAAATGGGCTTGGCGTGTTTTTTATTTCGTACCAGGGGTCATTGTTGCAATTGGCAGCAGAATTTCTCAGTGCAAAATGCTTGGTGTTAAATAGACTACATAATGTGTCAGGCCATTTTACACTGTTGAGAGCCAAACCTTTCAGGAGTGTCCTCTTTTCCTACATGTGAGCCATTGAGCGGTCCAAGACAGGTGAAGGTTTCATTGACTTATTGCCCCCCATGGTACTGAGCAATGCCAATTGCTTTTTAGACCATTAGCTGGGCTAATAATAGACTTAAGGTCTGTTATATAAGGGCTAAGCTGCATATTATTGTGTGTTAAGACAAAATGATAAGATGTGAAGATGAGATGTAAAGACCCACTCTGGCTATTTCCTAACACTGTGATTAAGGGTAAATAACAATCAATAAGTAATCAGTAATAATTATCAGTGAGCTCCCTGTAACAGTTGAATGATGCAGTTGACTTAATTGATTTGCTTCATAGAGAGCGGTGGATCAATAGCACCAGTGTTATGTCCTGGGCAGCACACATATTTCTTTGTCACAGCTCAAAAACTGGCTGCAGGCATAGCTTGCTGTTTCTAGTATAATCTCACCAACTTCAGTGTCTGAGAGATGAAACCAATCACATGCATGCTTTTACACTGTCCTGGTCATAAACCAGTCATGTAGGTAGCTCTGTGATTAATGTCTGTAGCCAGGGCACCGGTGCTATGATTGTTCACATGTACACATATGTGTACACACACGCACGCACGCACGCACACACGCACACGCACGCGCACGCGCGCGCGCGCACGCACACACACACACACACATATACACACACACACACACACACAGCTGCAGAGGCCAGTCTAGTGACTGATGTTTTAATGGAGAGAGCATGTGGGCCTGCAGTGAGCTCGGGCTTTATGCGGCCATAAGGAAATGACCCCTGGTGGTATTTGTGGCTCTGTTCTCAGCTCCAGCTCTCTCTGCGCTCCCCTGTCCACTGGGAGCCCGATGGCAATCTTTATGTCCTTGCTCGCCCTTGCCGGTTAGGTACACCTATTGAGCCCCCCTGGGCTTTTAGTTCACAGGATTGGGCTAAAGGCTGGATTGACTGGGTTTAAGGATGGACATGTTGTCTCTGCACCTCTGTTCCAGCAGCCAGCGCAGAGAAAATGAGTTCTGTGGATTGGGTTTAGATTTGCCACTGTAGCACTTCCACTCTTATACACTCTGGCTGCCATCAGGGAAAGGGCTGTCAGAGAGCGAGAGAGAGGGAGGAAGGAAAGGAGAGGGAGAACAGTGAAGCACAGCAGTGCTATCTAATGGATCAATTTGTAATAAATCTGTTGCCTCAAGCTGTTGTTGTTCGCTTCTACACAGTAAAAGGTGTCTGCATTTCTCAGGCAAGAAAATGCTTGTCAGGCCGTGCAGACAGTGCTATCAGTGAATGAGACACAACTAAATCACCGCAAATCTTTTTTTTCCTCCCAGCTCAGTTTACATGGGTCGAACACATTGCACAGTTTTTAATACAGCCTTTATCAGTGCATTCCATTGGTCAGAATGGGAGGGGGTTCGGACCAGTCGATAGGGCTTGAGCACTGCGATGAGGAAGTAACGCTCCCCTCACATTAAATTTCACCCATTATCCGATATCAGCCATTAATCACGTTGAAGGAGCTATTGATCAGGCTATCAGCCAAGCTTGGTCAATTTATTTGCCAGAAGTTATTTCACATCACAAGGCTCTGTATTGAAGCAGCTTTACCCTTTTGAAAGCCCGAGTTTCCATTGAGCAACAGAACTGAAATGGTCCTGCTATTATGACAACAGTTTGATCTTTAAGGTAACAAAAGAATGTGCCTCTATAGGGAGCACTCTCCCTCCTCCTCCACTAGCGGCCATATGGACCGTACTAATTGTGTTTTACGCCAGCCATTTTCACCGATCCATTGGGGACTTGTGGAAGTGCTGTAGCTATAATGTCACCAGCACCAGGCTGGCTCATGAAAGAAACATTAGCGAGCAAGATGAGAAGACAGGAAGGCAATACACTGCAAGTCAACACAGTTATTGATTTTATTCAAATGAAAGCAGTGGTTTCTCTGCTCGGGATCTGTTGTTTGTTAGCGTTTTAATCCATGTTTTCATGACTCGTTGCAATCTCGGCTGTTGTCTCAGCTAGCCGTTCATTTGTGTCTCACATGTGCACTTTGTCAAGTGGGGAAATGGGATTCCAGGCATGATGTCATTTTGTAAAAAGAAAGAATAATGTTATCACTGAACAGCTTGTTACTGCGGTTCAGTGCATTTATGAGGATGTCACAGTCAAGTGACAACTCTCATCATGTATTTTTTTAAGCTCATAGTCTTATTTCTAATTGGCACCAGTATCATATTTAGCCTGCAGTAATGGTGCCACAGAGCAATCGTCTCTCATCAGTTTTGTTTTGTGACACAAACAAAAATGCTGAGGTTTGAACATTGAATGTAAATGTGACATTCACAATGTTTGCCTTGCCCTTCAGGGCAGAGATTGTCTGTAAACTGTTTGAAGTGCTAAGTGCGACTGAGCCCAACGTGTATGTGGGTGTGTGTTTTAACGTGTCTGTCTATAATATGCAATCATGAAAAGGGCACATCCAAGGAAATGAGATCTCTCAAGGAGAGGCTGGGGGAGGAGAGGAAGGAGGGACAGGCCAGTGATGGGAGGGCAGCTTTCATTGTGTTTTCGTTCGCAAACAGTTTTCTTGTAATTATCAAAATTGATGTTTGCTGTGGAGCCATAGATCTGTAGTTTCCCCCCAGTAATAAAGTAATGCAGGGAGCTGAGCCTTTAGGCCGGGAAATAAAAGGCAATCAAGCCTCCCCAACACTCTGCCCCTGCCACCCCAAAATGAAGCAGCAGAAATCCTAATTAACTCAACTGAATGGAGGCGCAGCCCTGACTATGCCGATTGGATAGGCTGCAGCTAGTGCAGTGGTGCTGCCGCTGCCTATGTGATACACGCTAATGAAGACACTCTACTAGCCTTTCATACCCCCCCCCCCTCTCTCTCTCTCTCTCTCTCTCTCTCTCTCTCTCTCTCTCTCTCCCTCCTATGTCTTTACTGACGTCCACCTATCCTCATTCTTTTTCCTCAGTGTCTCTCCTGAGGTATTTTATCCCCCTTCCTCCCTCCCCTCCCCTCTGCCTGCCTCCTTGCTACTCCTCCTTCCCCACATGTGAAGCTGTGGACAAGACGAGTTCCAGTGATTGAGTGAGAGAGAAGCTTTGTTGCCTCGAGGTGTCTGGGAGTCCTGCACAGTAAATCGGTGAGCTAGAAGATGGCCTCTGTGATGGTTATCGCTGCTTATGTAAAGAATGCTCTGAGACAGAGAGAGGGAGAGAGAGGACGACGGAGAGAGAAAGAAAAAGAGTCAGCATTGATCTCTTCCCATTGATTTCATAGATCCTCTTTCAGATGACACCAAAGTTGTCTTTTTGTGTCATCTTCAAGTGCTTCTTTTGAAATAAGCAGCTCTGCAAATTACTCCTGTCATCAGACTCCCTCGCTCTGTACCGGCATTGTGTGATCATCTGTGTGGGTTGAGAGTCAGGTTAAATCTTGCTGCGCACACTCACCTCGTTTGTGCTTCCTATGTTTGTGTGGCAGCAGCAACATGGTGAGCCTTTCAACATCATACTCCGTGATCGTGATGCGTTGTGCTTTTGTGGTGAGCAAACCACGTTGCCTTGATAGGCCTACAGTGATGGACCCTACATAGAAATTGACAGTGCAGCTTGGTGGGTAGCTCTGAACAGAAACATTTCCATGTCTTTGTTGTAGATGTAGAGGACTGACTGTTTGAAACCTGAGCCAGCCTCCGTTTGCAGCCAGCTGCTCCTCACTGTTTACCTGTAAGCTCTTTGTCTGTGCGTGGCTGCAGAGCTGTCACCTCTCCCCGTCTTTGTTGTACCAGGCAGGCCCAGGTGCCTCCAGGGATGGACAGACAAACAGAGGAAGGGGGGGGGGGGAGAAGGCAGTACCCCCCCCCCCCCCACTGCTGTTCTTCCTCCTACATGTATCCCTTGCGACCACTCCGCCTGACAAGTTTCCAGGCACTCAAAAAGTGGCAAATCGACTCACTGTAGGATTCACTGTCACTTAGCTGAGCAGCACACCAGGAGACCAAATCCAACTTATTCTGCCTTCGCTTCCCATTCCACTGCCTTCTGAAAATGTAGAAAATGCTGTTTGGCAAAATTTTCCCTTAAATATTAGCCTGTTCCACTCCATCCACAACTACCCGAAAATCCTCTCCAGTGAAACAGCCTTGGTTTGCTACTGATGACAGCTTGATTAAGTGCTCTTTCATATTTCAAATACATTACAACTAGATGGTGGTGCTAGTCGGAGGTATTTTCAGACCTGAGCTGCATTTGAACAATGTAAAAAATAAAAATAAAGGCAGGTCAATTAGCAGTGCTGGCACACCATTTGAGGAGTATTTCCACAAGGCTAAGATGTGTTGTTTGTGGAAATGTTTTATTATAGTGGTTCAGGAGAATGTCTATTTAAATTCTTTTTTTTTTGTTGTCATCACAAAGCAAAACCTGCTTGGCATGAAGCGAGCACTTGCTGCAAACACCAAAGGTATTAAGTAGAGCAAGGTGCCGTCTGGCTTTCTAACTCAACGACACACCTGCCTGTGTGTGTGTGTGTGTGTGTGTGTGTGTGTGTCCATGCACAGCCTCTGACACCACGTGCACGCGTTTACACAAACCCTCGGTGTAATGAAAGCCAAAAAATTCTCCTGACAGGAGGAGTTTAAATTTCACTCCTCAGTGAGACAGCTTTGTCACAGGGAACAGATTTACCCACACCTCTGGCAGCCCTCAGAGACCCCTGCTTAGAGAACCAACAGCCCTCATCTCTCTCTCTCTCTCAATTCAATTCTCTCCTTACCACTCTCTGTATTTAGAAGCCCAGTATCTCCCTCTAACCAATGACGACTTGTTAAATAAATCTGTAGATAAAACAATACTGCACAATGCAGAGCATTTTCCCTGTGCTTTTTCTCCACCCTCTCTTCTGTTTGCTCTGTTTGACTCTTCAGTTGTTGTTTTTTGTCTTGTCTGTGCAGCTGCTGTGAAAGAGGGTGACAACAGGCAGAGAAAACCAAATAGTCTCTGTTGCTCTCTCTTTCTGTCTGTTGCTCTCTCTCTACTACTCTACCTTGCTTAACCTGGTTGCTTTCTATTACATGGGGCTTGTCTATCTTGTATCCGCTGTCATCTTACGTGGAAGACAACGAAAGTGAGAGATGCACGTGACCTTCACTGGGAATTCAGCTTTGGGGTCGGAGGTGTGTGTGTGTGCGTGTGTGTGTGTTAGTGAATCGGGGGGTGGGTTCTCTGCGGCACAGGAATCGACGGGCATGTTTTAATTGTTTGTGACACGTGAAATGAGAAACAATAATGTGCGAACAGCGGGCCCAGGAGATTACAATCTGGCCGACCATTTTGAAGGAGTGCCGGGGAGATGCATTACCGCCATCTCTCTCCCATTCTGCCGGTCGTAAACCACTCACTAGCGTTTATCCAACAGTGATTTCTCCTCTGTTCACCTCCGGGCCCCGCTTGCAGTCCTGTGTAGAAGACGGGCTGGGGAAAAAAACCTCCCCAGCTATTTGAACACGTCCTCCAAGGTGTTGGCGCTGTGTATGATGTTTGTGTGTCAGCTTGTGTGTGTGTGTGCACAGTAAAATCCTCAGTTTTAATTCTGGGAGTGTACACTCTCAGAATTAAATGAACACTCAGGATTGTGTGTGTGTGTGTGCAGGCAGTGGCAGTTTTAGGCAAATCTCTCTGCACCACCACCTAATTTGACTTGTTAATGGGGCATTGATGAGTCTAGGGGGAAATCGGCCAAAGAAGCACAAAAAACGCACAGTAAAAAAAAAAAAACCTTTACTGCTGCCGCGGTAAAGATGCCGTTAGCTCCTTCAACACACGCTGACAAAAGAAGGAGAGGCGAGTGAGTCGAGGAAATAAAGAATTACAAAAAAAACAGGTATGAGGAGATGTAGCTGTCATGTGTTGATGCCTGCGGCCGCCTGCTCCTCAAGGGGGAGGCTTCAGCACTCAGTGTCCAACCTGTGATTTGTATTAAAACATTTTCAATTGGTCTCCACTGCATTGAGCTGAAGTAGATCTCTCCCTCTAGGGCTATTTTTTATTTTTTGTACATCTTTACCAGAGCTCATTGTTAAGCAGACATTGTTGAGTTCACACGGTAAAATCCCGAGTGTTAATGTAAGTGAAAGTGTGAAAATGGGCAAATTGGAAAAGTAACTGCATTTTGCTGTGCAGTGGGCTGAGGACATAAAAGGTAGGGAGCAACCCAAGCCTGAAGTAGTTACAGGGATGAAAAGCACGGTTGCTAAAGTGCTAGGTATTATTTGAAGTACGTATCTGCTGCTGCTGTTTGTTGCTGTAGCCGCTATAGTCTGATAATTCATCTTTTAGATTTTATCGCCGTACACGTGCCCGTTCATGCATGGGGTTTACACACACACACACACACACACACACACACACACACACACACACACACACACACACACACACACACACACTGTGTAGCCCCATGCAAACACAAATTCCCCTTGACAGCGAGGTTAGGTCCCTGCTTTAATATAAAACAAATGATTCCAGGATGAAATACTCATCATTCTGCCATGCTGCCACGGCCGTCCAACAGTTGAGTAGTGCTGCTGCAACAAAAGACTAGGGCTGCCTGCACCCAGATCCCTCACAGGGGCATCTTGTCTGTGTTATCACTCTGGCTAGTGCCGCAATTAATATTAATGTGCTTTAAAGCACGCTCCAGCAGCCTCGCCTTGCTCTCTCTCTAGCTCTGCGAATGTGTATGACTCAGTAGGAAGAGAGCAATAAAGTCAGCAGGGGATAAAAATCTGGGCAGGATATGACAGTCCTCATGTCAGCTGTCTGGGAGCTGGAGGGGTGTGTGGATAAAGACAAGGGATGAAGCTGAATCCTAGCCAGCCAGTCAGTCAGACATACAGACAGACAGACAGACAGGTACAGGCAGGGAAGGTAAGAGACTCCAATCATCCACAACAGCTGCGCTGGGGGTTGCGAGCAACCTGTTTATTTAGTCGTGTTGTAATGATGCTTGACCTTTTCCTTCAAGTCCATGGCCTGACCTTTAGCACGCCCTGTCTGCAGCACAGTGTGGTGCTCTGTGTGTGTGTACTGTGTACACACACACACACACACACACACACACACACACACACACACACACACACACACACACACACACACACACACACACACACAGCTTCCTTTTCAGGGAGCTTCATGGTCTGCCAACTCCACTAGTATGCATTAGGTGGTTAGTGCAAAGCATTTAATTATGCAAAATGACACTAAACTGATTAGCCCAACACGTTACAACCTTAATCTCTTACCTTTTTTTTCCTTTCTCCTGCCAGGAGTTTGGGTGGAGGTGTGTGGAAGGTTGGAAGGAAACAGAGTGGCTTTAGAATTCACCTAGATTCCCTTTTAGATGTTATAAGAATTGCTGTCTCTGCATCCAGTGTTTCCCTCCCTAGAAGCCCTTTGATCTTTCCCTCTGCACCCCTCGCTCTCTTGCTCCCCTCTTTGCTCCCGTGCCCTCAGATAGTTTGTCAGATGATACTAGGTCAAGCCTTTCCTTTATGTGTGTGTGTGCCTACGTCCCCACTCTGCAGTGCGCTGAGCCGCTTGTCATGGCAAGCAAGGCTTCCTCATCTCTGGCAACAGCAGAAGCAGCCTCTGTAGGGTGGAGTGATTCAGACATCCAGCCAGCCATACGAACGGCCAGCCAGCCATGCATATGTACAGCCAGCCATACAGTAACGGTACACAGTCAGCCAGCCAGTCTTGCATACCATTAGTCAATCACCCGTAAGTGCAGCCAACCAGCTGTACGTATAGACAGGCACGCAGCCATCTGTATGTACATGCATAGTTACATAGTACTAGGGATGGCAATGTAGGGCTGTCACGATTACAAATTTAAGTTGATTAAATGTCGATTAACTGATTCACTGCCAATCACGTAGATCTACGCGAACCTATTTAAAGCCGCCACGTGCCAATCGCGTAGATCTACGTGAACAAAAAAATAAAAAATAATAATCATATATTTTTTTTTCAATTTGACCCAAAGACCAAGGAGATATGATTTTTCGAAGATCTAGACTCCTATCCACTTCCTTGTTAACTTAAAACTTAAAAATTCTGTATCTCGGCTCCTGAGTACTTTTTTTTTTTCAATGAAAAAAAAAACTCTGGCACTGGCTAAAAAAATATGAAAATACCTCTGGCAGTTAATGGGTTAAATGTCACTCAAATAATTGTTATAAAAAATTGCACAGGGCAGATGACAAACTTAAATATATAAAAATAAATGATTTACATTTAACAATTTTATACATGTAAAAATGGCTGAAATAGCTTATCTACAAGCTTACAATGCATCACAAAGTGAAATAGCTGAGCTGTTTTTTTTTTAAATGTTGAAAATTTTTCGACATGGAAGCGGTTATGACGATTATGCAAAAATAATTGTGATGTAGACGATTATGTAATAATTGTGACAGGCCTATGGCCATGGCCATGTGATAACCGGTAACTGAAACTTGTTACCGGTCAATGAATCATTACCAAGAATAAAACATATTTTTTAGATTGGACGAATGCCTGACTGACTGTGTATCACTCACCTGCCAGGACTGCATTTGCAGTCGTGAAACTGTTACAGAAACCCAGCCAAAATTATGAAGATCATTCTGGTAGGAATAATACATACACGAGAAGTTTGCTGTCACAATCTACTACTGTACATAATCATCTGCCATCCTCAAGTGTCGTTGCACGTATTACATAATGTACACACTTCTGTTCTGTGATATTGTAAGTTAACATAGTTGATTGATATATAGATGAGGTAGATCCGTGTTTCTTCCTAGTAAACACTTGTATTTTGTTTGTTGAAATAATATGTCATCCACATATCTTTCCCAGTGCATACTGCAGGCCTTGTTGATGGGAGTTGCAATAGATTTTGAAGCTCTGGCTCCAAACATGATTGAATATTGTACGTGGAAAATCCATGATATTCCTATTCAAATCAATGGGAGACCTGTCAAACCAGCGCTCAGTTTGTCCGAGTCTGGTGGTGGGTGGCTTAGCGAAAGGTCCATTGCCTCAGTCATCAAACCATGTGATGTTTGATAGACAAAACGCTAAAATATTGATTCAGATCATAAAACCTTAGATCACAGTACCTTTAAAATTTAAGGTGGCGGCTGCTATCACACTGGTACCGGTTGCCAATTTCTTAACGGCTACCGGTTGAACGGTTAATATCTGTAGTATACAATTGTATTTGTATAGCACATTTCAACAACAAGGCAATTCAATGTGCTTTACACAGAACATCAAGCAAAGGAAACAATAATAACATTATAAAATGACATTAGGATGCCCTAAACAAAAGAAGTAAAAATGTATAGATACAGTTACAGTGCAGAAGAGAAAAGAAAAGAGAAAAAACTCAATCAAAGGCAGCAGCAAACAGAAAGGTCTTTAGTTTTAAAATAAATAAGAGTGGCAGCAGACAGGGAGTTTGTTTCAGATATGTTGTGCATAAAAACTAAATGCTGCTTCCCCATGTTTATTGTTTGTTGTAGGGACAGAAAGCAGACCTTTCCCAGATGACCTGAGAGGTCTGGATGGTTCATGATATCGTACAAGATCAGAAATGTATTTTGGCCCTAAACCATTTAAAGCTTTATAGACCAACAGTAGTAGTAGTAGTAGTAGTAGTATATACTGTACATACGAGTCAGCTAGACGTGCAGCCAGCCATATGTACAGTCATCCAGCCAGCCAGTCGTACGTACGTACGTACGTACGTACATAGAGCCAGCCAGCCAGCCAGTCGTACATACATACAGCCAACCAGGCACTGCAGTAGAGCCCCAGCAGCTCCCCGGAGGAGGCCATTATACAGCAGGGATATCAAACCATGAATCATTTACACTAGTCCTTCCCTCGCCTTGCCACCTCTACCCTTGCATGACGCCTGCCTGCCACTGGCTGCATCTTTAATGAAGGATTATTGCATTTCATGAACATGGGCTTTCAGTAATTAAAGCAATATTGATCCCTTCCACATTCCCTTGAAGGTGCAAAAAAAAGAAAGAAAAAACATAAATAAATAATTAATAATTTCAATTTTTCGGCTTTGTGCGTCTTCTGTGTTTTTGTCACCGTGTTGCTTAGGAAGTGTTCCCTAGAAACAGAAGACAGCCATTTAGACACTAATCACATGGTATGATCCCCCCCTTTCTCTCTCTCCCTCTTTCTGTCTTTAGGCTTTTAAAGAGCGTTCAATGTTAGATGATTGCACTGTAAAAAAAATATGGGATGGAAAAAGAAAATGCAGTCATTGTCTGTGCTGGAAATATTACCGTAATAGTGTTTTTCAGTGTTGTCATTTTGTGTTTGCATAGAAGGTGTGCGTACGCAATATATTAACACTGTGTGTCTGTGTGTGGGGTGTGCCGACACAGGTTAATGTGCTAGAAAAGAGTGATTTAGGTCAGTGGTCGTGTCTGCATCTGTCACTCTGACTAGTTGGTGCTTTGGGAGGCTGTGTGGGATTGAATAAAGCAGAGAGAAGGGTGGGGGGTGGGGGGGATGCTGCCTGGTTCTTTCAAATGGAAAAAGAGAACCTGACTGGACTGTGATTGGTGCACACGGAGACAGGCAGCATGTCATGAACAGCCGTTTGATACAAACATAATCAGTCTCACCTTTTTTATTGGGGATCAAGATAGTCAAAGCCTCTGCAAATATTACACGTCTCTCCCTCCCGCCTTCCTCTTGCCTTTCTCCTCTCCCAGAATCCTTACCTCTCCCTTATCTCGTTACCCCCCAACACAGTCACACAGACACACACAGATTTCTCTTTCTTTCCTCTGCCTCAACCTCTCTCTCTCTCTCGTTACCTCTCTAGAGTGCACTTGAGTTCCTCTGTAAATATCACAGTCACTGATGAGGAAAAAGTGCTGGCGTCCTCACAAGGGGATTAAAGGAGCCATTTTGTATATCACTTATTAATGTGTCTATCTACTTCACACTGGTGAGTCTTCCCTGCGAGCGGTATGGATTGTTTCCCCACACACACGGGCAAACATATCAATCTGCTACATGCGTGCGTGTTCACACCCATGTAGTTATCTCTGACCGAGGCTTCAAGATAACGTCTAATGATGAATGCCTTGCCTCCAATTAATTTCTCTCCCTGTAATGAGTGCTCGTCAGAGGGGCTACTTTTATGATGTGTTGTGGGTTAAACCTAATTATTTCTGTTAATGGCAATGCTGTTTTTTTTCCTTTTTCTTCTTTTGCTCGTCAAATTGATGGTGATTGAATCGCTTGTGCACTGTCGTCAAAACAACTAGTTCATTATCCATGTAGATCGGCTATTATGGAAATAATTTAGAAAATAATTTTGGTTAAATGGCGCTTTGTTGAAGATGTGGTTTACACTGACCGTATAGGTGCTTTCAAATATGACTATGGTATTACTATTATCCATTTTTTTCAGCCTGTGCAGATCACCAGCCCTGTGTTTTGTTTTTAGTTAGCCAGCCACATAGCCAGGCTCATTACCGGACATAGTCTAATCAGTGCTAAATATTCTGCAGTAGCCTATAGCCTAATCAGCAGGAGGATAATCATTGTTAAGCAATTGTGCGTTCCTCTTGACCTCCCAGATGGAGGTAAACTGCATGATAGTGCCGCCTCAATTACTATAGCTCTTAATGGTGAAGCAAAGCATGGGCTCAAATCAAAATGGCTGATTGATGTGGACACACATGGCTCATAATTGGATTATAAGGGGAGGGCGTGATGTTACGGGGGGCATGGTGGAGGAGCTAGATTCTAATACTGACCAGGTATTTAGTGTTTCACTCCAGCGACCCTCCGACCCTGTGCTTCGTGTCATGTGTCCGCATAGCAACAGTATTCTCATGGGTCTTGGCCCTGGTGGCCTCTCTACACCCCCACCACACACACACACACACACACACACACGCTGCACTGTCAAGTGTGTGTGTGAGTGTGTGTGTGCATGTGTAAGCTGGCTGTGTGTGTTTGTGAGCTGCTGGTGACTGTCTCTCTTCTGCTAGTGACAGCTGTGGGGTCAGAACAAAAAGCTCTGCTGTCTATTTCCAAAGCAGCAAGCATCTGCCCCCCCCCCACCCCTCCGAAACACAGAACGAGTCAGTGGAAGGGGTGATGGGACCTGTGTGTTCGAACTGCAGTGGCAGGGTGGGAGAAGTTGATCAGTCATTATGTTGAAACAATGAGTCCAGCTCAATTGTAGCTAACAATCATGACCTTTCATCTTGAGGATATGGTCTAAGAACACTGCTCATTTCCAGAACATTCTCCTGGCTATTTTTAAAACTACAACAGGCTTGAGAAATGAATACTACTGCAAAGGTTCAGAAACTTTCTGTTAGATTCCTGGACATTTTCCATGGGCAATTCGAATCAGAATCATCTTTACTAGACCATACCCGGGGATGCGTACACTAAAAAAATCCTACATTGTAGTTGTTAAGTAGGCTATGACGTCTGTTTGCAACTTCTCAACCTAGAGGCAGTCATAACAGAGGGGCACATAATAAAATAAAATAATCATTTTCATGAGGCGTGGTGTCGCAGGCCCCTTGGGGATCTCTGTGTATACAGATGAATGCTTAGTTTAAGTTTTGGAAACGGGCTGCTCATTTGAGCATGGCTATGTGTAACAACCCGGTCATTTACCTGATGAGAGAAGTCCATGTTTGTGTTGTTTCAGCTAAGCTATGTGTGCTAAGTATTAACACGACGTTCATTTGAACATTGCACGTGTCAATATGCGTGCGAGTGCTATGGAAAATGATATCCAAAGCACCCCTCTGCTCGTAAAACGCTGTGTGTGTGTGGGGGGGGGGGGGGAGACACGCCTCCTAAATGAAAGTCGTTTCTAAGTTTGTAGCTGTGAGCCTGGTCTGCCGTTTTCCAAGTGGCTACTGATCCCAGTCCCATAGCCTGCAGGCACACCATAACCATGACAACACAGGCCATTACCGTGACAACAGATCCCATAGGCCGAAGTCGGGAGGAATCAAAAAGAGAGACGAGGTATCTACATATTTACACGTAGATATCCATCCAAACATTATGTACATGAGGTCTAGAAATAAGGTCCATGAGCATAGAAGCTGGTGTATACTGTTCATGACATAGACATTATTAAGCTACATAATCGTTTTTAATTACCTTACAATAATTAACTTATTTTGAAATTCAGCTGAATTGCAGCAACCATGCACTGTACATTGACTGCATTAAATGTGCAATGCACTCCTCCATCACATGCACAGATCATTTGCTGGCATCCCATTCAATAGGAATTGTCAGTAGAACACAACCCTCTGCATGCACCGTCAGGCGCATGCAGGCTCACATCACATGTGCAGACATAGCATTCTTCCATCTCCTTTTAACGGGTGCGTCTGCATCCAGGGATGTTTTTTTGCCTCCTATTCCGATCATTATTTTGTATCTGCTCATACCGATCAATATCCGATATTTTGCCAATGCATTAACAAGAAAAAAAAAAATGTGTTCCCTCATAAAGGATATGTATACGGATACATGAATGAAATGAATTTTGTTGATTTTGGTTTATCCCCTTTCTATGTATAGGTGAAGGGTTTGTATATGCACAAAAACAAACAAAATGTGTCAAAATGTCTGTTAACAACAGGAACTCAAAACAGAAAAGAAAATGTGAAAAAATGTACTTAATAAGGTATTGTCATAACATGTTTTGACTCAATAAAGTATATATCTAAAAAAAATAAAGCATTGAAGTTTTTCATTTTGTTTATCTAAACAACAGTATCCAACATGGATCCCTTTTATATATAGATTTATTTTAATCACAAGTCAAATTAGTGCAGCGTTGTTTATTAGTATCTTTATAGCTTAGTGGTGTAGCGCAAAATAACCATGTAAACAGTCACACACACAAACAAGTCTAAAACCTCAGCAATTCCAATGCAACAAAATAACTCCTCATCTAAGCAGTAGCAGTGATGTTAGGGTTTCAATGTAGTTAGTGGGTTCCAGGACCCAGGAGTGGTCATTTGAATGGATCCCAGGGATATTTTGTGATTCTACAAAAAAAAACATTTCCCGATTCAGACAGCATGGCAATAGTGTCTACCTTTCATTGTTTTCAGGGCAAAAAAACAAACTGTCACTCTCTGCCTTTCAATTATATTCAAGGCAAAAAAAGTACCTTATGTCACTGCCATGTGCTATGTGCTAAATGCTAGTCCTAGTCCCAAACTGCAGTGGAATTGAGAGTTTTAAACTCTGTTTAAGGGATCTAAAATGTTATGCTTACATCGACAAGTGTTGTCCCTATCTACTTCCATGGACTATTTTGTTTGGACTGGTTTGCCGGAATACGTTTTTTTTAAACGAGGCAATGTTGCGAGCAGTCTACAACGTGAACAATTGCAATGTGGATTCATGTCTAGTAGGATTAACTTTTCATTGTCATTATGAAAGTTTCTTGAATTCGTTAATTAACATTAAGAAAAATCACTCTGGCAGCTCATAGGGTTTGTGGCCAGGGAGACATGGAGGGTATGCAGTGGACAGGGGCACCTGCCTGCTGACTGCTTCTCTAACTTGTCCTGTGGGTGTTCATATCCTGCCCGTGCACCGACTCTCAACCCATGACTGATTGGCTCCGACGGCTCCTGGTAGGTGCAATGATACTGGATGCCTGAGCTCTGCATGAGAAGCATAATACCAGTCAATGCCTGAAGGAGTGCTCTCCCCCGTTAATGTATGGCGTGCCCCCCACTCCAGCCGCCGCTTGGCCGTACCCAGCTGACTGGCGCTGAGCCGAGCGGAGAGTCTCCCTTTCTACTTTTCCCTGTGCTCTTCCTGGCAGTTTATTAAAGGGAATGCTAACTCTTTCCCCTGCACGTTTGATTTTTCGTCAAGCTGTCATGGCAGATAAAAGGCAGCGGAGCCCTCAGTTTGGTTGCACACAGCAGTCTGTATTTACTGCGTCATTCTCGTCGCCCCTGACAAGGGAGGAGATGGAAGGGAGGAGAATGTGGAGGAAGGGAGAAAATGGAGGACAGGCTGCTGCATTCATGTGTCTTCATATTGACATGTCTCATCAGGGAGAGAGGTGGACAGACAGTCCATAGTGGAGCCATCAATCAGCCCCTTTCAATACGCCAGCCCAGCACACAGTATAATACACTCACATGAAGGCTGATAAAGGATGCAGTTTATTGCTGCTGTTGACATATTTTTATACAGGTTATCTCACTCACATTGTTGTTTTATGAGGTAAATACTAGTGAGCTTAGGAGAGGTCAAAAACTGTGCAAAGACGCTGTTTTATTATTCTGCAAAACATAGCGATAATTGAATAGCCTAGGATTTGTTAGCGATTTAACATATCAACTGAAATGGCTTTGTTACAAATGGCTCCGTTTATAACAAAATGAGGAAGCTCACACAAACAAAGAACGTTTCAAATTATTTAATTATAACTAACTTAACAACCAAAATGTAAAAACTGCTCCCAGTGACTGAGCTCCATGATGAGAGAGCGAGAGATTGGCCCAGCCGCCTCTTATATAGAGGGTAAGGCAGGTGGGCCAGATAGATCTCCACTGATGATGACACACTCCACTCCAATCATTGTGGAACACAGACACAAGGTTAGTAATCATGACAACTAGATCAGTTACCCTGACAACCCCAGGGTTGTCACAGCTTCATACCTGAAATTCATACATTTTACCCCATCGTGGGGGTAATTATTTCCCCAGAGAGAAATGTGCTGCTATAATTAGTTCATTAGATACTTGGCTGCTAACGCTTTAGTTTGAATTGAATTTCTTAAAACACCTAGTATGTACAGTCTTGAAAACTATTTGTTAACTGTTTTCCTGGCAGAATCCCTCAGTAAGGCTGTGGGTCAAGCTAACCTCATCTACATTATTTTCCCTGAGCTTTAATTAACACAAACATTCAGTGCGCTCCAATGCCATCCACTCAGAGGGCACATTTAAACTCATTAGCCAAACCCCCACCAAGTCTCAAGCATAATGAAATTATGCAATGCCGTTTACGGTTTACACATTTTGGGATATGTTTTGATGTGTTCATATTTTTCAATCGACTAATAGGTTACATCCCACAGGAGTAATACTATTTGCTGATTTTGTTTTGAGAAACACCTCTGTGTATTAGAATGAGCCTTTGTACACTTAACACAGATCCTGGTGTGAGTTTGCTTAACCAGCTTTCAGCAGCAGTTGAAACTGCCAGCTGTTTGTCTTCTCCGCGCTGCTCGACACGCTAGCCTGCCAAAGCCTGTGGTGACAGCAAGACTAATGTATTCACGGCTCTGCCATGGAGAGAGGCATTACTTTACCTTTGCTTAATTGAGGGGAAACTCCCCTGACACCTGCTTAGCACAGCGCTAGGCTAGCGGAGCAAGCCAGTCTCGACCCAAGGAGCTGAGGCCATTGAACCCTGACTGAGAAATAACGCAGACCCGAGACCACCCAGGGACTGCCGTGGGGAGGAATGATTTAATAATGTTGACGAGATATAGCAAGCCCTCCTTCCTGTCTGTCCTGCTCCTGTCACTTCCTACCTGGCTGAGGGAGACAGCAGCTCTGAGTCTGCCTAAAGGTGTGCTGAGATAGATCTGCTAAATATTTCACAGCCATAAGGACAGTGACTCTGAGCAAAAGAATGGATGGAAAGTAGAGAGGAGAGCAAGCAAGAGGAGGGTGGGTGGGGATCAGCACTGCTGAGTGTTTTGACGTGGGGAGCAGAGGGAGGTTAGGGAACATAGTCAAGGGCAGCCAGGGCAAGCTTGTAATTGGTTGACGTCAGAGAAAAGCTGTGTTTGCGTGTTAGGAAATGTGGAATGGAATGGTTACAGCAAAGACAAATGTATCATGGCCGCAAAGCCTCTATTGCTTTGGACGTGTTGATCTGTTGACATCACCTTAAAGCAGAATTAATGTTAATCTGAAACGAAACAGATGTATATTGTTTTCTCTAAGCTCCGCTACTAACCCCCACCCACTAACGCAGGCAGAGCCCCATCTGAGACCCACTGTGACACTTGGCTGAGCTCCTGCCTCGGTTTTAATTGTCCCCTGCCCCAGGGGCTGCTGGGAGCTAGGTGGGCGGGGCGAACGAACATTTTCTCCAGGGGGTTGAGAGAGAGAGGGGGGGGGCAGAAAGAACACTGTAAGTGTCAGGTGCAGGTGCAGGGAGGAGGAGGAGGAGGTGGGGGGGGGGGGGGCTCAGAGGAGGCTGACAAGCTAACCCTGGGGAGCCGAGTAGCGAGAAGCTACTCGCCCAGATGGAAGAGCAGAGAGCTTTATGAAAGGGTAATGCACACAGGAGGAAGCCTGCGTCGCACTTCAGGGCTTGTGCTCCCAGATACATATTAGACAGATATTATGGCCTGGGATATTATTAACAGACACCACTACTGCGGTAGCACACTGTACAAGGAAATCATTATATCTGTGGAGCTGCAACAGCAGTAGATTATTTAGTACTCTGGCTGGTTGCCATTCGTGCCTGTTATTTAGGCGAGGTTCTGTCATTTGCAGTCATCTCAAGATGCGCTGCTTCGGTGTAATCCACCTCATTCACTGCCTCAAACATTCTTGAATGATGACATGTCTTCTGCACAAAGTATGAACCTGCTCAGTGCTCACATTCACATTTTACATTGTAGCAGCCAATTCCCATGCTGTCTCTTATTTTCTGCGGCGGTTGAGCACAAGCAGGATGCACGTGAGCGTGTCACCGAGCAGTTAGTGTGCCAGCCTATGCGTGCTTGCTACAAAGCGTCCTTTCAATGCAAAGCCTGAAGAAAGGCAGAGCTGCTGGTGGCTCTGCATAGAATGTCGAGTAAAAGAGAGGAAGGAAACAGAAGTGAGACTCTGTGCCTCACTCTTCCTGTGTCCCGGGCAGAGAGAGGGGTCATCTGGCTTGTCCTACTGGGGTCAGGGGCTCTGACAATAGCCCTAGGGGAATTGGAGCTACACTGATAGCATGGGCTACCCGCTGTTAGCCTGAGATGTTATCCAGCCACCAGCCAGCACAGGCTCTCTCCCTTCTGCTCTGTTATGCCTCCATCACAAAGATGGAGAGGAGCCATTAAACCACTGGCACTGTATCCCTCCCAATAGGCAGGCTGACACACACACACACACACACACACACACACACCCACACGCGCATAGATATGCACACACTTTTACAAATGCAACATGCTAAGAACGCACAGTGGGGTGAGTTCTCACACAGACGTAAACACACACACGCAAGGCACCCACAGACCAAATTGTACTACCACAGTGAAAAGAACTTAGTGGCAGCATCACAGGCAGGCCGGCTGGCTTTTCACAACAGGTCAGAGTTGACTACAAATTGCAGCTGGTGGCTGACAGAAGCCTCTGATGGATCTGGATGCGCACTCCGTGTTTACCCACACACCTGCACCCTGTGGATAGAAGAGACGGTAGCACAGCCGAGAGCACACAGCCATTTTGTAACACCTCAAGGAGCTTCTCTCGCTTGCTCGCTCTCTCTCTCTGTATGAGGAATAGATGAGGTCTATTTCTCCCCTCTGTATGAGGAATAGATGAGGTGGTGCCATTAAGTGAATTTGCTGTTATTTCCCCAGGCTCTTAACTGAGGATGTCAAGCCCAGCCTGTGAGGCAGCCATGGATGACTGCCGACTAAGGCACAGAACCAAATGCACGCCGCGCACACACACTCAATACAGAAGATCAGCTTTCATGCTTCTGTGTAATTTATCAAATTGCTTGGGCATGTGATGAATGGGCTCAGATCTCAAAAGGAAGGAAAAAGGCATTAGGTTTGCATCAGGTCGCTAAATATTCCCCTGTTACAGCTGAGAATTTAATTATGGTAAACGGTAAACATTGTATTCACATTTTGTCGCATTTTGAAACACGATAATTTAGTAGGCCTGCCTAATTATCCTGTAGTTTCATAGACTACAGTTGAGCGATTACACAAGTGGAGACGGCGTGCTTAACAAAAAACTGTTCAATCCTATTACTTAAAGCATGAGCTCTTTGCTAGAGCAAACACAATCTACTACAGTATATTCACTCGGCACACGTAATGCTCAAGTAGGCCTAATGCTTGCTTTCTGCCGCCAACAAATTTACTTACAAATACCTGCAGTAGCCCCGTCTTTACTGTAGACCACATCGGCACTCTCCTAGTGATTTGTCACAGTTCCCCATTGTATTAGACCCCCACCTCTCCTTCACACTCCAAATGCTCCCACCGCCCCCCCCAAAAAAGAAAAGAAAATGTCTTTACATGTGTGTGGGTGCCCCCTCTCATTGTGTTTCTGATGCTTCATAAGGGCAGGAGGAAATTGAGCTGACCTTGAGGCTGCCTAGCTCCTCTATAATGCTGATGTATGGGCCCGTGGGTGCAGGCAGCCAGTAAGTGAGAGGCATGTTTTTATTTGCCGGGGCTCTGGGCCCAGTGTCAGAACGCATAACAAGGTTCATTTCTCGCCCACTCGAGCTAGCTCGCTAGCAGGCCAGGAAGCTAAGTGTCAAACATTTAAGTCCACCAGGTGCATTTTACCTGCATTAGCCTTTGCACGGAGAGGAATAAGTTGCTGTGCTACTGCCCAATTTCATCATGAGTGGATGTTGACAGGGTACTGGCATAGATGGAGGCTGTCTGGGCTTGGGATAAATAAACCTGACTGTAATGTAATTTGTGGTGCTGGTCCATTTTTATTTTAGGTATCGCTGTTGGTGGGGCCATGAGTCACGGTTGTCGGTAAGCTGTGGAAAATGAATTCACGCAAGGTTGTTTATTGTCTGGTTGTCATTTTGCTGAGTAGATGATAGGTATACTCTTGAACGTGAGTTTTTGCGGATAACGTAAATGTCTCCCTCTCCGAGCCTGTAGTCCCGTTCAGGACAAGCCCTACTCACCCATCCATCCGATCTGAAAGACTCATGTTTCACTCACAATTTAGGTGGCATTTCAAATGCTTTTTCTTCATTAATCCAATGAAATAAAATAAAGGTTTTTACAGCAGTTTTTCCCCGTAGCTCAAATGGAGTGCGTTCTCTTCCTCCCTCTTACTTTCACTATCACTTACCGTATGTGTGCAAACGTATATGATCTACAAGCATACAACACCTCACACAGCGACCGTTTCAGATCAGAGCTTTTTTGGTAGCAGTAGTGTAAGAGGTTCCTCTGTCTAGCGGTAGGGGGAACGAAAGAGTGTGAAGGACGATAGAGAGGAATAGAGAGGAGATAAGAAGAAAGTTGTTGTGTGGATTTGGTTCTGTACACATTGAATGAAGACAGTAAAAAGTTGATATTCTAAAGAGACGCCTCATTCATTATATAGCACCCCAAGTGTTATAGTAGCAGCACTGAGCAAATTTGTGAAACATACCTACCGTATGAGATATATCAAAAGGGGGAGATACTTTAACAATATCTTGTTGGTTTACACTATGTTTGTACTGTATGTACGGATACGGTATGTTTACCTTATCATTTTTCACAAAAAAACATGCTGGACAGGAACTGTAACCAAATTATGGCCTGGTGCAAAAAAGAAATGGAAGCCTGCAGCAAATAGACGCCTGGTTCTTTTAAACGCCTGGGGTCCAAGTCATATATATTTATTTATTTATAGTGTCCACGGGGGAAAGCATGTTTTCAATTGCATGGTGGGAGATTTTATTAGCGCCGGACAGACACATTGATGACAGAGCCACGCGTAAAAAGGACGAACAACCCATAACATTTTTTTAAATAACTGCATGGCTTCATGTGGGTGTCGGACTTCCATGTGGCCAGTCTGTGACATCACGGCAGTTTACCTATTGATTACATATGACTTATTTGGACAAGGTTTCAGACTGTGATCTGACTGCCATTGTAAAAGTTTTGTTAAATATTCTTGTGTTTTTAGCTCCCTGTCCCATAAGGCTGATTTGAAATATTTGGGGTGGAGTGTATTCCTTTCTTGCGCCCTGGCACACTGCAAGAAAAGTTCGGTCTAGCGCAGACAGACAGACAGACACACGGACAGGGGTGAAACCATAATTGTTTTTATATATTGATTGAATACTTTATTAGTCAGAAATGTAAACGGCACGAGGTACAGTCAGACATTTAGGCTAAAAGGATACCACAAAGTCCTGGGGACTTGTTTCCATCCATTGTGGTCCTATGTATTCAATTCATCAACATAGCATAAAAATAACACAATAATACATATCATCAACAAATACAAAACACAAACAATAATACATATCATCAAATACAAAACACCAATCTTCCGGCCTGGCAGAGATACTACATCCTTTTTAACACACCATTCAGACTATATTATATATATTATATTATTTTATAACAAAAATGACTGAGGTACTGTTGAGGCAACGCAAAAGCCAATATTAAAATAAAATATTCTACAATTAATTGTGAAAAGGATCTCTTGATTGCAATTATACAATATTTTTTGCAGCCCTACATAGTGAGCCATTATTAGCTCCAAAGGTCCTGGATAACAGACTTGTTAACTACACAGATGTATGAGTCATAAGTATTCTCTCGTTTCTTATAGTTGATTTGGTCTACTCTAGACAGTCCCTCAATCAGACGTGCAATTTGGTGGCAGCCTGATTGTATTAGGTGTGTGCGAGTTGGGCTGATGAACTGAGAGCCATTTGCAGTAACAAGAAATGAGGCTTTGATAAAATGTACTTTGATAGAATGACGTCAATAACAGTGGTTAAAGTGGAGAACAGGAAGATAGTTCAAGGGGTGGCCACAGCTGAATAGAGAGCTAGAGTAGTAGAGACTGAGAGAGGCCGCCTGGGAATCGTAAGGTCCCTGGTTCACCCCCGGCACACCCAGTCTGTGTGTCAAAGTGTCCTTGAGAAAGACACTTAAACCCCTAACTGCTCCCCGGGTGCTGTATTAATAGCGCCCGCTGCTCCTAACAATTAGGATGGGTAAATGCGCAGGATAAATTTCATGTATGTGCAATTTAAATGTACAGCGACAAATACAGTACTTAAACAACAACTAAAAAGGGGACTAAATTATTACTATTATTATATAATTTAAGCAGCATTGGATGGCAGAAATTGTATTTTTGCATATAACAATGTTACATGAACAAGTATACCAGAATGCACGCCCCAGTAGTAATACTTACACTGACTGATGCAGTAAAGTCAAACTGTGTGTCTCTCCCTTCTCTGTCGCTCTGTGCCCGGTGAGTATTACTCATTGTCACATGACTCCTGGGATAACGTGTACCTAATTTGGTGAAGATTGATTAGCATAAAGAAATTCATGCGTCTTTTACATTTGTGACGGCACCTATGGGTCGTGACTTAAAGGAGAATTTTGGACTAAGGTTTTCTTACCTTTTCTATGATATGATATCTTAGGATGAATGGTACAGTAGAAAAAAATCATAACTCCATCCCGGGTCCGCCACAGCTTAAAACGTGCGCCTTGCGTTAGATCACATATTTTAAGAGCTTTTTTTTTTTAGATCTGACGTTCATAGTGACAGAACACTATGCAAAAAAAAAAAAAAAAAAAAAAGATCCCCAAGTCTCGCTAGACGAGATTGAAATCTCAAGATTTCAATCTCGTCTAGCGAGACTTCTGTTTTTTTTTTTTTTTGGGACAGTTTTCTGTCACTATGAACGTCAGATCTAAAAAAAAATACAAAAAAAAAAAGCTCTTAAAATATGTGATCTAACGCAAGGCCTATCCACGCACGTTTTAAGCTGTTGGGTAGAGTTATGAAATGTTTCTACTGTACCATTCATCCTAAGATATAACGTCATAGAAAAGGTAAGAAAACCTTAGTCCAAAATTCTCCTTTTTAAGTGAAATTGCTTCTTTTGGGTGGGTGGATGTCACAAACGTTCGGGCATAATTCGGTGACCACACAAAAAGAGAAAATTTAAGATGGCAGAAAATGTAATTAGACGGAACTGGACGAGGACTTCATGGGGAGGTGCATCTGAATACAGGGAATATTTTGATTCTATGGTTAAATAGTTATAGGCCAAAACGTAAAGTGGGCTGGTAGAGTATCACCAGAAGACCGATTTGAAAGATATGCAGGGATTGACTTCCCTGCTGGCAGTGTGTACAAGACATTTGGTGTTTATCAGTAGTTTGTGAGATAAGCTATACACACACACACACACACACACACACACACACACACACACACACACACACACACACACACACACACACACACACACACACACACACACACACACACACACACACACACACACACACACACACACACACACACAGACAAACAGTCAGACAAACAGTCCGAGAGACAATCTCAGGTCAGGACCTGTTTGCTCTAGAAGGTGTACAGGTGTGTCCGTATGTCACTGGAAATTGTAGAGACGGACAGAGTGCCAGCAGAGGCCAGTCCAAAAGATACACTCCTGCAACTGTTGGAGCCAGAGAGACAGACAGAGAGTTCAGTTTTCTTCCCATTGTGACGGACAATGTATCTGTTACCATGGCGACCATAATCACATACCAGACACCAGGACTTGTCATTGAATCCAAATACTGTCCTCTCCACTCCTGTTGATTCCTTTGTATGTCACTGCTATAGAAGCTATTCCATTGCACTCTACCTCCCAGTAAGTTACAGCATCCAGTCAGAGTCCCTCTCTAGATGGAATCTGTGGCCAGGAGTAACATTTTTCTGGGTGATCTGACAGATGAGACAGACAAGACAATTGAGAAAGACAAATGAGATTAATTCTTTCTCACATGCTTCACACATTCCTGTTGTTCTCAAGGCAGAGACAGGTCAACATTAGTCACTTGCTAACATTAACATTAAGTAGACCTAAGTTACAGTTATGTTGGTTAATTTTACCAGGACAATCGAGTTGGGTGGTGACTGATGAGTTGGTGCCACATTGTAGACAATGTAAACAACACAGTACAGTATGGTTGCTGTTTATTGTTTAATCCTTAGTATTTCTACAGATCTGATGTAACTAATTTTGGAGGATAAGCCATCTTCAACCATCGTAAGCCTTGGAATGTAAACCGTACGAGAGACCGCCTACTCCACAACTTTTATCTGATAATACTCTCTAGACCTTATATGCAGCTTGGCAAAAGCTAATTGACCACATGGAGAACAATTTCGCAATACATTTTAATCTTGATACAATTATTGTGAGTGATTTTTACCATCCCTACTATGGAGTGCAACCTGAGTGCAACTAGCCAGTTGGGTGCAAGCTGCATATGGGATCTACTACTAGCCAGTTTCAATGCCCCTATCCTTTCGACACAAGCTGGCACGACACTGAAATGGCTACTCGTTAAACTTATAGATACTCTAACCCTAAAAATATATTTTCCAGCAAATCTCTTTGTTGTGGTGAGTAGTGTTGGTATCATTGGTGAAGTTTATAAAGATCGCCATGTCTGTGTCAGCTATGGTCATGAAATATGGGTCATGAGTCATGACTGAAAGAAAGAGATCGCAGATACAAGTGGCCAACATGGGTTTTCTCAGGCGGGTGGCTCCCTTTTTATAGGATGGGGTAAGAACTAGAAGTTCAGTCACCCGGGAGTAATCTCTCAAGAACAGATTCTGCTCTGCGTTGGAATCTGTCGGGAAGGTTCGTCATAACGTGTACACACTGGGCTACAAGTGGGCGTGGCTTCAGATCAGGAAGCAGGCCGCGCTTTACCCAATCAAATGTAGTGGGCGGGATTTACGTGTCTGCCGATCCTTCCCCACTCGAAACCAACCAAAACTAATTTAACAATAGCGTCCGCGGAGCAGACAAAACCACGAAAAGATATTCACATTTTAACTTGCTCTTTCATCATAGAAACAAGTGGGCTTATAACCAAAACGATCCATGTTCTCTGGGAGAAGTGGTGTTAGTGTTCCGTGTAGAAATATTGTTTGTGGGAATGAAAACATAGTCGCACCACCGGAAGTGAAACGCTGAAGGCAGACCAAACCCCCGGTTTCCTTGCGCATGGGTGCTCCGTCGTCATTGTCCCAGAGCCAAGTGAGATAGTACAAACAGCAGAGGGCGCTGTTTTTCCTTCTCATTTGGCTTTGGGTTCCCAGATTGCCCGGGAGAGACTGGGAGTAAAGCCGCCGCTCCTTTACGTGGAAAGGAGCCATTTAAGTTGGTTCAGGCATCTAGTATGGATGCCTCTTGTGCTTTTCCCTAGGGATGTCTTCGGAGCACGTCTGTAATGTGGCCCAGGAAAGGATTCTCTGCTGGAACTGTTAGCCCCCGTGACCCAAACTGATGAAGATAGATGGAATGATGGATGGATGTCTGTGTCTTCCACACAGCTCTCTGTATGAACTCATAGACAGAGAGCGAGGGAGTGACACAATGTGCGTAACACAATACCACACACATACCCTGCACACCTATGACCCGTGCACATGCATGCATGTACACCAGACACAGACAGAGAGAGAGAGACACACAGAGATCACGCGCCTAGAGCCACTTTGCGCTTACTAGATTTGCAGGCAATGTGGTGGCATATTTAATTTTGGTGTCATGTGTGAACGTGCACCGAATTTTGAGCTACAATACGAGTACAAGTATGCTGCTGTGACAGCCAGGCTGCCTGTACCAGTGGCAAAAAAAATTTCACTGACACGAATGCTTCAGAGTAATGTTGACAAAACTGATGAAAGGTGAAACTTAATATATCGTTGCTGTCAGGCAGAATCATATCTCCAAATTCCAGCTTTTTATGTTTTTTCATCATTTAATGGCCTACTTTGTGATACAAGAGTGTAAAGCTAAAGTAGTGAAAATAGCAGATCTACAAGCTCATGAGCTTGTAGATCAGCTATTTTCCCTATTTCAGAAGATTTTCCTTCCATTTCCTAACCCGACAGCGACCCTATGTTGCATGTAGGCCTGGGGCGGTATGGATTTTTAGGTTAATATTTCAGTAGATGGACAATCAAGAATATATAATTAGTAGGCAAAACATTTCGGTGGAGGAGCTGTGTGTGTGGCTAGTGTGGCTGCACTGAGCCATTCAGGGCAGGCTGGCTACTGGCTAGTAAGCTAGCTTGCTCAGTGCTCTGTGCGCCTACACGACTTGGAACGGCTGCTCTCACTGTCCCTGGCTGGGACCGTGGGTAGAACAGTGAATAGATCTTCCTGCTGTTACAGTAAGATCCATCCAAAAGTACCACACAACTGACACGTGTGACCGCAAGTGAGAAACTCAAAGTAGGTATAATGTTGAGGCACAGCTGTTTACAACAGCATGACTTGGTCAAATCTATTTAGGGGGTTGCCAGCCAAAAAGGTTGAGAACCACTCAAATGAACGATTAAGGGAAGAAAATACAAGCGATTGTATTTTTTTGCGACAGTGCCGTCAGTCGATGACGGTCTCGGCTGCTGGAAGTAGCAGATCTACAAGATCGAAAGTGAGCTTGAAAACCTGCCGAACCGCCCCCGCCCGATTCTGTTACATGTTACACTTGCTGAGTCGCCTGGCATACAAACACTCTAATCATAACAACACTAAACAACGATAATTGTTTATTATGGTAAACTTAACATTTCATATCACACAATATGCACTCGTATAACTATAACCAACAGCCCCCGAACAAAATATTTTGGTGGGAAAAAAAGGTAACAAAAAGCAAAAAAAATGCTGTTATGAACTCTACCTCGCGCGGTATGCTTTACATAGCCGCGGTTATCGTCCCCAGCCCTAGTTACATGGACCAACTACTGCAAATTAAAGTGGCTCTGTTGACATATATATGGAGTGGGTGGGCGAGAGAGAGAGAGAGAGACGCAGATGGATTAAAGTTAAATTAGCTGATTTAAGAAGCCTATACTGATATCTTGTGTCATGTACGAATGTCATGAATTATTCATGATCTGGCTTTCTTTATCTGTCTCTGCTGAAAGCAGTAACGGCTCACCATCAAAATCTGTGTTGCACCAAGCAAATGCCTGTCCTTACTCCTTAATATGCTTTATGGCTGTTAAAAAAAAAAAGACCAAACGATTATTAAGTTCAAGTTGACATGACAAGATATGTTTGGACATGAGGAGATTTTAGGCTACAGGAGGAGCAGCACTGGTCCACCTGTTAGCCCCAGCGTCCCCTTGATAATGAACGATGATCATTATTATCACATTATTATTCTGCCTGTAAATGGTCGCTTGCATAGATCTGTTCCTCCTCTTTCAACGGATTAAAGTTACAGCCAGTCTGCCAGCCTGCAGATGGGTGCTGTTGATAATTCTCATCCCCAAATTCCTAGTCTTGCGTGTTTACAGTAATCTCTTGCATGAGTATTGGGTACTGTAACGTATCATGCCATCTACTCTACTGGTAAGGAGGACATGTGCGAACGCCTCTCCCACCGCCTGTGCCTGCATTTTATGTACATTTTTCCCCCCAACAATGTAACGCCATTCATGTAAACGCAGCTTATAATGCGTGAGCAGCTGCAGGCGCACAGGACAAAGACGCTGCGACGCTAGATGTCACCGAGTCAGACAGTGCAAGTATTACTGGGCCGTGCCTCCTGGCAAAGATTTGTGCTCCACTGAGCGGACCTTCCTAGTTGATGTTAAGGTTACTGGAGTGAGCTCTGTGGCCCTGTCATATCAACTCACTCATCATATGGCACAGATCTGCTGGCTTAAAGCCCCATCTCAGGCTGCCCCTCTCTGTAATGTGCCCAATTCACCCACAGCGCATCCCCTACCACATTGACTGTACAGAAAAATATGTTTTAGCAGCTCAACAACAGCAGGCTAATCAATTGATCCAGCTTTAGCTGTCCATTGATCTTGGCGCAGCCTTGGCTCAGCCAATTACAACCCATGTATGATAATGATGTCATTAGCAGCCCATGGCCAACACATTAGGGTAGTGGAAGCACCAGTAAAAAACACCTGATCCATGCACAGAAACATTTGCACAGCCCAGTGCTGTGGAGATGGGTCCAATTGTGCTTTGTAATAGCCCTCCCTTTACCCTCCTCTGTCTACTTCCTCCATCACTGGTGCAGTATCAGTGGTTCAGTAGCGATGCCGGCTAGCCCGCTGGTGTTGCTGACTGCTGCTCTGTGTGCATGTTGATGAATGTGGAGGCCTGACGGCTCAATGTGCTTACCTAATGGGAGCTGCTCTCCTGTCACATTGCAGTTCTCTCTCTCTCTCTCTCTCTCTCTCTCTCTGTCTCTGTCTGTCTCTCTCTCTCACTCACTCACTCACTCACTCACTCCTGCCTCGCCCCTCTATTTTTCGGAGGTGGTAAAGAGGGGTTTTCGCTTGGCTAGGCACGGCAGCTTCCACCCTCCATTTCTCAAAGGTTAATGGAGCTGCCTCATAACGGGCACTAATCACCAGGTAATCGCTTTCCCTCTGCTTGATATGTGGCTAAGGTCAGCTGTGGTGACCAGCACAGCAGCCATTTTGGGTGAGGGGGGGAGTTGGGTTCCTGCTCAGCGCCTGAAGATGGTCGCCACACTGATTTAAGTTGAGAAAGGCTTGTTGTGAGGCATAATGTTATGAGTCTTATGCAACGGCAAAAACTGTGTTTGTCTTACTTCCCCCTGAGGTGTGTTTACCCCTGAGCGGTTAGCTAACATCCCAGTGCGTAATAGATTAGATTGAGTGACTAAGTGACTGGTTGTTTTTGTTCCCCTCTCCACTCCTCTCTCTATCAGCCTGTTTGGAACCCTGGCATGTAGCCCAGCACATTTGACACTCTCCTTTTACAGAATGGAAACAATTGTGTGTGAGCGAGCGATGCTCTGGATAAGTGTATGTAAAATGAGAGCGAACATGCTGCCTCCAGTTAAGTAAAGGTGGGTCTGATGAGTAAAAAAAAAAAAGTGTTTATCATTACCTTGGTGTTGCTCTAAAGAGCACATGATGGACATTCAGTGTCAGTGAGAAAGACGGAGGCAGGCAAAGTCATGAAAGCAGACCTCATGGCTTTGATGTCAGCCAGCCACTAAGAGATGGCCCAGTCGGCAGGGATTGGGATTTCAGCACCGGATTCAAGTTTGTGGTGTCACACGGGACTGATTAGAGACCGAGAGAATTTGTGTGTGCACGTTTGTGTGAGGGCACGCGAACACGCATTGCATGACAGCACTGGGGTATGTAGCTAAAGAAGAAAAGGTCAGATTGTGTCATAATCGTGCCTCGAGCCCATTGTCTAGCCTCACACTACCGAGCAGTAGAGCGAGCTTATAACCTCTCTAGTTCCCAAATGAGCTAAACGTTTTCTACAATGTACAAGTGGATTCATTTTTAATGCTCTTGTGCCTTTTTCTGTTCATCTGCAACCAATAGACTGGCAGATGTGAGCAGTTTATTATGTACTGTAGATACTGTAGGTCAGCCTGCGTGTACACTTGGCACCACCGTTTAAAAATAACCCAGACAGATAGACCAGTGTGTGTGAGCGTGCGTGCTTACGTGCGCTCGATGGTAGTGTCGCCTGTCGCTGTTGAAATCCTGCAGCTATTGAAAAGCTTGCAAAATCAATGTGGCTGTTCATACATGGATCTAATCCCCAGATTTACTAGCATTTAATCTGTGGTTATGGCAGGGCTCTGATGGCTCTAATGCCATCAAACAGATGTCCCTGCTTAGCCAGCCAGGTTGGACTGCACCTGGTGACACAGTGGAGACCCAGCTCTAGGTGGCCAACTGCACTTTTCATGCTTTTTTCCTCCTATCCTAGCCATCATTTTAAATGGTTATGGTGTAACACACAAAATCTGTGCTCAATCATGCACATGCAAACTCATGAATTATTATAGTCTTGGCTGGTTGTGGGTGGGATGGGTTTCTGTGTTATTTCCACTGAAACACAAAACAAACTAAAATCCCCCAGCAGGTCCTCTTATTGTACAGTGCCAAGACTGGGCTGCGTGGACAGAAACACTTTGATTTTGTAAGACGTGCACGTGGTGGTGTTTTCACATTTCAAAACCCAATAATGAAACGTTTCGATTCAAAGTGTTTGCTGACTTCAGGAGGTGCATGGTAGCAGATGCAGCAGCCACTGTTTATATATAGGCTACTATCTATTGATTACTGTTTTGTACATTTCTCAAACCGTGATGATTCTGTGTCAGCCTTATTGTGCTGAGCATTCATAACCTTGTTGAATTAATGAACATCCCAGCTTAATAAGAGAAACGTTTTCTTTTTTTGTGGGCCAAAATTGTGAGGATCTGTATGTACAGTAGGTGTTAGAATATATATTTTCCCTCTGCCAATCTCAAATTAGACTTTCTTATCTTTGTAATATTCAGAGCTACATAATGGGATAGTCGGCAAGGATAAAGGCCGTGTTTTTTTTAAGTCATACTGTGTGTAATTCATTTTAGTAGTTTTCTATGGCAACATCCCTTGTAGAATGCGACACATGTTGTCAGAAACGGTATTTATTAATGCTGAAAAACACAAATAAATACTTTTCTGGTACATTTCCGGTGCCTATGTCATTTTGAGTGTCAGGGGCAGAAACTCATGAATAGAAATGGTGTTTAATAGTGTTCAGAGAAGTTGTGAAAAACACATTTACGAGGGCGCTCGGGTGACGTAGTGATATAAAATATCTGCCTACCACCGTGGAGTCTAGGGGTTCAAATCCACCGCGGTGCATCCGGCTTTGTCCAGCGTCTATATACGAACACAAATAGCCCGTTTTCGGGGGAGGGAAGGTTATATTTGTCACTGCATGTACATACTCCTACGGGCTGGGGGGCGGCACCTGTCAGCAGGGAGTGTTGGGCGGGAGGAGTAGGACGAAGGCTCTTCGTCCGTTCGGTAGGGGCTCCTCACTGGTAGGTGAGTCAGTAGGGTACAGCAGCCATGACAACACACACAGAAATGTGTGTGGGGAGGAATAAATTGGCATAACGACTAAATTGGGGAGAAAAAAAAGGGTAAAAGCAACAAAACAAATAGCACCTTTACTGTATGTGGACTGGTTATTGTGAAAAATGTACCAGTGAAAGATTATATAAAAAATGATTGAAAAAGTCACACGGTATGACTTTAAGCTACTTTGATGCCATATCCATCAGGGTGGGAACAGTGCATTTCCTTTTTGAATGAGACGTTTGGCGAAGTCTTAACCACTCAAACCCTATTTAATTAGTTGACCAGATTCCCCCAGGGCTCTATACTAGCACCCCCCCCCCCCAATTCACTGCACACTACTATATATCTTACCCAAAAATAGCCGATCTACACGCTTGTAGATCAGCTTTTTTTGCCGAATGTTCGCCCCCCAGAATAGAGATGCTAGGATTCATGTGGTTAAAAAGCTGGACTTTCACCTAAATGGTTGCTATGTTTATTGGCACTCATGGATATGAATGATGATGAATGAGAATTAATTGTTCACAAATTGAATGGTTTAGTTTAGTTTATTTCAGTCCATTTTGTGTTAACATAGTTAAAAATTCATAGGTAATACAAAAGAAAAAATAATAATAAAGAAAAAAAAACAAACAAAAAAAACACAAAAGCCATAGCTTATTATGCCTACCCTTTTACAAAACAAAGAAAAGATTAGACAAAATGGTAATAATTTTTTTCATGAACTGAAATATCTCTTTATTTATGACTCTCATTCACTTTTATTGGCTTGAGTATGGCTGATTCAGTTGGAGAAACAAAAATTCCTTGGTAAACTATCACTATAAGAAATATCCATATAACTGTCACCCAAACTATTACAGTGGAGAGTGATTGAATAAAAATGTGTCCCCCCTCAATCTACTGTAAATATGTAAGTATATATGTAAGTCATACTAATAAATGTAGTGAATACCGCAAAACTGTCCCAAAGTTACAGTACCGAATGAATATTTATGCACCCAAAAATTGCGTGCCTGCAGGCACACAATGCAACCACATACACACACGCACACTGTACTGTGACTGCAGTATGCAAAAATGCTTATGTTTACAGTGTAGAAGATTCATAATGTACGTGTTGTGTTTTTGGGTGTTAAAGGCGGTAAATGCAAGGAATCTCTGACTATGTGAATGGCAAATGTAAATGTCAGTGTTATTGAACAGGTGCTGTGAGGCACAGTAGCGATATTTTTATTTCCAAGCTGTTGTCGAGCGAGGTGGTGAAGAGAAGGCTCATAGGATAATGGGGGTGGTGCTGGGGTGGGGGCATGTATGTCTGTGCGTGCGTGTGCGTGCATTCATGACGTTTTTTTAGAGTGCGTCTTTGCGGTCTTTCTGTAGCTATAACACACACACACACACACACACACACACACACACACACACACACACACGCACGTTTGGAGTGTTATAGTGGATTGAAAAGTGAATGGAGGCTTGGAATAAACCCCCACAATGTCCCCATAGAGCATGTCAACTGCACTATGAATGGCATTATAGTTTCTCTTTTCTTTTTTTGGTACAGGTTCAGCGGCTGTATTCACATTGTATTTTGAGGTGATGCCAAAGCAGCTCCTTTCTTCATTGCCTCCATTTCACCCATGCTTAGACCTCCACTGTCAAGCTGTTATCACATTATTTGTTCCATTTACACATCATTCATGTTTTTTTTTCTCTCCCCTGTCTGTGTGTGTGTGTGTGTGTGTGTGTGTGTGCGTGTGTCTCCCTTTTTTTCCCTCCAATTTTTTCCCCCTTCCAGAGTATCGTTGTGTCAGTCCTTGTTGAGAGGCAGTGTGGCGGAGAGCTAGGAGGTGAATGCAGTCAAGGTTAGTCAACAATGCTGAAGCGACAACAGTGGCTAATGCAGCCCTTCCTTTCTGCTCACCTGTATTACCTCGTTCCTAACCCTGTCCTGCTCTGCCCATGCCTCCCCCCTCCTAACCTTCAGCATGCCGCCCTTTACTTGTCTCGCCTTTTATCCAGCTGTCTTGCGTACTTGCCCTCCCACTGGGGGGGGGGGCAGGGGGGGGGGGGGTACATCTCAAGCCTGTCACTGTTCACTCACCCTCTTCCCATGTGTTCTCCCATACTGAACCCACAGCCACCTCCCCACCACCGAAACCTATGAATTTGACTCGTTAATATACCTGTGTATGGGATGTAAGAAATACAATCTTCAATATCTGTCTTGTAGTATTGACCGTTTTGTTATCATTGCTTTGTTTAAGCCAATACGCCTCCCTCCCAACACAGCTCACCGAATCCTGCACGGTGAACCACAAACCCCCACCCCACCCCCACCCTTCACATTTTCAATTCCGACCCATGGCTCTGTACATGTTTGTAATTCAACTGAAAGCGTGAGAAAATGTGATTACTGTTTTGCCATTTCCGTGCCTCTCTCCAGCCATTTACAAAGAGGTGCGTGTGTGTCAGAGAGGGGGAGAGAAAGAGAGAGAGTGTCCACGGCTGCCGCAGTGAAGCCAGTGCTGATACGGAGGGGGGGCTGCAGTTCAAAGCCGGCTAGCAGGTTACTTAATTAGTTTGGTAATTGGCTTGCCGTGGCCTCCGCGCATCCCTGCCCTCCTGCTGCGGATGTGCACAGGAATAGATGAGCTATGGGTGTAGCTCTCATCTCTCCATCCGTCCCTCGCTCCATCCATCCATCCATCCTTTCCTCCTCCTGCCATGATGTAACTTATTGAGCTAGTGCTGTACCACGCCTCCTCAATCCATTCACCACTGCGACCACAAAGACAGTCATTTAGCTGCACGATACGCTTCCACTCTGCTCAGTATCAACTATCAAAAGGTGTTTCAGTATCTCCCACGCACTGCTCTCTCTCTGTCGCTCATTCAATTCTTCTCTCCATATCTCCATTTCCCTGCTCTGTCTTACACACACACACACACACACACACACACACACACACACACACACACACACACACACAACCATGTGCACATATCTATTATTAGATAGATGTGTTATGCATTAGGCAGAATACATGCATCCAAACAAGCTATTTGTGGATTTTCCCATCTGCCACCTCTTGAGTAGAAATTCTCCATGCATCCACAACAACGCAATGGCAGTGACGGCATACTGCCTTACTGCCTCCTGATTCATGAATCTTGACAATAAAGCACATAAAACCGTAGTCTCCTGAGCTATTAAACTAATCATAGATGACAACAACCATATTATTACCACATCGTAATACATTATCTCTTGGTTGGAGACAGGGTTAAAGGGATAGCTGACTCGTGTCTTTGTTTTTTGTAATGTATGCAAAGGGGGACTTAAGTCACTGTCATGTATGGTATAATTCTCTTAAACTCTAAAGATACGGTGATAATATTTTTTTAACTAAAATATCAAGTAAAAAATAACCTATGTGGTGCATAAGAGACAGCCTTGGGTGCTTTGATGCTGCATTATTTATTGCTTTGTTTATTTATACCAAGCCACTTGTTGTAATATCTATCCGGATCTGCACTACCCAGGCTAAGCTAATACAGCCTGGCTAATGATATATCTAGCCACCTTCCTATCTATTCCCATTAATTTCCGGTTTGTATCTTCAAAAGTCCATAAATAAATCGTTAAATGCTTTCTAGTAAACGTCAGATATCTTTAGATGCAAGGCTGCTGCCAAGCTTTTTATCTACTCCCTCAGCGCAGCAGTTGATTCTGAAAGCTGCTGGGGTTGGAAGGCCAAAGCACAGTTAAGTGGCTCCTCTTGACCTCGACACTGATCTCCAAACTGTCAGATTCTGATTCCACCACTGAAGATTTTGTTGATTCGCTTAAATTGGTCTTATCTAATGGCACAGTTTGAACACCATGTCTCTTTGAGGAGCGCGTCCCTCTCTCACTGCTGCAAATTCAAGTTTAACTTACTCTGTTTGGTTATTCCTGCTGGCTGGGAACAGAATTGAAAAAAACAACTGAATGTGAATTAAGGATGAAACACTCTGCAGACATTCTCTAGTTCAAATAGTTTCTGCATCTTGTTTCTCAGACCTCCGAGAGATGTGCTTATCCCAGTTATCACCATCTATCTGTAAACTAGATGGCTGAATCATTAGCTTACACTCTGAGAGCAGTCAAACGTGACCAGAGGAGAATAATTGATTCCTGAAGACGTATTGGGGTGGAGATGGAAGAGAAAACCCCCTCCAACATAGAGCTATTGAGCACAGTTTCTCTGTATCTTACGTCTTAATTCACTTGGTGTAAATGAAGTCAAAAGGGTGGTTAATACACATACTCATGCAGCGCCAGGTCTTAATTTTGCACAGCAACAGTGTTTGACTGTCATTGCGCCCTTTGTCCATGGGGTGGCAGTCTATGGAGGTGAGGCAACCATGTGCTCTTTGTGAAATAGAGCAGACACTGGCTATCTGAGTAGATTAGCATGGGGACGGTAACCGCACAGGAATCACACACCCCAACTGACACTCTTTCTCTCTCCTTCTCTCTCCCCCCTTTCCTGCCTCCATGCTCATGAAACCCATCGACAAAGCATGGACAGTTTCTCTTATGACGACCAATCGCTTTTAAATGTGTATACCATACACTCTCACTCTGCTGGAATGGGAATTTTCTAATTGGATCCAGAGCGTTGTGTCAAACACATGCCATGTTTATTTTTGTTTCCCTGTCTTTGTTCACAAAAGGATCTGGCTGAAATGTAAACTTCCTCCTTTTTGCATCAGAGTGCTCTCTCTCTTCTCGCTCTCTCTCCCTCTCTCTGGCCCTCTTGGAAAGCGTACGGTCCCATTTCCTCAGAGTGTGTTCACTACGTAGCAGTCTGAACTGCTCTTTTATTCAGATGAATGTGTGCCTGTTTTGCCCAGAGACTCAGACAGACATAGGACAGTCCATGTGAGTGCCTCAAGAATGTCCGTTGAAAAATCGGGGCTCAGTGAAATAGCACCTGCGGTGCTCGATGGACGTGTGTTCCATCGGCCACGTATCTACGTGTTTGCAATTGCAACCATGCACCACTTGTTTATTCATTTAGAGTATGCACCTATCGTTCTTTGTATGCTGTGTGCAATTTGTCCAGTCTGTTTGTTCACATCAACAAACTGTGTATCCTTAAGCGGGTATAACCTGCTATGACTCCAGCAGTATGGAACTACATCAAAAGCAGTGTTTACGGTTGCTCATGTACATCAAAGTTTGCAACTGAGCAATAAAGTTCTTGTGTTCCTCTGTTCCAGAAAGAAAACATTTGATCAGTTTGATTACCAGGTGGCTGCCACCTCCATCTGGAATGCTGTTTGCTTGTGTTCGTTTTCTTTATATGCAATAGTTTTACCAAACGGCTGCTGCAAACAAGTTTCACTCTCCTGAGTTTGTGTAGCTTGGCAAAGAGAATAAACATATGTAGCCTACAAGTGTCTGGGTTTTGAGAGCGTTGCGAGGCTGCCAAATGTGACTGTGAATAGCTGTGTAAACAAGATGGCTATGTGAAGCAGGGCTTTTTACTGATTGCCTAAAGTAAAATACCATTCCTTGGCTTCCTTCACATTTTAACAACTGTGTTAATGATAGCAAATAAAGCTTTGCTAGGTAGCACCCTAATTAGTAGCTCCTGAATAGGCTTGTTTCTTCCTTTGTCTGACTGGAGTTTCTCCAAAGGGTGTCCTGATCCCCAGTTAGGCTCTTGTCACCTTGACAAGGTTGTGGTTATTTGCTTGCATACAGAAGGGTGTATAAACCCTGTTGTGTGTTTTCCTCTTTGTATTGATATAGTGTGACTTCATCATACTTCAGCTAAAATGGTGGTCACTGCTAATGTGAAATTTCATATCCACAAGCATGCAGTTAGCCATATTTAGTGGAGTAATTTCCCTGAATTACTTTGTTGGGAGATAGAAGAGGGTAGTTTCATTGCTTCCCTCTTTTTTTTTCTCAACAGCCTTTAGGCCAAGTCTGTGTTTTAATTAGTTGTGTAAGGCCTTATTGTCCCGTTGGATTCTCTCTACTTGTAAAGTACTCTCCTAAGATACCATGAAGGCTAAAAAGGCAGTGAGTGATTTGAAGTCAGTCTTTTTCCTGCCTGCCAAGATTGAAGGGGGTGGGGGGCTATCAGCACATGCCGTCTGTCTGAGGAACAGTAAATTCGAGCAGCAGTCTTTGTTCTTTATGGGTATAGGACCCATGGCAAAGAGAGAGTGAGAGTCATTGTTTTAAAACCCCATCGCTTATATCCGGAAAGCACTGGTCTTTGTTCTCTTTGAGATGTTATGTTTCAAATATCAGAAGAAGCTGCTGTTCCTATAGATTACCCGTGCCTAAGAATATTAAAAATAGAAGACACATTTAAATGGTCTACAAGTTCAGTGTAACACATGCGTTGGTGTTCTTCCGATAATGTCTAGCCAGAGGGGAAGTTAACGTGTTACACTGTTGAAATTTAGTCATGTTGGAGGAAAGTTGAGCTTCTGAAGCACCCCCTCCCAAAACACGCACACACGCACGCACGCATGTATACACACCCCTCTCCTCTTGCTTTACAAGACTTTTCTTCTCTCAATTTCGTTTTCCTTCAACTTGTCTGCTCATCCCTGGTGAAATGTATTAAATGAAGTTACTAGATATGAGTGCTTAAGAGGCCAGGGCCTCTGAGTCTTGCCAAGTCTCTCAGAAGCTTGGCTCACTCATCCATGTCACCTTTTTCTGTTGTTTCAGCTACTGGCTGACTTATTTGTATTACCGAGCACCCCCTCCCCCCCCCCCCTCTCTGTTTCTCTCTCTGCTTGCTGCCTCTGAGCAGCTTGTTTTTCTCCAGTGTGGCTAATCAGGCTAAAGCAAACAGTGTGTGTCAGCCCCTGCTTTTGTTAAGTATTCATATTTAATGAGCCTAAGTGACTACAGCATCCTACAAACCTAAATGTAACAGTCGAACATGAGGCTGGACAAGCACCTTTTGGATTCAGCTGTCATATTGCAAGCTTGTTTTTTGGCCACACTTGTTAATTATCTAAGATGAGAGAGAGGGGGATTTTTGAAAGTGATAGCTGCTGCTGATTTATTTCCTTGAGTCACTTTCTATTTCTGTTAGTGCCTACAAGGAGGTTTCCCCCCTTTTAATACCTTTTAGGAAATAGAACTAAAGGTGTCATTTTTCTCCCCAGAGCAAAGTATGGTTCTGTTACATTTCATTTCCTCGGGAGTTCAGAGAGAGGGGGAGAAGGGGGGGGGGGGGGGGGGGGGGGGAGTAACCAGTTTTTGTTCTGCTGGGATTGAAGGCACTGTAGCTATGGAAGGGGTGCTTGGGGAAAAGGTATTGTGATGGGACGTTTGAATGCTGAGCAGAATTGAATAGACACAGTCAGCTTCCCAGATACATGCTTAGGCCTGTAGAATGTGGAGTGCTTTGCTTGTAACTGCACCGGTTGTCTCCTTTCATTATCGGTTAATGGTGCCCAACTTGACAGAGCCATGTGATAAACAGAGGAGCTGTGAAATCCTGGAGGTGGAGTTCTCGTCTGCCTGATAATGGGATCTCATCTGCCGAGGAGGGGAGCCTGCCCTGGCAGCCAATCCAGCTTTACTCTGTTCTACCTAAAGAGAGGATTCACTGCACCCTTCAGTGCAGTCTTGGCCCAAGCTTAAGACCCACAGTACCTACTGGAGTGGCTGGCTTTTGACTAGCTTCCTGCGTGTCTTGTGTTTTTTCCCCCCCCCTCCCCTCTTTTTAATGTGTGAATGCTCTCCTGAATGGAACGGTGGACGTTGTTGAATAGCGGAGGGGATGAGAGGGTGGTGGTGTTTTTTTGGTTCTTCTATTACTATTAGACATCGAATGTACGGTACGTCCACAATGTGTGTGACAAATTGATCTTAATCAGGGGAGTCGCAGTGTGTATTTTTCTGCCGACCGCATCAATCATTGATCTATTTTATGCCTGTGAGAGAAGAAGAGAGAGAAGGGGGGGGGGGGCAGATGTGTGTAAATATCATAAACCTTGACACTGTGTAACGCATACAAACTCTGATAAGGGAGGAGCTGTGACTGGTGTGGTGTTAGGTTACTGTGTGAGTGAGTAGTTGGACTCCTCAGGGCAGTTGCCTCAGTAGCTAGAAGTGGTTTGCCAGCACTTGTGTCACAGGGGGACAAACCCCCCCCCCCCCCCCATGCCATTGAAAGGAGATGGCCAACATGGTTTGTAGCACAATGAAGGACCCCCACATAACCACCCTCAACTCAATTTCTATTGATCCTTTCTGCCTGTCTCCCTTGCCCATGGTTGGCTTTAGTGCCAAAGAGCCCAATGTGCTGGCTATTTGCTTTGGTTAATTGGATTTTGACAGGGATCCAATATCATGTTTTAGACAATGAAAATGTGTCAAGCTACTTGCTTAGCAGAATGAAAATTGTTCTATTAATTTATAACTTAATGCAGCCCGTCTTTGTTTTCCAGCTCCTCGTATATGCGCGGGGGAGATTTGTCAGATTTTCCATTAAGTCTGAGAGGATTTAGATGAAGAGGAATGGAGCTGTATCTTTACAATCAAAAATTACAAAGCGCTGAGTACTCAGACATTGAACACAGGGATCACATTTGATGATGATGTGTAGGCTAACGTAACCATTAAATCCACCCAAATGAACTTGCCAAATATTGCTAATGGACTATTCTGATTATTTCCCCTGCTTGTTCCTGCCATTTTAATGGGCGGGGTGACTAATTAATTCATTATCTAAAAATGCAAATGAGCTCGACAAGCCTGAGCAGCATTCAATTGCTACCTCTTAGTGTAGCGTTATTTTTCTGAAGATAGTGTTTCGTCTTAGAATCATTGGCCAATTATTACCAAAATATGATTTTCTGTTAACACAATTAACATTATGCATTACACTAATATTGCTAAATGTGGACTGTATTCAGCTATTTTGCTATAAATGCTACTATTGCCTTGACATCTCTTTGGTGTTTGTCATTCACATTTATATAAATGTATTTAGTAGCTAGATGACTCTTCCTGGTGCAGTAGTTACTAACACCTCATTCCTCCCTCGTGAGTTTTCCATCAATCAGGAGCCCACTGCCTGCTCCCTTTGTCCCGACGATAATTTGAATCCAGTCCATGTTTTTGTTTCGCTCGGTTTTTTTTGTGTGTGTGTGGTGGGGGGGGGGGGGGTAATTCTCCTTCACTAGTGTCTGGATAAAGAAAGAGTAGGTCAGCCATGTGGATGCGTCTGTTGAACAGCTGAAGGGGGGGGGGTTACAACATAGACGCAGGGAGTGATCGGCTGAACGTGGAGTGTGTGCATATGAGAGAGAGAGAGAGAGGGGGAGAACGCGTGTGTGAGAGTGTGTGTGTGTATGGGGTGTGTGTGTGTGAGTGAGTGTGTATGTGTGTGTGGAAAAAGGAAGCGGAGCCTGTAAACGGCGAACTCACTGATTTCCTATGCTTCCAACTAGAGCGCTTGTGTGTGTGTGTACTTTTTAAATGTGGACACTATCGGGGAGCAACAACAACACTGCGAAATGGAATAGCAGCAGCCCGTGTGTTTTCGGGGGGAAGATCAGCGCCTCGGTGATTTGTACGTGAATACATTAGTAAAGTGAAACCGTGTCTTTTGTTGAGGCAAGTGCTTCTTGTCTCTCTCCCTCTGTACGAGCAGCAGCAGCGGCTCTTTTATAAAGGATAAAAGTGCCTGTGTGTTTGTTCCATATCGTCCATTCACTCACCCCCGGGTTTCTTGGATTTTGGCCCGGGACTATAAAAGTTCGGTGGGTCATTCTGGGGCAACAAGGATTGTTTTGAAGTTTTGCAGCGGATCTCTTTGGATCTCTTCAAAACACCAGACTGGCGGGTGAGTAGTTGAATACAAAAAAAAAAAAGATTGGGAGGAGGGAGGGGGGAGCGATGTGTGTGTGTGGGATAAAGAGATGGAATGTTATGTCGGCTATGGAGATGATCAGTGGTGGAAAAAGTACTCGCATGTTTTTTACTGAAGTAAAAGTATCAATACTGCAATGTAGAACTGTACTCGAGTAAAAGTACAAAAGTATTGGTATCAAAATCTACTTAAAGTACCAAAAGTAGAAAGTACTGATTATGCAGACTGTCCCATTTCACAAGTTTTCAAATGTGTAAAAAATCTGAAAATAGCAGATCTACAAGCTCACATGTGAGCTTGTAGATCGGCTATTTTCAAATGACCGAAATGTATAAAGGGCTGAAGTGGTTAATGTATGTTTTGTAATAGTAATCCAAATCTACAAAGTAACTAGTAACTAAAGTTTTCAATTGTAATGGAGTAAAAGTACAATATTTGCCTCTGAGATGTAGTGAAGTAGAAGTAAAAGTACTGAAAATTGGAAATACTCCAGTAAAGTAGAAATACCTCAAAATTGTACTTGAGTAAATGTACTTAGTTACTTTACACCACTGGAGATGATTATAGCACAAGTTACCGTTTTACAGTTTAAGCGAAACGCGTGATCATTTAGATAAAACTCAGATACGCGTGTGACCTCAAGTCAAGTGACATATTATTTTTGGAGTGCTGCTCCAGCGAGCTGAAAGTTGTCTGCATTGTTGTAAAACTCAGTGGTGGAAAAAGTGCTCAAATTTTTTACTTAAGTAAAAGTATCAATACTGCAATGTAGAAATACTCTTAGTAAGTAATCAAAGTCCGGTAATCAAAATGTACTTGAGTAAAAGTACTAAAGTATTGGTATAAAAATGTACTTAAAGTACCAAAAGTAAGAAGTCCCATTTCACAAGTTTTCAAATGTATGAATTGTATGTTTTTAAAAAATCAAATTAGCACGCATTGTGAGCTTGTAGATCTGCTATTTTCAAATGGCTGAAATGTATACAGGGCTGAAGTGGGTTGCCTAATGTATGTTTTGTAAAAAATATCAGAATCTACAAAGTAACTAGTAACTAAAGTTGTCAAATAATTGTAGTGGAGTAAAAGTATTTTTTTTATATATTTGCCTCTGATGTGTAGTGGAGTAGAAGTAAACAGAACAGAAATTTGGAAATACTCCAGTAAAGTCAAAATACCTGTACTTAAGTACAGTAAATGTACTTAGTTACTTTCCACCACTGGCTGTCTCTATGTCTGTGTGCAGTGTGTAGCACAGACCTTCATGACCTAGCAAGTCTCCTAAGAATGTTTTCAATGACTAATTGTTTAGCTAACGTGGGAAGAATAATGAACTAGACGAAGATGGGTTTTAAACGCCACATTTGTCGCATTGCAAACCACTATCACTGTAGTTTCTTACACTGTTACAACTGTGTGTGTGTGTGTGTGTGTGTGTGTGTGTGTGTGCGCGCATATGTGTTGTCAGCCTTGAGGAAAAGTGTTTCAGACAGGAGAAGAAAAAATTGAGAAGGCTCTTGATGAGTTAGTCACGCTTACATTTGGGGGGAATTCCCCAAGTTTCACATAAAGGATAGGCTGTTGGTTTTATAGCCTAGCTTGTGTCATAAAGTGGTATTAAAAAGTTGTGTGTGGGGGGGGGGGGTGTCTGCAAGGGATACTCACTCACTGTACTAGTTGCAAACTGTTGAAGGACCACCACCAAATTAACTTGACTTCCCTCTTCTGCACCCCAGAGGCTATGAACTCTGGCCTGAGCACATGCAGCCATCACTGTGGGGGAATGGTGTGTGTGCCTGCCTGTTGTTAAAAAGAGCAAGGGTTGGGGGCGGGGCCAGTTTGGGATTTGAAAGCAGAGACTACAGTTATTTGTCTCGCAGGCGGCTTATCTAATGTTTTCCGGTTATAGTGGAATGGGGGGGTATTTGTTTACTGAAAATTGCTGTAAAATTGGACATGGTAAATGTTCACGTGACGGTGACCACGGTCCGTTGTTGAATCTCCGCGGCACTTGGGACATTCGTCACATACATACATACAGTACATACATACAGTATAATCACATTCAAAGATTGATGTATTCCTGAAATTCGTTTTTTTTAAAGGGGGGGGGGGGGGGGCGGTGTAAGTGATTACCCTCATCTGTCAAATAAAAACTACTTCTTGCCAAATCCTCCTCCTCACACAGTTCGCCACTACTTTAATTCTCAATGAGCTATTACACGGATTCAGATGTTGCTCTGCTAATTGTCAGCAGCTAATCTTCACCATGCCTAGCTTCCTAGGCCTAGGCATATTTTCTGTCCCCTGCTAACTGAGAAGTGACCTCTAGCTTAATGATTCAGATGTGATTAATCCACTTGAGTGGGACGACACTGCCTCGGCTAATGCATGGCACAAGGACTCCTGATAATGGATGAGGGGGGTGGTTAAAAGGGACATTTCAGGCCCCCAGAATCACATGAAAGGGGCCTGGTTATGTGTACACTCATTTGATTTAGTTAAATAGCATGCGCCAGGCAACGCAAATGTTAATTGTTGTTTTTAATGTCTGCAGTGGTAGTGGCCATGGCAGCCCCTTTGTTTGCACTGTCATTGAGTTCAAAGGTACCCAGAACGAATGACTACCAGATTAGCACTTTTTTGAACAGCAAAATGGAAGGCTTTTCATTGGGATCCTCTTATCTGATGAGGAGTGATACAGTCTCATTGCATTCATGCGTTGCTTCTTATCTTTTGATTTAGTTATCATTAACAAATGGAGTGTAAAAAGGGAGGAGAACCCCCAGATGCCTTCTTTAGTTTTTATACATTGCTGACTGGTTAGAGGGGGAGGGGGTGGGGGGTGTAGCACTCTAATCATGAGGCATTGAGGCTTTTGATGGTTGACATGCAGGTTAGTGGAAACTGTGACCTAGCCACTTGCTACATACAGGACTGTACACACACACGCACGCACGCGCGCGCACACGCACGCACGCACGCACGCACGCACGCACGCACGCACGCACGCACGCACGCACGCACGCACGCACGCACGCACACACACACTCTTCTGTTTTAAGCAGGCTACACAATAATGAATGAAGTCGAGAGGTCAGTCGGTTGAAAGGTGTGAAAAATATGGCTTATTTTATATTTAGCATGCACATTCGTGTTCAACACATGAACATGTGCATGCTTAAATAAGTTGAGAAATCATTGCAATAAAGGTGATCACTGCACAGCAGGGGGCTTACACGAGATAGGCACATGGGTATACTTTTACTAAACTGTATTTAGACTATTTTGGTTGATCGTATCTTTCTTATTTAATGTTAAAACGATAAACAGTGCGTGCCTGCAGCCAGCGGCAGTGCTATTCTAAATGGATTACGGCTTTTTTTGTGTTATCCTTTTAGAATTGCTTGCGTAATTGTGCTTGCTGTACTGTTTGCAAACTGTTAATAAAGTATTTAATCAATCAATCAGTCAAACCGAGTAACAGATAAAAGCAGGAGAAAGTGCTTATGATATTGTAAGGTCAAATATCAGCTTATACAGTAGTTATATTAAAGTAGTATTAATTTATATTTGCGTTCAGAGAAAATCGGACAGATTATTGTACACTTTTTTTCCATCTTTTGGTTTTTAAATGAGAGCTACACACACACACACCCACACACTTATTGAGCAAACATTCAGCGCTATGCAGTGACATACCATACAGTCGACTCTATGGCAGTGGTTCTCAAACTTTTTCATGTCAAGGACCCCCAAAATGATATGTATTTGGCCGTGGACCCTCATTTCATTTTGTTCCAGGGACCCCCAGAAGCAAAGATTTGAGTCACAAATGTTCGCTTTAAATCTTTAAAAAAAAAATGCAGATCTACAAGCTCTGAGCTTGTAGATCTGCTATTTTTGAATAGCCACGGTATAAAAGGTTAAAATTATTGTGATGCTAAATTAACACATTTAGCTGAGGACCCCCTGGAACCCCCCCAAGGACCCCTGGGGGTCCCCAGACCGGACTTCGAGAACCAATGCTCTATGGGATAAGCAGACAAGAACTCTGCCACTGTCTCTGCTATCGACGGTCGAAAATGGCGAGTGACGCCTCACTACAACTGACGACCCATCACGACCGTGTACCCACACTTCGGCCACAGATGCTTTCCAACCCTTACCAACGCCGACGTCGGTTTGGTGTGTTGGGTCCTTTAGGGCACTACTAGATCTCAAACCTTTTCGTGCCAAGGACCCCCAAATTGATATGTATTTGGCTGCGGGACAAAAGTTTCCAAACGTTTTCGATATTTTTCTAAAACATTCAGAATTAACAGATGAGATATCACCCCCAGAGGTGGGGCATCCATTTAGTTTTCACTGCTGTGGATTGAGTTGGTAGCGGAAGTGGTCAATCCTCTTAATGGAGTTGTGCATAAGAGAAGCTGGAGTTGAGCTGCATTGAGGGATTTGTAAGAGGGCATTGAGCACTTGAGCGTTTTGCTATGTAACCATACTGGCAGATGGGGGGAAAAAAAGATGGAAACCTAAATCTTAATTATGTATCCAATCCCTATTATCCTTCTCCCTATCGTGGCACATCATCTTCATTTACAGTAGGCTGTGTGCGCTATGTTTGTGGGAAAGGAAATCCGATGTGTAATTTGATCTGGCTCATGAGTACGCTGTCTGTGTTGTCGATTCATGTAAAATCCTGGGAAGCAAGCAATAGTAGCTGTGTGTGAGTCACCTCCCATCACAAACAAGTCTCGCCACTAAGCGGGTTCAGAATGGTAGCAAGCGTTCACACACACACACACACACACACACACACACACACACACACCGAGGCATGTATACGTCTCACCTCAGAGGAATCTGTGGGGCGAATGCTGGATCAAAGAGACTGCTTCTCTCCTGACAGAGGGAGAAGCTTCATAGATGGTGGGGTTGTAACTGCTGTCTCGTTGCAGCTGAATGTTTGACAGGGCACTGGAAAAATGTTATTTAATCTACTCGCATGATGGCCCTCGGTGGAATTGCAACATGTTGGTGTGTTGTGGCCCCCTTTCCCCCCCACTCTCTTCTCTATGTTGGTGTGATGGTGGATCCTGGCTAACAGAGAAAAACATTCAGAGGTTATCTTTTTGTGTGTGTTTTTTTCCCCCTGTATTTTAACGGAATGATGTAATTCATAGAGATTCAGAGAAAGGCAGTTTGTGGTTAATGTCACGTTGGCGGCCTCCCATTTTGTTTCTAGTCACTAAGCCTGAGTCAGGGGATTATATATCCCTTCATCATTTTGGTAAAGAGTATTACAATGTAATAATAAATAAAGCTTTGCATTATTAATAAGCAATATGAATGACAACGGATGGAGTTTGTTTGACCTATGGCAGAAAGACCTTTTCACAAGACTCTTCAATCGTTGATCCACCACATCAACCTGGGCACACCATTCAGGGTAGATGAATTTTAAACACCAGGCTTTTTGACCAGCTCAATGCACGGTTCTCTCCCCCTCAAAGGTACAGCTCACATTCAGCCACCCATCTCTCACCCCCACAATACAGAAATCTGAGAGCAGTCTGGTCATAAAGGCAGGCGGAAAATCAATGAGAAGTCATGGCTTCCATGGCATTGTTGGAGCAATTCTCATCCCCCCTATCCTGAGCCAGACTCGGGGGTTTGAGGACCAACGTTAAATCTGTCAAGAGTTCTTTTTTCACTATAAAGTTGATTCTTTAGGATGGTTTTCTATTTCTAAATGGTGGACCTGGGATGGCTTGTCACATTGTCAGTAATTAACCTGTGTGCCTAGTAGATGGTCTTGCTCAGTGACTTCATTTAGATTTTGTAGGTATTCTAAAATGACACTGTGGTAGAGCAGCTAATAGTGTGTGTGTGCGTGTGTGTATGTGTGTGCGCGCGTGTGCCGGCCGGGGGTGGGGGGTTATGGAGTGAAGAGGTGCTTTGATTTGTCATAGAAAATTCCATCTAATACTAACTTGTGTGCATATACAAGCTACTCCTTATATTTAATTAACATAAACCTCAAGAGCCAACGAATAGTGGGAAATTGGGATAATTGAAAATAAGCCTATCTGTCCCCCGCCCTTCTCTCTCTCTCTGTCTGTACACCCTGGCAGCTGAGCCCGTCGGAGGGCACTTTCACACATGTTAAGTGGGGAGGGGGGGGGGACATCTGGCCTTGTTAATTCAGTGCATGGTCATAAAGTGGGATGGCGGTCCCCACAGGCCCCCCTGCTTTGCCTGCTCAGAGCTCTGTCAGATGGAGCCTGGATGTCCTCAACGCCTCCATGTCCTCACTGTTTGACTGCCCCTCTGACACCGTTGTTTTACACTGGTGGGGAGAGAGCTCAGGCGAGTGCACCTCCACAATCCCACTATGAAATTTAAACATCACTGATCTTTATCCCAGAAGTGCAAGGGAGATAAAGTGACAGTACATAAACGGTGAAATATGCGCTGAAGGGGCGTGCCAGAAAATGTGATGGCGTGCATCGTAAGCGCTGTAATGTACAGTTTTATTGACCAGCCTTCATTTTCATTTCCTTATTACAACAAAGCCGGCACGGGCAAGCACTGTGGGGTTTTAGTATCCAACCACACCCAAATACATCCTTTGTGTTTTTTTCCACCGAATAATTTATTTAGTTAGCAATGCTGGATATCAGTTGTCTGCGTCCATTTAGTGTGGACTGGATGATGAGTAGGCTGTCAGGCTCTACATTCCAGAGTCCACCGAGTGTTCCTGCATCATCAGGAATGGAAACAAATAATCAAGTGACAGCAGCGGGGGAAGCATGCATGCTGCGCTGTCATATCCTATTTTAGCGAGTAAACATTTAATGTGCATAAATGTATCACAGCTTTATTTATGCATAGAATCTGCTGTTACGTCTGAATTATACATTAGCCAATGAATAATGCATCAGTGCCATTCCTTAATGATTACTTGCCAGGCAGCGAATGGTAATATTTGCTGATAAATTTACTCATTGATCTTGCTTATATTAAGCTGGTTGTGTGGAATGACGTTTGCCCTACTTTGCATTTAGGGTACTCTTTTAGTCAAGGATGTAATCAAAAGCAGGCTATTTGTCTGTGTTGTCAAATGAGATGTTTTTTAAAATGGGAAAATCAGCCCTAAGGAACTAAAGCAATAGGGTTACCATCTGAATTATCTAAGTCTGAAGTGCCTAATGCTTTATTCACACTAGACTAGATATCGGATATATCCATTTGCTTTTCTAACATCTTGATAAGTTGTTTGTTCTCTCTTTGACTTCCTGTAGAATGAGTTTTTTTCCTTTTGATCTCAACACATTAATATGCAGTTGTAGTCTTGTTTTGTTGGCTTTCAAACATTACAGGAAGAGGCGGAATGTTTATTGCTGAACACATCATCACTAGACTATAACGTATAACTAGAGCATTGGTGATTTAGTCAGTTCTCGGTAAAGGGCTTTTTTCATGCTGCTACTTTATTGACACTGGCTTTAAAAGCCAGGCAGAGACAGATTATTGACACATTAGGCGAATAATGCTCTGAGAATAGTGCTCCTAATCCCCTAAGCATAGCCTGTTACTGTGCAGATATATTGCTTGTCCACACAATGAGAAAATATTGACTTTTTGTCACTCACTTATTTGATTAGTTGTGTGGGTAACTCTGCTTTTCATTTGTCGCCCTGGCAACATAAACGGGAAAACACACCGACAGTCTCATTCCATGCAGTATTGAAGCAGTGGAGCATTGCAGGATATCATCTGGAGAACCTCTTTTTTTTGTAGATGACATTTATTATTGTGTTAATTTCTTATGCTATGTTGATGAATTGAATACATAGGACCACAATGGAAACAAGTCCCCAGGACTTTTTTTGTGATCTCCTTCTAGCCTTAATGTCTTAATGTACCACATGCTGTTTACATTTCTGACTAATAAAGTATTCAATCTAGAAATTTCTAAACGGGCATGAATGTCTTTATCATTCAAGGTGATTGTCACCTGTGCTAGTATCCACAAGATTCCAACAACCTTTCACTCTGCAGTGAGTGGGTCTGTGGGAGTGGTGTAGCCTAACAATTCCACTTTGATATTACAGCTTAGTTGAGTGAGATTTGTCTGTTTATTTAGCCCACTGTGTGGGCTAGCTGCTGCACTGCCTTTTGTTTTCTGTAAGGAGACCGGCTTAAAGTACTCTACTCTGCTCCCATGCCACACATAAGCCCGGTCGTAATGAAAGCACCTTCCATTTAATCCAACTAGATTCATCAGTGGCCTTGTTCTTCCAAAAATAATGAGGTAGACAGGAAGGGCTGCCCTAGGCAGCGTGTAGGGAGATGATCTCTTTGAACCGGCAAATCATTCCAGTTTTTTTCTGCTAAAAGACAGGCTAATGACTTGGCTTGATGCGTGTCAGTGTTTTAAGTTAACTAGTGTTAATTCGGAGAAGGATCTAATGGGATTCATTGTCAAGCAGGGCAGAGGCAATGAGTGAGAGGCTTGTGCGCAGGTGGGGGTAATTGTTTTTGCTGGCGGTGCCTCCTCTGGAAGAGATGACTGCACAATCCAGATATGTAAACAAGAGGGAAGTGAAAGGCGGAGTGCTGTTACCTTGTCTGTTTTGCCTCGATCAACCTCCTTGACGAAACCAGATCTCAGGGCTGCACACACGCTGAACGTTGTTTGGATTCGAATGGACAACGGCATCTCTTTGTACACCGCGCTCTGTTTGGCAAAGCATTTCAGACATGCAAATCACGTTGAAAATGGGGATCTTGAGGAAATCATTAACTACCACAGCACAAGCCAGAAAACAAAGGGCGAGTTAAAGACAACAGATGCTGAAAGTGTTTGATTCTGTTTACTGGAGCATGACACTTGTTTAGTGCAGTGGAGAAACGCAATTTATTCACGCTAGACAATGATGCCTTCTCTTGGCAATGCGCTGCCAGTCATCTGCTCTCTGGCAGCATTTAACACATGTGCAATATTCATTTAATGTTTATGCATTCATTCTCAAACCTCAAATCTCTTGGGTTGCCCAAGTCTGATGTCACACTCACTCACACACTTCAGAATTGGTTCCCATTTGCATTGTACTGGAAGGCTATAACTCTTATCAGGCTATGGAAGGCTATAACTCTTATCAGGCTATAGGAGGCTAATAGCTGAAACCATAGTTCTAATTATTATGTGATATTTTATTTTGTCAGATGTTATGAACATGATCATAATACATTAGTGAATTATTGCAGGGAACAATCTGCCATCCCGAACCTTTTCTTTTTTGTAATATAAGCCTTTATTTATATCTCGTTCCACACATACATATTATGACGTGTGTCTCAATGTGTGGAAAAACACCATATAAACATAACATATAAACATTTGATAGGAAGTCAACAGATCATTTAGCCAAAATATTTGTCAGCTGTGATATTTGGGGAACAAAGTTACTGTATAGTATTTTTGCATCATCAAACTCGATTTAGCTTTTTCCAACAAGCGTGCATTTTTAAATTACATTAGATTCAGTGTCTTAAGTCCTCACTACTCTACAACTGTACATGTTACAAGACTGTAATGGCACAAAACGTACAATTACAGGTATGGAAAAGACCATTTCCATCGTGCATTTCAGACTACTAGGCTTCTATACTGAGAGGACAGGCGCAGTGGATGAATGGGTGAAAGAGCAAGTAGCATATTGGTACAGTGTTTTGTACCTGATCGTTATCACCACTAAGATGTCCACAGCTTTGGGGATTTCTAAATTCCCAAAAGCTAAAAGAATGGTGGATCAATTGGATTCAGTTAGAGTTAAATGATCGATGATTTCCATTGTGTCTTTATTTCCATAGAAAAAAAGAAAGGGAGGAAGAAGGGGGGGGCAAGGTGAAAAGGAGATGAAACAAGATAACAAAAAAAAGAAGTTATCTACATATTTACACATGGTACCTGAGATAAGATATCAGTTGTGATCTTGTGATTGGCCAAAGATAAGCAAGAATTATGGTTATTGTTGTAGATGTCATGGAAATGAGTGAACAACATTTTGATATACATTTTCTCTCAAAATTAAGTTGGGTTCAAACATTTATCTTTTATTGATTGTACCTGTCAAATAATGAAATAATCTATACCTCCATCAAAGATTATGAATTTATGGTCGGTCCGGGCACTTAGGCTCTAATGTAGCCTGACAGTGCATCGCGGCTTTACTGCATGTCTCTCCCCATCTCTCTCTCCTTTCCTGTCCATCTCCACTTAAAACTATCAATAAAGAATGAAAAGCCAAAAAATATATTTAAAAAATAAAGGATACAGTTTGGCTGTAATTATTGATTGTATGATTTTAAATGGCTAAAGTCCGATGTGGATTTTTCAAGGCTGAACCGATTACAATAGTTTGGAACAGGTACAGGCCTATATCAACCAATGTTTTCCCCTCTCTCTCAAAGACTCGGATCCATAATTAATGGAAACGAACTCTGTGACCTAAAATGAATCTGTTTCCACTGTCTGCTCACGTGCTTCTCATTCTAGACAGGCATGATTATTGTTTTTTCCTATTTGACATTTCAAGCAATTTACTGACCACTTAAGTAGTAGTGCTTGAAATACTCTTAACAATGCATACTTATACTTGTTATGCATTCAAAATCCATGTAAATAATTTGTTATTACACCAGAACCACTGTATGAACAACAGTTAAATACAACTTTTGAGGGAAAAAAGTCAGCTCTTTGCAGCCTATGCCGATATGGCACTGTATCGTTATCGTATCACAAGTTATATATAGATGGAAATGATATATTGGACTATCACTAACAGCTAATATGAGGAAAATAACAGTGGAACCTTAGAGCCCAGGCCTATACAATTCATTGTGCTGTCTGCTGTGCTGTGTTTACGTGAGCTGACACTATTGTGCTGAAAAAGAGCAGCTTCAATTCTACCAGGAAACAGTTTGGTTTTCAGGGTTGGTATGTGAGTCAGCGTCGGGGCAAGATTGGACATCTGTCTGCTAGTGATCTATAATGCTCCCAATCCCTCCTACAGACTGTCAGCTTTGGCGCTCCACCAACACACTGGTTGCTATAGCGTACACAGTTTAATCCTCAGTGTTTTAATTTGACCATTTGTAACTCTGAGAGTGTGCACTCTGTTTGTTAAATGAACACTGAAGATTTTACTGTGTACCCAGCCACCCGCAACACTGGTTTATCTAGCTAGCAATAACGAGCAGCGAGCTGAAAAAGAGAACGGAAAGCAGAAGGACACAGAGCGGAGAGGCGATGAGAGACCTTACGGGTATCCCCTGCCATCGTAACTCCACTGCAAAATGGAGTTCTTTGTTCTGATGTGGTTCGGGAGGGCATTATAACAAGGTAGTGGTACATCATTGTGGTCCTCAAAAACACTCTCACTCACTAAATGCAATCTCTCTCTCTCCCTGTCGCTCTCCCCCCCTATTGGTGGAGATCCTCTGTCTGATAAGGCTTCACAGAGAAAGGTATTCCTCTGGGATTGTTGTGGAGGGCTCTGTACAGTTCTGCCTCACGCTGATTAAAGGAACACTTGTAGATAATCCTTTTGAATAAATGGGCCTTTGTTGTGGATTTGTGGGTGGGTGGGGTAGCAGCCTGAAAAAGCCCCAGATTTTGATTTTTCTTTTTTTCTTCTTTAATGCTTATCACCTCTGTATGATCCACCACTCTGCCTAGATAAATATTTAATGATGGGTTGGCTGAAATAGAGCTGTAACTGACTGCTGGTGAGAAATGGAGCTTCTATTTATAAGATCCCATACTGTTCCATAAAGTAATGGCATTGGTAGACAGCCCAAGGTTGTGTGTGTGTGTGGGGAAGAGTTCTCACTTTTTTTGCTGCAGTGATATGAGGGAGAGAAATGCACTTCTGTTATCGAACGTTTGCTCATGAATCCTTGATGTGTGTATTCACTATTCATGTGTGTGCGCATGCATGAGTGTTGAGCGACCGAGGTCTGTGCAAGAGCACTATGGTAGAAATGCACGACAGCCAACACTATCCAGACAGACGTAGTTTGCTTTGACTGCATCCCCCAAGCAAAACAGCTGTAAATTTACCCTCTACTACCTTAGCTGTGCTCTATTTCATTTCCCATGCTCTCCGCCCTGTGGGTTCTTGTTTTATGTCATTTATGTCATGCAAAATTGATTGTGAAGGCTTGCATCAATGCCTGCTGCAATGAAGCCATCATGCTGCGAAGGTAGAAGACCTAAATGTCATTGCTGTGCAATAACATCTTATTACAGCGTAGTTTATCAAGATCAATAAGTCAGTTAGTCAAGGAGCTGGGTAGATTTTTATTTATTCTCCTTCCTTACCTTGCTTTCTGACTGACTGAATAGGACCCTTAAATTGAATACAGACTTTTAGCCTTTACTTTTGTTGGCAAGGATTGTAAAGTGAACGCTATATTAGGGCAGGAGTGTTACTGCATAGCTTGTTTAAATACCGTTGTAGACTCACGCTTGATTCATCCTGTTTACTCATTACATGATAGCTGTGGCAGAAGCAATTACTTTATGCTTTTCAAGCACCGAGCGTCTTGCTCCCCCTGCGGATCTTACTTATTCCAACTGGAGCTCAGGCCCCCATGGCTTCCAATCAGTCCTCTGAGTGGCACACGCTAACATTGTGTCTTCTTTCGGCCTAGGAAGTAGGTGGGTAAACACAGCAGAGTCCTTGAGGCACTTCCCCATCCCAGCTATTGGATTACCAGCTGCCTTCCCCGGCCTCATCTGCCCAGATGAGTGCCAAGATCAATGGAGCTCTTAGTGCAAAGCTAATTCGATCAGGACCGGCTTTGCTACTGCTGATCAGAGATTATTTTTTTGACGTGAAACAAAAACTTAATCAAGTCAAGCCCGTGTCCAATAGCCCATATTTTCGGCTGCTCTGACTCCCATAGACATCAATTAGGAGGGATTTCATATTCATTATTGAATTGTTGGGCTGGCCTGCTGAGTACGGGTGAGGAGATGGAAGGGGTGAACTGCTGCGTAAAGTGATCCGGCTAGTTTTGCTGAGTGTAGCAGGAACGCTGCCTCTTCCTCCAGCAGAGCAACTGGCATCATAAATAAGCTAAGAGCGTGTTTTTAGAGGGATGAGGTGTCTCCCGCTTTGATGGTGTGCAGAGAGAACAGGGTTGAAGGGCATATTGACCCTCTTGTTCTAGAAAGCGAATAGCAGACTCTCCAGTGCCCCCCGTGTTCCCCATTAATTATTGTTTGATGCTAATAAAGGAGGGGGGTTGGGGCGTATTATGAAACATAATTATTCATCACGGCATTTCCCTCTATGAGCCTTGTCCCGCTCTCCCTCCTCTCTCTTCTCTGCTCTATGCTCTGTGAAGAAGAGGCCACGGCTGTCAGTTTAGTACAGCAGGCAAAGATGTCCCTTCAGCCTTTTAAGGAGGGGACAGAAGGGTGCAGGGTGAAGGGCGCCATTTTCCAGAGTGATATATGAGGAGAGACAGCAATATATGTAAGGAGCTGCTGAAAGAACATTACACTCCAGCCATTTATTGGCTGAGCATATAGTCGGACCTGGACCTATATGGTTGCTTGGAAGCAAAAGCAGTTTTGTGTGTGTGTGTGCGCGCGTGTCAATGGCCTACACATTTCTAGATTGACATGTGCATATACACCTGGATGAATGCAGCACTGTGGTGAATATGTTCTCAGTGACGTTTTTATAAGCTTGCAGATGCATCGGCAAGCTCTATTTTAACAAGGCTGTAGCGCCGCAAACCTGCCTTCCTAGATTTTCCACAGAGCGTGCTGTTGCGATGGCAGAGACACTGGAGGCTGATTTCCTATGCATGAGCGTAGCATATGGTGTGCTTAAACACAATGGAGGCAGGGGATTACTCAACGATTGTGTGGCATAACATTGTGGTAATGGGGTGGTGTTAAATGGTTTGGAGGACTCCGATACGACCCAGCACTATGTCAGGGCTCCTTTATATTCACTTCTCAGTAACCCATATATTAGGGAGGGGGTGGCCGTAAAGGTGGAATTCTGTTTACATTTGAACATTATATTAACCCCCGAGGTTGTGCAGCTTGTGTTATGGGGAACTTTTGTTGTCATTAATTCCCACATCCAACTGGGTGGAGTACAATTCAGCAAGATTGTCATGGTTAAAGCTTGACATTAACATTCCAAGAATGTCTGAAGCTTATTTGCTGCAACTGAGCCAAGTGTCTGGCTTGGTTCATCTTCAGTTTAAAAAAGGCCCGACAGGGCCTATCCCTTGCTGGAGCTCTGTTATTTGAGTTGCTAGGTATTTTTACTGCTGCATTGTTGTTGCACGGTGAACCACATACCATCTAATCAAATACATTACAGTTGTTAGCCGTTATAGGATGATGAAAAAAATATGCAGACTGTGTTTGCTGGAGGCATAGAACACTATCAGTTAGGGATCAAGTCTCCATTTCACACATGAACGAACGGAGTTAATCTGCGGATCGGTACTGTACATCGCTCAGAAACCGGTCTCAGCCCTCCCAGCCATCACACCATTGTTCTCAGACCTACTGCGAATGTTTTCTGTAAACAGCTAGCATTTCTTGACAAAACTGTTTTAGATGAATACCTAAAAATAGCATTTGCGTGTGGTAGTAGTGTACTGTATGTGACTCATACAGATGCACACTGTTTTTGTTTTTTTAATTCTAGGTATTTATATCCTGTGTGTCCATAGCCTGTGTGTTTGTGGGTGTTTTTCGGGTGTGCCAAAATGGCACAATTGTATTAGGTCTAGTCCCAGTCACTACATGTTTTATGAGCTGTCCTAAGAGGATACGAGAGCTGAGAGCTCAGATCCTGCTCGTTGCAGCAGTATTTTCATCACCCCAGGTCACTTACCCCCACCCCACTCCTCACCCATCACCCTGCCCAACCCCCCTCGTGTGGGTTTTTTTTTAGTGAGGGATAGGAAACACATTCAGAATGGGGCAGTGTTTACAACATGGACTTGTCTGTGGCTACAGTTTAAATAGGGCAGCAGAGAGGCCGCCCCACAGACTCATGATTCATTATCATTCCCCTTCATGTGCACTGTGGTGGGTGCTTTCTCTTCTGCCGAGGCTCACTGGCCCACACCGCTGAGATGGATGGATGGATAGATAGATGACAAAGGTGTGTATGCTGCGCTGAACCCCCTCCCCCCCATACACACACTATCGCCCACACACAGACACACAACTCGAAGTCACCTTCTCCTGCTGACTGTTTTCCTCGTCTTCTCTACTCTGACTTGAACAAACAAATCTCCAACAGGATAATGTTCTCCGCCAGTGTCTATTTGCAGTGTTTCCACATTGACTTGAGTTATAGCACTGGTTGCGAGAGCTGTGGCTGAAATTAGCATGGAGGGTAAACAAAGGGGGATCTTAGGTTGAGAAGACTAATCCTTTTTTTTTTTTTACCCATGCAGTTGTAGTTGGCTGGATGGTTAGCGGTTGCAGGAGAGGCATCCACCTCTGAAACAAAAGCCCTCCCTAATTAGAGGTAATGCCATCCTGTGGTACATCTAGGGGTGGAGGTGATACTGGCTCGGGCCGTTATGGGCTTTTGACTGGAGCATTTGTCCCACCCCCATCCCATACACACCCACCCACCCCGGCCGACCATCTGCTCAGGGGATGGAGTGGAGGGCACCACCAGAGAGCTAAATAATTTAGGTGGAAAAATGTTTTTGCATGCTGACCTAATGGCATTGTTGCAACAAAGTCTTCTTTAAGACATCCTTCAACGCCCCTGCCGATCCGTGCTGTCAGTTGTGAAACCTCTGAGCTGTCTTATCTGTCAGTCTAATCTATTTATGTTCATTTTCCTCTGTGTTGGCATGTCACTCTGGCATTGTGATTAGACTCGCTGGAGGACATAGGGCAGCCTTATGAATTCCACTCCCCCTTCTCTCACACTCATATTTAGATTTAGCAGTTGCAAGTGAACTGATGGATAGGATCGTTAAACTGATAGGTAGGCTAGATTGGGGAGATGAGAGGGGATATTTGATTGCAGAAGATTGCTGGTACTGGTACAAGATTGAGTGCTCAAATATTAAAATCTCGAGAGTCCTTGGGTTGTAACACAATCAAGATGGGTACAAAAATCAAGGTTTGTTTTCCCCTCAGAGGTAGGGTGTTATGTTGGCTTGACAAAAAATATCGTTTTCTTATTTGAAAACCATATGCCTGCTGCTTGTGCAGTAGATAGTTTCCTTTTTTGCAAACATGAAATATTATGAGTTTTGTATTGGATAAGATATCTTGTCAGTACATGAGAGGCTTCAATGTGTCCCCAGTGTGTATTTATGCCTTGCCTGACCCCAGCTTTACCTTGGATACATTTCATTATGATGACATAATTCACCCAAAAAATGAATTGTCAGTGTCTCTCCAGAGGTGAAAGATACTGGAGAAGCCCTTCTGATCAGGCGCTTCATTCACACGGGGGAGAAAGCGCAGCGCAATCCAGCAGAAACTCAATTAAGCGACAGATTCATGGTAGTGCTGTCTGGCCACCACATGCTTCACATTCTCCAGCTTCTTTCTTATCAATGACACATTGGGAGAAGTCCTCCACTGGACCGCCTGCGATTACATTTCTCAAGAGTGCCTCATTTAGAGGAAAAGGGAAGAGGCGACAATGGACAGCCCTGCTTTTTCCCTCAGGGGCCATGTCAAAACACGATGCTGTGTGAAGGCAGCCTGAGCAACTGCAATGGCCTTCAGGTACTGTCATGATGTACCTGATATTAGGCTATGAAATGAAGTCCTGCTCGTAAACCGTAGGCTGTGGAGATACCCCCTCCCCCACAGTGCCATTTGGAGCTCTCCCAGAGAACACACAAACAGGGAATATAGGAGGATTTAGCTTTCTCTTGGCGATGGACTTGAGGCTTAAACCCTGTTAAACACACAGACTGATACTTGTGATTGTACCTGGGGAATTGCATACAGAGTAGGGTTGGCCCTAGTGGCCACCGCAATGTGGAAACATTCTGAATAAACTGTATATATCAAGGCAAACTTTGGTTGGTTGTCTAGCCTAATGCTTTCAGACAATGGCGGTTCAATACTCCTCAGAGTGCCACAGTGCATGAGAATGTTTTGTTTTGAAGAAACACTGCCTTCACCATTTTCCAGGCAGGTTTCAGTGTTCATGTTTGAAAGATGCAAAGCTAAATTCTCATGAGCATGGCTTTTACCAGATGCTAACTAAAAATAGAGCTATTGTGAACACGGCTTTGGCAGAGAAGATGTGGTTACTCATCAGTGAATTGAAGAAAAAAGTAGAGAAGGCAAGTGCCTTTGCCCTGCCAATGTGAACTAAAGCAGAGATGGGGTTCAGAGAATAAAGCAGGCTATGATTCACCAGGTAAGAAAAAGCACGCAGGGTGCAGAAGACCACAGAGAATCCCTTATGAAGTGGCCTGCCCCCTCTGCCTCCAGCTGAGCCTTTCATTGTGCTGTTGTTTCTAGGGGGCTTGGATAGCAGCTTAGATTAGATCGCACAGAGTAATGGATTGGAGCTGACAAAAAGCTGCTCCAGCTCAACATCACCGCAGCGAGACTTTGTGCACCGCCCAGGATCCGACTGGTTTATTGGGATCAATTTGAGTTGCCCCTCATTGTTAATAACCCTGTGTGTGTTCGTGCTAATATTGTTCTCCTCTAATCTGTATTCATGCGAGTATTTCATTCAATCCCTTCCGTAAAGCCGGCCCTAAATCCTTGCCAATCATATTCTGCTACTTCATAATTCTCCAGTTGAATATGCTGTGAATGATTTTTCTCAATCTTGCCACCCCTTAAAATGTTTGCCGCGCCGTTTGTCAGTGTCTGTACGTTCTGTTTTGCATTTAAATGTGGACCATCTATCTTGTCTCTGTTCTTTGTTTCATAATGTGCTATAGGCACAAACATAAAAGATTTTGAAATTCAAAACCCAAGATAATCAATTAGTACGTTTTAGAGAAACAAAAGGAACCTTCCGCCTAGCCCTGCCTTATATCTACTCTGGCAAACTGGGCCAATTTGGCTGTTTATCCTTAACTAGGGTTCGATTGAAGCCACTGAGATGAACGTGTATTTGGGTAAACGTGGGAGTGATTTGAATGAATAAAACATGTCTCTTTTAAAATGCCTGTTGGGTAAAGCGGGAGGGAGAGAGAAGCAGTGTTTAGCAACAGAAACCTGCTGTGTGGCCATTGTGGGGGATGATGTGTTAATCGAGCCACAAACTGTGTGGTTTTTCGGGCCAGAGGTCTCATTTAAACAGGCACGGAAAAGAGAAATGTATTTGAGCGAGGCCCCGCTGGCTGCTAGCCCTTGACTCTATTGCAGTAATGTAAATGGTGGATTAGGTGCCGTTGGCTGAAACCCCCCCTTTTCTCTCTCTCTCTCTCTCCTCTATTTCTCTCTCTCTCCAGCCGCTGCCCCCTCCTTCTCTTTTCCATTAAGACAGCTGGTTTCTTTCAAAGGGTCCTGGCCTAGTGATTGATGTGTAATAGCTGCAAGCCTCACCTGCCCCCTCACAGTGTTATTCATCGGCTAGGCAGCCAGCACCGCTTTTTACTGAGCACTTTGTTTCCCTGGCAGTGGGCGGGGAGGCCTCTCTTTTTTCCCTTTCTCTCTCAGCCATCATACATTATGACTTTTCATTGCTACAATATTACTACTTCACTTCATACTGACTCGCTGCATTTGTTCTCGTTTGTTCAACTTCAAATTGCTCTTTTGTCCACATCAAGCTATAGTCGTACTCGTGTACAACAATTTTAGACTTAAACCCATGAGCATAGTGCTAATTAACTACCGTCAATTCAGTTAAGCATTTTGGTACAATTGTACAGTATATGCATACTGCAACATATCCGCACCGTTGTATAACTACAATGCTTGCTGTTCCACCAGCATGCTAATTAATCAAATACAAGACTAGGAACAACACAGTAATGTAAAATATGCCCAGAAGCACGCTAATGACAAGACCCTGATTGTAAAGTTGCTGGTAGAGGCTCCTTAGTGGTCACCTAACATCAAAGTAAAATAGGCTAGCCCTCCATTCTCAACAGTTGAGAGTCGTCATTGCTTTCTGTGGAAGGGGCTTATGTCACTGATTAGAGGAGAGAAGAGGTGCTTAGCTCACACACAGGCTCTGGCAGTCCCAGGTTTAGAGCGCTGCTATCAAATGATACCTCCGTCAATATTTTCCTGTTCTTCACACCTCCAACACACACTGCTGGATATGGAGGCCGAGCGGGCGCAGTATGTGTTTTGGCACACCGTTAGGGTGTGTGTGTGAGAGAGCAAGGGCAGGAATGTATGTATGTGTGTGTGTGGGGGTTTGTGTTATTTCCCTCCTAAGCCTGTGGGTGAGTGTGTTTGTATGTATGTATGCGAGTGTGCTCAGCAGCCCAGTGGTCGCCGTGGTAACTCATCATTAGATGATTAATAAGGGCTCTGATGAGGCTGTGGTTTAATCGAGCCCAGTGTTTGTGTTGAAGCCAGCGACAAGAGCAGCTGCCCTGTCAGTTGGTGTCTGCTCAGGAGATGACAGGCCCTGCCGCTGTCAAACGCACCTCAACCATTGCACATGTGCCTGCCAGCCAGAAAGCTTTTCATTCTTTTCTTCCCGTTGCTCTTTCTTTCATTCTTTCTTTTTGCTATTTCTTTCGTTCTTTCTTTTTACTCCTTTTTCTTTCTTTTTCTCTCTCTCTCTTTCACCTTCCTCTTTCCCTCTCCTCAACTTGCATCCTGCTCTCTGTCTTGTCTCAATAAATGCTCATCTTCCTTGCAGACACACTGCATAATTTTCACTCCGAGATGGTATTGTGCTTTCGGCTCCTTCTTGCCCCCTCCCTCCCCTTTCCTCTGTCCCCTTCTCTCCCTGCATTTCCCCCAATCTCTCTCCTTCACTCTTTCTCTCTGCTGGGCTGCTATCACAGTCTTGGTAACACGGGTGCTGATTGCCAGGTCTGGCCCCTCTGGGGGCTGTAATAGCTATTTCTAGTTAATCTGTAGTGGGGGGAAAAAAGCAAACACTGGCAAGTAAGTGAGAAGCCTCCTTTGTAGGGCTGCTGTGTAGGGGCAGTGTAGTGTGAGCAGCTCACTCCGAGGGCTCTGCCCACTCATGTGTGCGTTTATGCGGGTTTTCATTATAGCCTGGGAAGGTGGTAGCTGGCTCTTTTTGAGTGAATGATGATAGGCTGAAAATGGCAGTGGGCTGGGCATGGCAAATCACTGGCTTCACACACACTCTTTCTCTCTCCTTCTCTCCTCTCTCGCTCTCACTCTCGCTGCCAGTGGATTGCCATGTTTTCCCCTCCAGACCTGTCACTTCACATTAGCATGGTGATGACTGTCAGCCATGGCAGAGGGCTGGGTCACAGTCCAGCCAGCCACAGTGTACACACACGCACGCACAAAAACACTCTGAGGCAGATGAATAAAAATTTAGCCTGTTGTCATCGCAGCTGCTCACCAGAGGAACAAGCTAGCTAGCTAGGGTTTACTACAACTCTCCAGTGGTGCTGTAAAAGAGGCACAGTGTCGTGTGCTGAAAAGCCCCTGGACACGGTGTCTCTGAGGAATCCTGCTGCCTGTGTAAGCCTTCTATCCTCAACCAAAGTGTGCCATGCAGCCTTTCTGAAGATTGCTAATACAGCGGGGAATCCCCCTTTAGGTTATTGTGAGAAAATACATGCAGCGCCTGTCTCTTTCTCCTCTCTCACGCTCCCCTCTTTTTTTCAATCTCTCTCCCTCTTTTCTTTAAACTCCCTTTCCCTCCTCTCTCTGAAATGAGGCGAATAGACTTGAGCAGGAGGCTTGAAGGTTGTGTTCTTTTGATAGAGCTGCTCAGCGCTCTCCAGAGTATACATGACTGTGGAGGAGAGTGCTAACAATTACTCTGAGGTTAAGAGCCAGCACAGCTCATTGCCTGACTTCCAGGAGCTAATCTCTAAGTCTTTTCCACCACCATAAAAAATGACCCTTTTCAGTCACAACATACCCACGGTAGATATCGCAAATGCCTGTTGACTTACTGCAATGTAAATTACCACATTCTCACTCAATGACGTATGTCTTTTTATGTCCACAGCTCTTCTGAAACACTGGGGTTGTTGGTGTGGCCGAATTTTCCCTGGATTTGACCGGTAAATTCAGAAGACTGAAGCCCAGGCTCACAGTCTACCTTTCACGGAGGCCCAGCCGTGAGAGGACTGAGGAAGGCACGTGGCGGATCATGACGGCCGACAAAGACAAGGAGCGGGACAAGGAGCGTGACCGCGACAGAGACAGAGACCGCGACAAGAGGGAGGGAGGAAAGGTCCGCCGGCAGGACGGCGACCGCAGCGGCGACCGGGACGGCGAGAGCGCCAGGCCCCGGCGTAGCTGCACACTAGAGGGCGGGGCCAAGAACTATGCCGAGAGCGATCACAGTGAGGATGAGGACAATGAGAACGGCAACAGCAGTGCGGGAGGGGGGGGCAGCGGCACGGCCGAGGACGGCGGCAAAAAGGGCAAGAAGAAGTCGCCCAAGAAGAAGTCACGCTACGAGCGCACAGAGAACGGAGAAATCACATCCTTCATCACGGAGGACGACATCGTTTACAGACCTGGCGGTAAGTGACTGGCAGCCACTGTGGGCCAATCGCATTGTAGACATGCAGTGACCATTACACACACGTTTATCAGAGTTGATCAAATCATTTAATTACTAAGTGCTAAATTGCACTAATTCTGCTCTTATCACTTACTACTTAGTACTTATTGTACTCAAGAGGTTTTGGTCATAAAAAACTATGTCCGATATGAACCATTATGGGTAATTTCCCAGTTAAACTAGAAAGGGGCAACATGTGATTCCAATTTGGGGTTGATTGGATGTTGTGTTCATGTAAGAAATGGGCCTTCACACTAATTTTGGTAGCCAAATACAGGCAAACAGTGAGTGGCATATCAAAACTCATTTTGATGCTCATTGACACATGATAGCTTTGTGACACTCCCTATGCAAATGAAATCGCTTTTGGCTCATTGTTGTTTAGAGGCCCTTCAATGTGATTAAAATTTGGGCTTGATCGGATGATGCATTGAAATTATTTGTAAAATGTCCCCCAAACTTCTACATTCCAGCTAACTTTGGAAGGCAATTGTTGTCAATTCCAATGGAATATGAATAATCTGAATGATACATGTTTATCATGTGACTCTCAGAGATAATGTGTAGCGATTATTGTGTTTTGTCTGTAACTGTGTTTTGAAGAAAATGGTGGGAAATCTATTTGGCAGGAATGAGTGTGGCCTATATTGAGTTGAATGTATCAATTTTAATTTTATGGTTCAAAAGTTGGTAAGCGTCACCATGAGAGTGATAAGAGAAAAAAAGTTCATCAACTTGGCATACTGGCAGCGTGCACAAAAAGTTTGACGCTGATCTGTCAAACACAAAACAGGGGTGAAAACATAATGTCCGCCTCTCAGCCTTCCGGCCTGGTGGAAATAAACAAAACAAAAACCCAATCCTTCCCCAGTTCATTGTGCTCCAGATAAGCTGCTGAGGTGGTTGTACAATGTAGACTATCAGCATCAGCAGGAGAAGAAGTGGTCCCTCGGGCCACAGGCCTACACATCACACGATCAATGCCAAGTTGTCTCACTCCGGCCTTCGTCTCAGGCTCTTGTCTATAAAGCAAAGTGGTGCTTCACCACAGTGACGACTGCCTCCATAATGATTTCATTCCAGGTGATTCATATTGATAGTATCCTATCACTGCTGAGGCCAGGAGGGCTAGCGGTAGTCTTGTTTCCTGGAGAGATGTTTGACCTGCGCGCTGCAGTGTCTTTATTGCATGGGATAGAGAGAGGCTGCAAAGAGAAAGTACCGTTTTCCCTGGCTGTAAACGCGGCCTCTTTTTCACCTGCTGTTTGTAAATTGGTTATACAAGAGGGGGGAATGTCAACTTTGGCTGTTGAAAGGAAGCCAGCCTACTTAGCTGTGTGTGTGTGTGTGTGTGTGTGTGTGTGTGTGTGTGTGTGTGTGTGCGCTCCAGATCATTGCTAGCCCTCTGCACCTAAATCATCACTGCCGTGTCTTTTCATTTATCTACCAGCCAGCGAAAGGTCAAGTAGTGTGGGGGAGAGAGGGAGGGTGGATGCGCTCCACATTGCCTGGGTATTTAATGGGAAGATGTAGCAAATTACAGCCTGTGTGTTAGGTTATCTTCATCTCCAGCTACTTCTCCGCTCCCCAACGCACAAACACACCCTCCCCTTTTTACTGCTAAAGAGAAACCTTCAAGTCTCTCACACAAACACGCACGCGGACACGCACACAGTCACACACACACTCTAACTACAGTAATGGGCAGTGTGGAAGGCATTGTATGTTGTTTTGGTGTGAGATGTTGAGTTGGATCTGTTGTAGAGACCTGCGGGACTGTTTTGTTAGTCCCACTTCTGCCCGCTCCTGTTGGATTTCCGATCATTCCCACCTCGTTTAGTTTCTGACCACCTGCAGTACATTTCTGACTGCAGTAAAATTTAAGTACGTCTAGTCAATAATTTAGAAATGAATAAATGATTATTATGCTGATCATTAATTGGGTGACGTCAAGATCAATCGACAAAAATAATTCCATGACCGCCACAGCCCTAGACGTGCATGATGCTCATTTTTTTTGGTGCCCATTCCTGCCCGCAGCAACGTAAAAAACGCCCGCTCCTGTGAGATTTGTGTTGGGGCCCGTGGTATCCCAATGCAGGGCTCTAAACTGTTGCTTGTAGAGATGGAGAGATTTATTTGATACGAGTTGACCTTTTATTGAGAGAGTTTACAAAAGACCATTATTGGAGTAAATAAGCATCAGTCATCTTACAGGGGAGATACATCACAGAGTCTAGTAAAATCAATGCCAGCATGGAAGTCTGGCTTTAGTGTCAAATAAAAATGTAACCTTTTGTATTTAGGAATATTATGGGTTTTACCTTACCCAGACGCAAGGTGAAACATTAAAACAATGTATTTCATAACAATATCGCCTCTATTCTAACAGCTCCCTTTAAAAGGACAATGTCTGTCATTGGTGCCACAATATCACATTATCATTCCATTTATCGTTCCATTTAACATTTTATTATCTTTAATATCACAATCCAAATCATATCCATAATGTTAACTACTCTTTATGGAGCGCAGAACAACCTCTTGGTAACTAAGCACTAAGCAGGCACATGGAGAACGGAGATGTGAGTTCTCAGGAAAGGAGACTCTGCACGTTTTATAATGAATCTCTGTCGGCCAGTGAACTGTTGTGTTGACTCAGAGGTTGGTTGTACTAGGGTTGGATGCAGTTCCCAGTGTGACAATCTGTCTGTTCTCCATCTTTTTTCTGCTGTGTTCATCCTCTTCAAATAGCACAGCATGTTTACAAGTTCTAACTAACTGACGGGATGATCATTACTACACTATGGTCTTGTGTTGTGAATTTGAGCACAGTGGGAATCCGTAATATAGAGCACCTGCATGTTGTAATAACATATTGATACTTGGTGCCAGTGTATTGATGCGTGTAACAAGATGAAATACTGCGATATATCGCAGTATTGATATATATTTTCCTATACCTTGAACGGACCAAACGCTGTGAGCGACGTGCTGTGATAAACGTGGAACAATCTATTCCTTGACATGAAACGGGACTCAGTATAGCCATATGTTTTTTGTTTAAATAAAATTAAAGGAGTAGTTCACCCCAAAAATTACTTATTTTCTATCGATTACACACCCCATAAAGCCTTGAATTCATGGAGATTTTCTTTTTTTTTTGTCAAATTCCTTAGCCAATAATTTGATGACCGGTGGAGTCTCCGGTAGGAGACTCAATTGACCTGCATTTGAGTCTCCTACCGGAGACACTGCCGGTCAAAAACAAAAGAAATCTCCATGAATTCAAGGCTTCATGCGGTGTGTAATTGATAGAAAATAAGTCATTTTTGGGGTGAACTACTCCTTTAAGGCACACAATTCAGAGAAATGTGACAAGAAGGAAGTTTTACCCTGAGGGATAATTCCTTGCGGGGGTTTGCAAATCACACTCGCTTCATCTTCGGTCGAGTCTGGTTATTGTGAATTGTCTACCGCCATTACCACATGGAATGCCCGTTTCAATTTGACCTACATTATCATTTTGAATCAATTAAAGTGACGTTGTGTGACTCCTGTGTTGTGTGCGTTCAGTGCAGCGTTCTACTGGGTCAGGGGGCTGTCTACGGAGTGCGTAACTTGAAGTGTTTGTCCGACAGATGGTTCTGTGATCTCGCGAGGCCAGCTGTGCAAGGTCACAGTGGCCCAGGGCCACGCGAGAACTCGAGATTATTATAATCTAGTATATATTCTTTTCATTGGAACCTCAATTTTCACATTTAAACATTGTTTTATTTGTAGTATTCTAACATAGGTTTGACTATTTAATATTAGTCTCACACACACACACACACACACACACACACACACACACACACACACACACACACACACACACACACACACACACACACACACACACACACACACACAGACATATCATGCTTCTCTGGTAATAATAACACAACATAATCTGGCTGACTAAATTATCTCTTGTGTGTATCAGTAGAGGTCCTTAAGCAAGCAGCCACACTAAACCAAAGCCTGCCTCGCTCTCTCTCTCTCTCTCTCTCTCTCCCTTTCTCTCTCTTTTTTCCTCCCTGACATGGACTCCATTGAAGCCTTTTTTCGCTCTGCATTTCATGTTTAATAGAGAGAGCACCACTGCTTTGTCTCCCAGTCAGTCATGCGGAGAATGGGTGTGTGAAAGGGGGGGCTGGGGGAGGGGGGGCTATGAGAGGAGAGAAAAAAGGCGGAAGCAGTCAGTCACTTGGATGAAACATTGAAAGGGCACATAAACAAAGTGGAGCTCCTTGGCGGATTAGCCTAGACGAATATTTAGATATGTATACCGAGCTAACAGCAGAGCCAGAGGCGCTATAGATATATATAGATATAGATATAGATAGAGATAGATAGAGATATAGATAGCTGTGTGTGTGTGTGTGTGTGTGTATATGTATGTATGTATGTATGTGTATATATATATATATATATATTATGTGTGTGTATGTATAAAGTGCTTATCTACTGGGATTTTCACGCACAACTATCTCTAGGGTTTACAGAGAATGGTGCACTTCTGTCTGTGAAAAGACCTCTGGCATCGTGTTGATGCCAGAGGTCAGAGGAGAACGGCCAGACTGGTTTGCGCCGATAGAAAGGCAACAGCAACTCAAATAACCACTCTTTACAACCGAGGTACGCAGTGGAGCATCTCTGAACGCACAACACGCACGTTGAAAACATGCCTAATAAAGTGACCGGTGAGGGTGTATATCATTTTCCTTCAGTCTGGGATTGGAGTTGCCTCAACGTCAAAACCTTCTACCACCATGCTGTCTGGAGCTGCCTGGTAGCTGATCGGTGAGGATTAGAGGTGGGGGGGGGGTTACTTAGCATCACCCTCAGCCGTCAGTAACACAAGAACACCAGCCTGTAATTTACCTCCCTTTGTCAACATGGAAGATCCCCCACATCAGCCACTGACCTCCTGCTGGCTCCTCCGCTTATTGTTCAAGTGATCAGCCTTGTGTGTGTGTGTGTGTGTGTGTGTGTGGGGGTGTGTGTGTGTGTGTGTATATATACACATATACAGCGCATGTTTTCCTGCTCCTGCATGGTTATTGGCAGCACCCTTCATGCAATCAGATTTAATATGCGCTGGCTTAGGCGGACACAAAGCTTGCGATGGATTATGCTTTGCTAAATGTAAAATCCGTTTATGCCCCTCTAGTGACACACAATATGTAAAACTGACCACCCTGGGAGAGGGATTTGCACCATCCGAGACCAACACAAGGGGGAATTGGAGCAAGGGCATGATCTATAGCAGGAGAGAGAGAGTGGAATATAGAGAGGAAATTGCAAGGCGAAACACCTTTTTTAATTGCTTTTGTCTCACGGATAGCCTGACAAACATGTAGGCCTCAGCACATTGAGGTGATAAGAGGTAAGCTAGCATTGAAACCCTTTGCGCACCTCAAGTCCCAGACACACCCCCCCCCCCCACCACCACCACACATCCCATCTCTCTGCTTAGCCTTTCTATCCCTAGAAAATGGGAGCAGGCAGCTTAGGGTGCATCGATTGGATGAGATGGGGGGTGGAAGGCGAAGCTGTGTAGCCGGCCAATAGGGGGGCCTGCAGCTAAACCAAGCTCTGCTGCTGTTGTTTTTTTTTTTAAGGCAACGGAGAGATGTGTCTGTGAACGATGACCATGGTAGAGTGGTGGCCCAAGCCCGATGGTATGGTCCGTCGCTGGGGTGGACAGCCCAGTAGCTAGCTATGCAGGCAGACGTGACCGTCGAGTGATCGATCGATGAGCCTCCTGAAATGGAGGAGCTCTGACCGCCTCCCCCAGGCCAGGCCAGACAGACTCTTTGCTGTCCTCTCCACCCCCCCACCCCCAGATTATAGATCCTTTCTTAGGAGATTATACACAATGCCACAGGGGATCAATAGTAGACACCCCACCTTCTCTGCGACACGTGCACAAATATGTCGGTACAAGCACATATAGGTACACTTGACACCTTACCTAGCAAACGTTAAATGCTAGCACTCATATAAGACTTTGTGCTAGCTTAATTCATAACTCACAATCTTTACAGCAAACACACTGGCACCTAATGCCTGGACTCGTGCACTTGTGCCTTTTTCTTGCAATATGTATTACGATATAAAAAAGCAGGAGTTAGATAACTTGCTGCATAAATCTAAATATTTGAATAGCTCTGTTTTGTTAAGAATGTAACACTAGCAGTCATTATGGTGATTTATGTTTAGATTTGAGAAATAAGGCAGTTGTTCAATACCCTGGTTGACTCGATGACACTTCTGTGAACACAGAATGTGCCTGCAAGATCTGTTCCCAGTTCCCACAAAGTCATTAAATCATTGTTATTTATCAGATGGACTGTACGCTCTTTCTTCCAGATTAGTCATAAAAAATGTGATCCTTGCTGGTTTTCATTTTCCATCCAGGAGTAAAAGATTTTTGGTACAATGTGACTGACACAATGTACCTTAGCTACAGTACATTGCATCCTTTGCAATGGTACTATTGCACGTAAATTGCGCCGTCGATGCTGGCCCTATCTCACACACACACACACGCACTACCCCGCTCCCCCACGCATTAAAATCGTATGGTTACATTAATACACCCTCAGAGTTAAATTGGCACAGAGGAGTTTACTGTGAGAATCACAGCCCACTCAGATGTGATGCTCATCCCTTCTTTCCACTGCAGTATGGCTCTCTGAGGCGCTGCAGGCGGCTGGCTGCCATAGCACGTCTCCTTCTCTCTGACTGGCTGGCTGGACTGCTTTAAAATGGAGAGAGTTAATAGAAACCACCTGCACCCCCCCTTCTCCCCCTCTACCTCGCTCACACTCTCAACACAACATGGCTCCCTTAGCAGGCCCTCTAATGGTGTAATGACACAGCACAGTGTGGACGTCATCCCTTTTGTCAGGCTGACAGAGGTAAAGAAAAGAAACCGACAGATTTGATTTAAACGTGCTAGGTGTTTCTTGGCTGTTAGGTTTGTTCAGTGTTCAGCTCTCTCTTAGTCCAGTGGTTTCCCAAACTTTTCAGCTCAAGACCCAAACTTAGAAAAATAAATTATTAATTCATTATATATATAAACTAATTAATAGTGAAAATCGCTGATGTACAAGCTCAACTCTTCGTGATGTGTTGTGAGCCTGTAGATCGGCTATTTTCATTATTTCTTAAATGTTTTTTAAATTTATGATTTTGTTTGTGTGTGAACACAGAAATATGATAGATATTTTTTGTTTTATTTCAGATTTTTTTTGTGTGGAAATATTTTGAAACGTTTTTTCTTTGTAGGAAACGTTAAAAAAAGGGATATTTAACCGCGACCTGTAAAAATGGGTCCCGACCCATTGTTTGGGAAACTGCAGTGCTCTAGTCCATTGTGCACAGAGAGAGAGAGAAAGAGATCGCTGCCCGGTCCCGGAGGATCACCACTTGTGTGCGTGCATGTAGTATGGGAGCCTATGCGAAGGGCATGTGTGTTGAGGTGGACAGCTGGCACTACTTGCTGCAGCCACCGCAGAACCCTAGGGAGTGTGTACGTCTGTGCGCGTGCTTGTGTTTATGTGTGTTCACGTGCACGCGTTTGCTGTGCAGCGGGAGTGTGTCTGACATACACATGTAGCACTAGGCAACCGACCATGGCACCTCCCCCTCCCCTCTCCTCCGACTCAGATCCAGAACTAACTGCTGGCAGCCACAAGAAACAGCCATATCCTTTGACTGTTCCAGTCTGTACCCCACATCTCTCAACAAATGATTGCCTTTTGATCAGCTCAAGTAGGTCTGTTATCATGGACTTGAGTCTTTTTATACGGCGCAGTATCAATTTCTTACCGCTGCCAAAAAGGCTATAACACTATAATATATACTAGCCACAATAAAGTGGGATAAGGAAGTCACATTTGGTTGTATTTTACATAATTCCCCCTGTCAGGAAGACAAAAGGGCCTTAAAACAGTTCCAGGAGTACAGTTTTAGGGTTCGTGGTATAGATTCTATGATCTATTTTTCTTATGTTCAGTAACTGGAACAAACTGTTTTTTTTTGGCAGTTATTTATTTATTAATTTGTTTCATTTAACCTTTATTTAACCAGGAAAGACTCATTGAGATTAAAATCTATTTTGCAAGAGCAAAACATGGAAGCAGTGCAACCGAACACATAAAAGTTTCCCACAAACAAACACACCGCTATTTATTATTTATTCACACGGCATCCAATAAAATCATGGTCATAAGTAATAAATGGGTAATAGGCCAATTGAAACATATTGGTTTTAATCGACCCCTCATTAGACCACGCACTATGATTTCGTGCTCAGTCTAACATGCAGATGCTGTCTAAATCTTTAATGGCCAGGTGGTGCAACAGTACATCCTGTAGTAGTCCGTGTTAATGCCATTAGCTTTGATGGTCACATTGGGAGGTCTGGCCTTTGTCTTTCAACTGCCCGCACTTTTCATCCAGGTTGCCTGCCAGACACAGTGTAGGTCTACCTGCATCCATCTCATCGCATTAAGCTTCTCTGGCCAGGTCAGCAAGCAGCAAAGGCTTAGCGCAACTCACTGATAGACTGTCTGACTGTTGCTTTCCATGTTCTCCCGTGTGTGTGTGTGTGTGTGTGTGTGTGTGTGTGTGTGTTAATCCGTCCATGCACATGTCCCTAAATAGTGTGGTTGGAACCGCTGTTTTTGCAAACAAATTAAGTAACTCAACAGAGTCATCATAATGCGTACACACACACACACACTAACAGAGCATTTACGGTACATACTGCATTGGGGCATGCATGCTTGAGCAAAGTTAGGCTACTTCCAGTCTGCTAGGCACAAATGGTATCAACCTAATGGATAATGGCGTAATGACTACATAGACTACACACAACATGCAGCACATTGAAATAATTATTACCTGTTTCTGTAGCTTTTAGCGCGAGCCAGCCGCATATGCTTGGCATCGCGTGTACCAGAAAGTGATGTCCATTTTTCTTCATGCCATGATTTGTTTGGAGAACACCACAACACTTCTTCTGTCCGCTTGGTATTTCCTGTCCCAGAATGTGATGTCTTTTTTGCTCTTGGCATACCTTGTTTGTCCACACAGCGCAGTGCGCGATACTTGTGTCCGTGTGTCCTGCTCAGGGGACAGCTATGAAGTAGCTCGGTGGTATGCTGTGAGTCTGTTGCACGTCATATTTAAATCAAAAGTACCTGAAGAACATTCTGTGAGTCATGGTTTTATTCTGCTTTGGTGAACGCTTGGGAGCCATGCACCCGGCAAGTTGCTTTTATTGTTTACAGAGTTGTGCTCGCATTGTTTGTAGTTATGCTCTGTGTCCACACATGCGCAGTAGGGCGCCGCTTTGTGTCCGCCAGTGCATGGGTGGCACCTGCGCAATACCTTTTGTGGTATGCTTTGTGTCCACGCATGCGCAGTAGGGCTCTGTTTTTGTACAAAAGGCTTTAGAAGGACAGACGACTGTTTAACTTCTTATGGACGCTGCTCTGTCTATAATTCATACCTCAATCATAGAGTACATATAGTAGGCATCCATTTACGGCCCGCTTTCTCCTTGCTACATCTCAATAAGCCTACATCATTAACGGTCTCACAGCCATGGTGGTGTGATGTGTTGGATTGTTAATTTGACCTATGATTCACGTTCATGTTAGCCTTTTTTACAAAAATTATTACTTTCTGTGTGTTTCATGGCGTGTAGCTATCATTAGTTAAAACCCTGTACCGTAAATATTTTTGTGTCCCCCAATGAAGTTAATTACCTGTGGTGCTGAAATACCTGCGTTTGGCTACTTTTCCCAACAAGTCATGTAGGCCTGTTATTGCAGGTTTGAGCACCCACCGGCAGAAACATAAATCGGTGGCCGTGATTATTGATCATTGAGATGTGCTCATACTGTTTCCACTGTTCTTATTTGGTAGGAACACCAAATCACAAAAAGCTGTATCGTAATACAATGCTGTTGCTCCACTGTTGTCCATGACAATGAAGTGATTTCCTGTAGAAACTTTATGTTCAATAGATGAATTACAAATGTTCGTTCGCTTAACACAGGCCCATGTGAACACAAACTGGACCTAATGAAAAATGCAACAATGTAACAACTTGGTTCTTGAATCTGACATTTTTAGCTAAGTTTACTTGCTAAGTATTTTGTATTTGTAACTGGCAGTTACAAGTTTAACGGTTCCAACTGTCACATTCATGCTTGTTGTTGCTTTTTGCATCCGATCCATTTTTCATGCCAGACTCCGGTTCTTCTAGCAGTTGAATTTATTACAACAGAAAAATGGCAAACTGAAGGACAGATACGCGGCTACTTTTGGTTTGTTCACAGCTGCTTATTATGATCACTATATTGATTTCCATTGCTACATCTCATTTGTCTGTCTACTGAAAATGTTCTCTCATAGTTTGTGCTTATAGTTTTAACGATAATGTTGCTTATGTTACACCAGTCATACTTGGGTCACAGTATTTCAAAGACACAATTATGGCAGGTGAAATCATTTTGTACTTATTTCTGTTATAACTTATTTGGTGTTTACTACAACAAAACAAATTAACCAAAATGGAAATGAGGCTTGATATTGTTTGCTTATTTATTGCTATAGACTATAACTGTATTTGCCCTATTATACCTGGCTACTATTCCCACCCAGTTGGACATTATATACACTGTGGAACACCCTGTATATACTGTAGTGGACATTTACTTAAGGAATTAAGACTCAAGACATGGAATAGTGGGTAAACTATTGAATTTATGCCAATGTCTGGCCTGTGACATTTGCTTTCTAACTCCCTCCAGTCCCTGTAAAGTGTTTTTTTTTTTATTACCTGGTTAGTATACCCACCCAGTGATTTTATGGTATGAAAACATGAATTCCCCCCACCCTAGTTTGTATGTTTGACTTCAAAGTAGATATAACAGGATTCTCAACATTTCCAGTATGAAAAACATTTTAATGAATGGTATGGAAAATCTGCATCTGTATTGACATCTTGAAACCTGTATGTGTGTTATATACGTACATCTGTTTTCAGTCGGTAAGACTGTGGTAAAGAGTGTGGTAACGAGTGTTATGAAGCCTTATAAGTGCAGTATGATGCATTATGGACACAACCTCTAAGTTAAGTGTTACCTGGTGGTAGTAATGTGCTGTTCTGCTGAGCACATAATGCATTATGACCAGCACTTATAATACGTCATAAACTTTGTTATAAGTTGTTATGCACAATTATTTAAAAAAAGTGTTATGAAGCCTTATAAGTGCATTATAATGCATTATAAATGAGCTTATAATGCATTATGGACCCAAACTTAGTATACAGTCTTACCAGCGTGTTCATTGTTTCATTGGGGAAATCAACAACGTGCCCATTACGAACAGCTTTCCAACATGCATACCTAGATTCACCAGTAGTGGCGGTACATCATTTTAAGTAGTAAGGGTGTTTAAGTAGCCAAAAGTCAGCAGAACTGGTAGGTTACTCTACTCTGTACCAGTGAGTACTGGACCAATTCAAGCACTGTAACAACAATGTCCTTCACGAAAGGCTATAAGTGAACCATCATTTTTTGTTGCTCCTTCCACAAGCAAACATAATCTAATAGCTTGCCTCCTGCGCATATAGGCAGTAGTAGCATTGTAAAATGCTGAATTTAACTGCACACCAGCTGCCACCATAGACAACAAGGTCAGTAATGCCTGTAATTCATTATCTATGTTGAATTAACCACTGGTACTCAACAAGTGTGGGTGTCTGCATCATTATTTTTTAAAGGTTCCCACCTGTCCACACTTAAGTGCAGTGGCAGAGTTTTCTTTGCAAAATGGGGTCGGCAGTGTTTTCAAATGTCTCTGTTTTAGGGGATCAAAAACAGCCCATTAGTGTGGTTGATGGGTGTAAACCTAACAAAGGTTATGTGTTTTAAAACAAAAATGTAATGTTGCTGTGGCGTCAGAGATAAATTAACACTCAGGATTTTATTGTGTAGGTTGGAAGCATGATTAGCGTAGCGCTATCCCCACTACAAAGACCACTTTTCAGTCCATTTCCCGTTACTAGTCGAGCAAACACGAGGGACAGCCCTTTTGGAGTGGTGTTATATCGAAGTATAGCAGTGCAAATCTGTAGAGATCTTTTTTTCTTTTTATAAGGGCCTTCTTCTCTCTGCTATCTCTCCCCATGCGCGAGAGGCTCTGGGAAAAGGGCTTTTTAGTGAAATCCAACCACCTGCCGACTGCTAAATGAGAAAGTGTGGGCTAGCTGAGAGGGAGAGGATGGAGGGCTGGGGGGGACTTGTCAAAGGGCCTCTGTTCTCCCCCAGGAGTCCAGTCAGCTGTAGGCCTGCCCTATTGTAGAGAGCTAGATGGTATCGCCTGCCAGGTATTTCCCTCTGCTTTCCAGGGAGGCAGAGGAGGGGTTTGGGGGTGGTTGCTGTCGGGGTGATGGAAAGGGGATAGGGAGTGGAAAAAGGGGAAGAATCAGCCGGAAGAATGCGAGGAGTTGGTAATCCAGGAGGTGGCGGGGGGTTAGAAAGGACTTGCTCTTAGGAGCCAGGGCCTCTCACCGTTTGTGGTAAAACCACCCGCCATGCTAAGCAGAGCTGCCCAGCAGGAAGTGACACAAGGTGGCCTGGGTCATCAGGTGCACTCTCCCCACTGGAGCTCTGTGGTGGATCAGTAATGATACAATAACATGTTCTCTCTCTCTCTCTCTCTGTCTAGCCCCCCCCCCCACACCCCTGTGGTTCCATTATCGCATTCCTTTTGCTCTTTAATTTTAGGATCAGTAAACTCAAGGGGTTGGTGCAGCTTTCCTAAAGGCTTGTACTACTCTGTGCCGTCTGGTCTGTGTGAGTGTGTGTGTGTGTGTGTGTGTGTGTGTGTGTGTGTACACATACGTGTACAGTGCACACAAGAGAGGCTTTGAGCCGAGTGCCCCTTTTAACAATGCAGGTGCGTCCTGCCTCATGGCTCAACACCCGCAAGCATTGCTTAGGAATAAAAACAGCCCCTTCTCTGTTTTAATAAGTCTGCCATGCAACCTAAAAAACCCTTCATATTCCCGCTCTGTTTTGCTGAGCTCATGCCTCCCCCCTCCCCCTCACTGTTTATAAAAAACTGTTTTGTGTCTGTGTTTTTTTTTTTACAAAAAAAAAGTGTGGTCGTCACCACCAAACAAACTACAAAAAAAAAAAGTGTGGTCGTCGCCACCAAACAAACTATTGACTTGACTCCTCATACACACACACACACAGCGATTTGTTACTCCGCGAGCGAAAGGGTACAGGACCACGGGTCCATTTGGTTCCGTGCGGGGTCATCATTTCTTGTTTCTCTTTCAAACATCATCATAAAAGTACAGGCAAGCCAACATTACCGGAGTACCCTTCTCTTCCTCGCTTCTCCCCTCCTCTTCCTCACCACCTTTTTCATACTGCAGCAAATTAAATAAACGGCAACTTATTTGTTTGACACACGGAGAGTGGAGCTGGAGCACGGGACTCCGTTCCCTCACTGAGGCTAGGTGTGTTTTAGATTAGACATGCTTGGCAGCCATAGCAGAATGGCTGGCTGAACAATGAGCTACAGCTGGGGAGGAGTTGGTAGGAGGTGGTGGGGGGGGGGGATAAAATGGCGTCGTCCCACACCTCCATGAATATTCTGTCTCTTTAACGCAGCACTGACGATGTAATTGGAGAAACGATGGCTGCCAGTGGATTAGGTTTCAATAGAGAGCTCAGGTTGGAAGAGCTATATGATTAGGTTTTTCCCTGTGCTGTCGTATTGAGCTTTCTCTTCATGCTCTCTCTTTCTGGGTGGCGGTCGATAGAGGATTTTTGCAGGGAGGGGTATATGTGCTTTGAGTGAGAACGACAGAAAACGCAAGAGGGAGGTGGAACTCGTGGCCACTCGGGGGGGGGGGGGGGGGGGGGGGAAGGCTCTCTTCTACAAAGGGCCTGTGGCTCTCCCTCCTATAGCACAGAGCGCAAACAGACGCACGCACGCACACACTTCAACCTAAATCACCCATCCCCCCTCCCCCAACATGGACCCTTCTGAAAAAGAACGAAATCCTTCCCTCCCCTTCCACTTCTCCAGTTGAGTGAGGAGACCCACTTCCAAATGCACAAAATGGCTGGAATGTTTAACAAGCCAGGCAACCCTGGAGGATCTATGTGGCCCCCCCATTCACACACACACACACACACACACACACACACACACACACACACACACCCCTGTCTGACTGAGCCCCGTTGCTTCCTCTGTTTAAGAGTTTGAACCATGTCTCAGCGTTTACTTTCACGTTCATTTAGCCTGGTGTTTTAGTCATTTCATAATGCCCTTGAGGTAACAGACTTTTAGCGCCTGGGATGGATTCTAAATGTGCTTTTTTGGCAATGGAAGAGAACATCTGAATGATTAAACCAGCCTTTACTTTTTTTAACCACCTATCTCTCACTTTTAAGTTTTTCCTCTCTCTCATGCTAGCTGTTCGTTCTTTGTGCCTGTTGGTATACTCAGCTGTGTAGACGAGGGGATCCGGTCTCTTTAAATCAATGTGCTGGAGAGGTGAAGGGACACTAAACCCTAATTCTCCCGATTTGACTCCTTCCAAACATGTCATCTCATCTCATTCAGATTAGTCTCTTTTGTTCTCTGGCCCCCTTTCTCCTCCGCTCCCCCCTCCTTCCCCTTCCTCTCTCTCTCTTTCTCTCCTCTCCACACACACACACACACACACACACACACACACACACACACACACACACACACACACACACACACACACACACACACACACACAGTGCCGCCCACGGGTCACACAATAGCACCAATGGATATTTTCATTCATGTTATCTTGTAAATGACTTCCAGGGATGGTGTTGAGGACGGAGAGAGGGAGGGAGGGCTTAAGTGAGAATATACATGCGTCACTCAGAGAACCAGCAAGTGCGATAAAGTCCCCCTCCATTAGAATAGCTCATTCATCCCACAGCAGATAACGGGCCCACCCTGGGGTTACACACACACACTGAAAAACAAAGACTATGATGTCACACACACACACACACACACACACACACACACACACACACACACACACACACACACACACACACACACACACACACACACACCCACCCCGACACACACACACACACACACACACAGCCTCTCAGAAACAAAGCCCAGGGTGACGCATGCACACACTCACTCTCTCTCTCTCTCTCTCTCTCTCTCTCTCTCTCTCTCTCTCTCTCTCTCTCTCTCTCTTACACACACACACACACACACACAATGCCCTCCTTCCCTACAAATGGTATCTGGGGTGTCAAAGCTATTTAATATCTTTGCCCCACCCTCCCCCCAAAACTGCAAGCAGGCAGATAAACCTCAGCCAGATCGATAACTCTGTTGACACAAACAAATAAATAACAGATGATGCCTCTGTCAGCCACTGAAAAGCTAGCCACACGTCTTTTTGTTCGCGGAAGCGCAGCTCAATCCCTGAGCCCGTATCTCTAGCACCTCAGTGTCTGTCTTTCAGGAGAGAGCAGTAGCCTATTCACTGTGTGTTAGCCTAGCTTAGCCCTACTACTCTTGTGCCCTATTTCTTGTCCTGTCACTTTCCTTCATTATCATCATTCTAGGATAATATTGTTCTGTCTCCTTGCAATCTTAACTCTTGGTTTCTTGTAGTGTTGGTGAATCTTGCTGTATCAAGTCAGCTTGCATAGGAGTGTTAGCTAAATGTCTAAACAATAAACAATGGGATGTCAGTGTTAATGGTAGCTTAAAGGGGTTAGGTGAAATGAAGCTTACAGATTGACTGCTGATAGTTTTAGTGTGTGTGTGCGTGCGTGCGTGCGTGCGTGCGTGCGTGTGTGTTGCTCTATGCTCAGCCAGTGGTGGGTAAAGGGCAGCTCAAACCACCCTTGCACTGATTAAGTGGTTTCAGCCGTTTATCAAATGCCTGCCATTCGAATGGACTATCCTCTTTCAGTGATCATCAGTTTGATATAGTCTTCACTCAATTAAGTGTCTGTGTGTTGATGCTATTCTGCTGAGCAAGTAAAGCTATACTCTGTTGCAGGTTATTGGGTATATATATCAATCACATTTTTATTCAGTTTGAGCCTACTCCTGATTTTCTGTTTGACTCAATCTGCCATCTATGAATATAATCAAGGTCATCATGCCACTCGTAGAAAGCTGCCAAATAAGAGTGAAAGATTTAGATTTACATATTTGCATCATATTTATATAACTGATTACTTTTCTCTGTCTCAATGAGACAATATTTATCAACAGAATATGTCATAGACAAGTGAAAGTAAAACTTAAAACAAGGCGTATATGGTCCATCCACCAACAAGGCATGCAAACCCTGCTACGCTTTGGGCTCCAGGTTAGAAAATGTCTTGGTCGCCCTCTTTGTCTGCCATGCTTAGCGGTAGCCATAGCTTAGTGGTTAGAACAGTGTCTATCAACCTTTTTTGTGCCAAGGCACACCTGGCATAGCCAAAAAATCCCAGGGCACACCTAGATATACGGTATATATATATATAGAGAAAAAAAGCAAATGCAAACAAATATTTCTGTTTTTGCATTATTCAGACATGCAAACTTGTAGCTTTTCAGCTTCCACTAGCCGTTTTTAATCCAAATAGGGCAATAGTGTGACACCTGACCCGAAAAAAATAGCATGTTGTCACCCTTTTCACCTCGGGGCTGTTTGCATGCCTGATTATTATTATTGTTTTTTTTTTTTTTTTTCAAAATTATATTTTTTCAAACCTTTTTCAAACGGCGCGGCACACCTCAGCAGTAGCCCCGGCCCAAAATTGGGACGTTTGCCAGGGTTGATATACACTGGGTTAGAAAGGCCGTCTGGTAAGCCGAAGGTCACTGGTTCACCTCCTGACCCTAGTCTATGTGTCGAAGTGTCCCTGAGCACGAAACTTAACCCCTAAATGTTCCACCCCGAGCGCTCATCATGACCATCTGAGCAGCCATCAGCTGGGTGAAACAGAAACAGATAACCCCCCCCCCCCCCCGTGGGATTAGCAAAGGTATCCCTCTCCCTTGTAAGGTGTTTTCATATTGTTGAAAACAGGAAGCAGTCATATACACAGACACGTATACACAGGACTTTTGCCTTTCATCTTTGTGTTTACTTGAAGCATACTCCAATAATGTACCGACTCCATTCTATACATATTTCCCATTGACAGGTCGTATAGACAAAAGAAATGACTGCTGCGCAGAGTATGCAGTATAATTCCACGCCTTGGTTCTTCCTAGTGATGTGGTGTTCATGATCGATTCGTTCAAAAGAACTAGTTCATTTGCCGTGAACGAGCTCGTTCACTGTTACGTTCACGCGCAACGTAAAAATAAACGCTCCCGCGATGGTGTTTCACACACATTATAAAACATACTTTAACCACTTTAGCCCTATTCTATACGTAGGCTATTTGAAAATAGCAGATCTACAAGCTCACAATGCGTCGCATCGCGATTCGCGACGCGTTGTGAGCTTGTAGATCGGCTATTTTCAAATATGTTAGTATTTTTACTTTTGGTACTTTAAGTATATTTTGATGCCAATACTTTTGTACTTTTACTCGAGTAAATTTTGAACACTAGAAAATAGCGCTACTGAACGAGAACGCGAACGAATCGTTGGAACGAATCATTGCCGTGAACGTGAACGAAATCGTTCGTTCACTGAAATGAACCTTTTTTCCCACCACTAATTCTTCCTGGAAGCTACACTGTCAGGCTTAGTCAGTAGCAGTTTGCCTTGTGCAGTTGAAAAGCTCCCCCCGCCCCTCCTGCTCTCTTGAACAGAAGTGTCTGTGTGTTTTTGTCCTGTGCAGCGTGAATGTTTTTGTTAAGGAGATGAGGGTTCACGACCTGGCCATACCACCAGTCACATTCAATTTAACAGCACAGCCGGCCCAAGCTGCCGCCCATTCACACACACAATGCACTGGGGGCCATAGAGTACACTCGCAAGGGTTATGTAATTTGGCAACATTTTAAGAAATGAGGAGGAAAAGAGGGTGGGTCGAGTTTTTTCTTTTTTTCCCTTTGGCCTAGTCACCAGTCACCTAGAGCAGTTAACTGGACATAAGATGGGAACGTTTGAAGTTGTCCTGTCATGGGGTTAGAGAGTTGCAGCGTGGGGTAAGTGGGGTTAAAGCCAGTATTGCTATCTGACACTCGCTGGTGTACAAATGGAGTGGAACAATAACATAATTCCCCTTGGGTGTAATGTTTGCTTTGGAAAAGGCAACCTTGTAGCGCTCCAAAAGTCCTTAATCCTATTACTCGCATTCCAATTGAATTTGACTCAAGAAGTGGAGGGAAAAATGTCTTTTCAACAGAGGTAACGCCACACACATAATATATTACGACTCTGCCATCTCTTTGCAGCGCTGCATAAAAACATGAAAAGCCTGAGGAAGTGTGAGCACGTTTCTAACGCGTGTTGTTTTTCTCCCTCTCTCTCTCTTCCAGATTGTGTGTATATCGAGAGTCGGCGGCCCAACACTCCCTACTTCATTTGTAGCATTCAGGACTTTAAGCTGGTGAGTAGCCTTTTCCTTCCTCATCTCCCTACACACACACACACACACACACACACACACACACACACACACACACACACACACACACACACACACACACACACACACACACACACACACACACACACACCCTGTGTCCTTACCCTGGGCTCATGCACCCACCTACACACCCAGCCGCCTTGCTCACCCACTGCTGGCCTTATCTGCTAACCCTGCCACCGTTGTTTCCAGCGGCATGGGAAAGCCACTTCAAACAGGTCTTTCATCTGCCATAATTGCCTGTGTGCTCTGACGTTTGAGGGAAAGCTGCCGACGTGCACTTTTCCCCCCATACCGTCAAAGTCTGTTGAGATTTCAGTGTTTGCGGGACATGCGTTGAATTGGAATTTATGTCTATGAAGTAGTAAAATATATATAAAGAGTGGAGTTTTTTTATAACATTTTTATATTTTTATACACCATACCAAATCAGGCTTGAATAACGGCTAATTTAGCTATCCATTGGCAGTCATGTTTAATGCAGATTAATGGAAATAAAGATGTTTGTCAGAGACCGTAATTGATTTAATGAAAGGGGCCTACATTTTGGTTTTAAATTGATTCTTTACAACCTAAATTGTCCAAATTGCCCTTTTTTCCCCAAACAAAGAAATATGCTTTTTAATTTGCTGCTTTGAGTGGCTGATTCATCAAGGCTCCCCGAACCGAGTAACAAAGGAAAGTTTATATATCTCGACCACGCTGCTAACGTATCGGACGCAATTGCAATGCATGTTGAGGCTTTCACTTCTTCACACCCGGGCTTTCACTGTTGGCAAAAATGCAAGGGGCTACTGGAAAATGTAGTTCATTAATGTGGGGGAGGACATGGTGGGTCTAGTAGCCAAGTGAAGTGGCATGTGAGCTGTAGCTGCAGTCAGAGAGCTGCCTGTCTATTAACAGTCCTATTGTCTGAGCAGAGTGCAGAGGGCCGGTCAGGCCCCAGGGGGCCCACGTAATGGCTGCCAACAGCTAGGGTGATGATGGGAGGTCAGAGCACGGGCCACACGCACCACCTCTGAGGGAAGGGTTTGTGTGTGTGTACGCATGCTTTTGTTTTATGTAGGCCTACATATCTTTGTGTGTGTTAGAAGGGTGGGGTGTGTGTGTGTGTGTGTATGTGTGGTAGGCCTAGCAGAAAGCAGAGCAGCCTGGCCCCACAGCAGCACAGGTTTAATCGGATTGCTGATAGAGAGTGCTGAGGGCGGCAAGAACCCCATTCTCTCTCTCTCTCTCACACACACACACACACACACACACACACACACACACACACACACACACACACACACACACACACACACACACACACACACACACACACACACACACACACCCCTGCACCTTGATTAAGAGCGCTAGCAGAGGTCTGGGGCCAACAGAGCTAATTGTCCAGGGAGAGAAAAAACATTGGTTCCATTAGCTGACCTTCTCTCTCTCTCTCCCTCTCTCAATCTTGCTTGCCGCTGTTATCACTGCTCTCTTCTGTCCCTGCTCTTTTCCTTGCTCTCTTTTCCATCTCCCATTTCCTCTCTTCTCTATCTCTTTCCTCCTTTTTACCCTCCCCCTCTCTCACCATCCATCTGTAATTAATGAACAACCATCTGCATGCCTCTGTGTGTTTGAGCAGACTGTACCCATGTCCTCCTATGTTAAAACGACAAACCCTGCTGCTTCTTGAAACAGCTTACAGGACTTTTAATAGAAGCTCATTTTGTTTTGTTATTTTTTTAAAAATGAATGTAATTTACAGAATGTTAGTGCCATTTTGGCTGACATGCTAGCCCGTAATCTCTTATTTACTAGACCACGCCAAATCCTCTTTTAGCAGACGATAGCTGATTTGATTTTGCGATTTGATGACTGAAATAGGCAGCAGTCTAGTCGGCCAACCCTGACCCCACGCCGTCTCTCCACACTCGTAATTAGGACACAAACGTCTGCCCTCGGGAGGGGGAGCTGGGAACCCCCCTCTCGCTCTGTCTTTATCTCTTTTGTTGAACACAATAGTTGTTGCAATCTCATTCTCTTTCTACCCACAATATTTGGAGAGGGGTGGCCAACGGAGGCATAGAGTCGAGAGCAGCATGAGCGCTCATAAGTCGTATCTCTCCCAGCCGTCCGTTGCTACCTGCTATCGCTGTCTCTGGTCCTCAGATTTTGTTTTTTTCTTTTCCCCTCACAGTGCTAGTTATTGATCAGTCCAATCTGCAGGGCTGGGGAATGGGGCATCGTGGTGGGGCAAAGGGGGAGGAAATTGCATTGGGCCTGAACCAAACAAGCCATCAATATCTCCAAGCCCCTCCTGCCTCCATCTTTCTCCCTCTCGCTCTTTCTCTCCCCCTCTCTCCCTCATCCTCTCTCTCTCCTATCTCTCCCTGGTCTTTAGGCTGTAACAGTGTCACACGTGTACTTTATCTAATGACCTGTGAATCCAATTAGTGGTGTGTAGAAATCCTGAATGCAGCCATCAATCTCCACGGCGTGGGGATGAACAAGGACTGAAGCCCTTCTCTCTCCGTCTCTCTCTTTCTCTCTTGTTTCTTGTGTCTTCTTTGTTTCTCTGTTTTACTCATTGTCTTGCATTGCTGTACATTCTTGCTTAAAACAATGCAGCCCAGCTCCCACATCAGGCACCTAAATAAATCTACTCTGCAATGTTATTGGGGTTAACTTGGAAAAAGCCCCCCCACCACCACCAGTGTGTTCCGTCATGCCTCAGCAGTGGCAACTGGAAGATTGAATCGGTTGAATCCACGCCCCCCTGCTAGCTTTGTGTTGGAAGTGTTCTTGAGCAAGACACTGAACCTCTAACTGCTTCCAATGAGCAGGTCAGTGCCTTGCATGGTTGCCTTTGCCGTCGGTGTGTGGATGGGCGAATGTAATGAACATTGTAAAAGCACTTTGGATAAAGGCGCTATAGAAACGCAGACCATATGTGTTTTATGCCTCATCGTTGTGACTGAGTTGCATTGACGCACCATATGGATCTCCGTCTCCTTTGCCTTGCCTGGCTCTTAAAATGTCTGCCCAGATACAGGAGTAACCGCTGGGACACCATTTTAAGCACTAGGGGAAGGCAAAAACGGACAAAGCGCCGGGGCGCTAATGCAAATTAAAAGCGCTTGTGACAATGCTTTGGCGGTACCGGCCCCTCCATTAGCTTTAATTCTTCATCGTGGCCCGTGTTCAGATCATTAGGCGCAAGCTTGGCGCTGCACAATATCCTTTACGACGTGAGCGATCTGCTCAATTAAGTGGCCTGGCGTGGTGCAATAATGAGCATTTTGTTGAAAGTACATCATCACTGTCGTCATCGTCGGTGTGTTGCTCCCTAATATAGAAATGGAAGCCCCCCCCCCCCACATGGCCAAGTGGAAAGTAGCCGTTCACCTCCGCAAAGCTGTGTGCTAATGCTCTGATGTGTTTTCCACAAGGGCTAGTTTCAGTTTACATCTAGTACTGTGACCTTGTAATGTGTTTACAATCTATATTTGATGAGCACGATGCAATGAACCCGCCACCACAGGCTTAAGATTGTGTTTTCCTTAAGTTGTGGCGTGGGTGTCGCGCACCGTTAATAGCAGGTCGACAACCTTGTGAGCTTGTTGATCTGCTATTTCCGGTGCATTCACGCTGCACAACTAAGTATAACTCGGGCTTTATCTTTGTGTATTTGTGTGTTAATGTGTGTGTATCTTTCTGATGAACACACGCAAAGCTGTGTGTGTGAGTGGACAGTGTCAGTCTGAGAGAGAGGGACGGGGAGACAAATACACTGTAAAATGTTGAGTATCAGGATCTTATTGTGTATGCCATTAAATCAATCGGCAGCAATATGTGACCATCAGCTCTTTGGCTTCAACCAGCCGGGCTGCTTTCTTTCTGTCAATCACCTCTCTCTCACCCACACCGTGTCTCATCTATCTGCCTCTACACCCCCCCCACCCCCCTCTCATTTCTCTATCTGCTGTCACTCATCTCATCTCTCTGTCCCTCCATCCTCTCCGTCTCTCTTATCCTATGTTCCAGTCATTGTGTCCACGTCCTCACCCATCAACCCCCTCCTTGCTTGTAGCTAAACTCATTTGCTGTTATTGGCCACCTCAGCTGTGCCCCCTGTCTCCCTCCCTCCCTCCTTTCCTCTTCCCCCTCTCCTTCATCCCCTCCCTCCATCCTTGCCTCCTGCTCTCTCTCTCTCTTAATGGAGTGATTGCAGCGTTTCTCCCCCGGGAACAGGGCTGTGCTGCTGGAAGGGATCGTGCAAACCCGGCTCTCTCTCTCTGGCTCTCTCTCTCTGGCTCACTCTCTCTGCTGGTCCCTTAGAACCCCGTGCTTATGGACATTTAATTAGATGCCATGTACAATGCAATTATCTAGCAGGAGTCCAGCTCATACGCCGCAGAGCCCAGTCGGCTTACAAGGGATTTTCTTTGTCATATAACCAGTATGTACAGTGACAAGAGGTAAAATAAAGATGTAGCCACTGGTTTTCATTAAGCGCCCTCCCCCCCTCCCTCCCCCACCCCCCTCCAATCATCACCACCAGTTGTCTTGCCATCAATGTAAGAACAAACCATGTCGAGGTTGAGTGAGCACTGTTTGCACTGTTAGACGAATGCATTTTGGTTCAAGTGCGTGTGTTTGTGTTTGTGTGTGTGTGTGTGTGTGTTTGTCCAATCTTAGCTGCGGATGCTGTGATGGAGTGTGTTTGTTTAAGCTTACAGCCTTGCCTGGTGCATACACTCGCCCACGCTCGGTCTCATGCAGGCACTCATGTAGGTATTATTGGTGCTAGCAGTTGTACATCAATCCAGTCGTGTGGAAACAATAGGTGTGTCTGGTGGGTTAACTGAATTGCCTTGATACAATGTGAAATACCCCCCCCCCCCTCCTCTCTCTCTCTCTCTCTCTTCCACTGAAAAAGGCTAACAGCCTGAGTTCCCATTGATTGGTGTTTGGCCTGACAGCTCATAAGTTCACAGTGTGCGCAAATACAGTGCATGTCAGTGTGTACATGTGTAGTCTGTGTCCACAATCAGCTAAAGAATTATATGGGCTTAAGTTGCAAAAATGCCCTCTAATGTACTCCTGTATGTATTTTCCCCCTCGAAAGCAAAAAGGGCTGGAGCAAAAACAACAACAAAAAACATCCCAAAAAAATGCTATTACTACCTGCCACTATTAATGAAACACAACTAAAACACGTATTGGTCAATTCCATCATTTGATGTATTTTTTTAGGATTTTTAGGATTTGTAATAGAACGCCTTGTGATACAACCTAATACTTCTGTGGGTAGTGCTCTCTGCTCTGCCTCCGATTCGGAATGACAAATTGGATTGGGAAATAAAATGAAGACAAAAATCCCAGAATTTGCTGCCAGTAATGCTGTCAGGCTTGTAACACCACTGGTGATTTTGTGAAGCGCTGTGAGAATGTGTATGTGGCCTTTTGGTACCACGTCACTAAGCAACCTGTCCACTTACAGTGAGTTATGATTTAGGAATGATTGCTGGCCAGCTAACTGGCAGTGAGCGTAGCAGCAAGCTAATGTTGTAGAACTGGGCTGGATGTGGTCAGTGACTATATTTCATGATGAACTGGTTCTGATGGAATAAGAAATGACCCCAAAGCTGGCAACACACACACATACACACAAACAAGTGGTGGTGACCCTTACTCAGGATGCGTGTTCAATAGCTAAAGATTATGGTCTGGGAAAGGGTAACGTAACCATAGAACAGTGGAGATTGAATTGAGTGATAACTTTCTGTGAGAGTGGTGCTGGAATAATGATATTCTATGTTGCCATTATTATTGCCAAATTATCTGTATTTTTATTTTATTTTGTAATTGGATAATTTGCATGAATCAATTCATTGTTTACTGATATTTTTACCAATAGAGCCTAATAGTGGCGGACATGTTTTTCACCGGCGCAGTTTCCACAGGTTGAAATGTCCTTCCTGACAAAGCAGACAAAAAAATAAACCACAAGGTGTGCATGTGTGTGTGCCTGTGTACTCATTATTGCAGTATTAACCACTTTAAACCTAGTTTCTTTTGGACATGCCACTATAGATGAAAAATGTCCAAAACACGTTGAAACTTAGCATAGCTACAAAGCTCTCAATGCACCGCAATATGTTGTGAGCTTGTAGATCGGCTATTTTCGCGATTTGTGATTTTCATCAGCAGTAATAGTGCCTCATAGGGATGCTACGGTTTGTCAGGGTCTTGCCACATCAATACTGACAGTTACTCGCTTATACAACCATTGCTTATTTATGAACATCTGTAGTACCGTGTGTGTGTGTGTGTGTGTGTGTGTGTGTATTTCATTGAAATACATGTGTCAGAAAATACTTGTAATTGAATGTATGCTTATGTGATCATATAAGACCGTTGCTAGTCTCCACAATTGTTCCCAAATTGCAGCGTGTACCCCGCCGGTGCACACACACGCACAAACATTTTAGGATGGCGGTTTTATGAATACCATTTTTACCGTAACCATAAGGCCGAAAATAACAAGCTGACGTGTCGCAGCGCGACGCGTTGTCAGCTTGTATCCGCTATTTTCGGCGCACCTTCTACCCTAACCCCTAACTAAATATTTTTTACCATTTCTCTTGTGATGACCAGGAAAATTGTCCTCGCAATGTCTATGTCACACACACGCACCAAGCAGATGCTATTTCCACCTTGCAGAACTCCCTCCTGATGGTCTTTGCAAGTGCTTATCATGCAGCCTGTAAAAATCCAACCATTCAAAGCCCGTTTAATTAAAAATGTTTGATAAAGATGCAAATATATGTGCATAAATACACACGCACAAATGGTTAGTGATTTGGTTTTCCACAGACCCCCAAGTGTGGCCTAATGGAATCTATAGCGCAGAGAATTAGCCTAACAATCAGATCCTCTAAGATAATTAAGCTACGGCTAGCTAGCCTAGCCGCACGCATATTCATGCAACTGTCGACTCGCTTGGCAGTGTAGCCTAGTCTAGCATTTCCCAGGTTCTTATTCAGATCCACCTTGAGGTTTCCTTTTCATTCCCCTCCTTGCGTTTGTGTAAACCCATACAGGGCGTCATGAGTGTCCTGCGATGCGTTTAGTGGTGAGCTGATGAAAGCGGGTGCATTAGACTGTAATAAACGGCTTGTGTGTTCCTTTCACCAAAAAACCCTCCGTCTGCGTCGAGCCATGGAGATGATGGCGTGAGGTTGACTAGACGGGCATCACTGGGCTCTAGTCGGTGCCTAGAAGGCTGTGTTCTCCCTTTATCTTCTTCCCAACCCCCCTCTCCCTCCCTTCTCTTCCTCCTCCTCTACGTCGAACATTTTGAAATGCAATTATGGATCAGTGAGCACCGCCATCAGTCGTACTTCTTGTTAATATTTATCGAGTAGAGCGGCAGCCGCTGCCATCTCCACAGAGAGGGGGGGTGGGGGTGCAGTCATTAGGGGCAATATAGCTGTGTGTATGTGACGCATGTGGTGTTAGCTCTCGTTTTCATGCCACTGTCCACTCAGCTGCCCTAAGAAAACTGGCAGAAACATGTGGAGAAATGTATATATTTTTATCTTTCTGCTTGCTTTTCTTGCGTGTGGCTGTCTGAAGTGTACAAAGTGTTGTTCTTGTTCACCTCGTGAGGAAGTGTCTCTGACAGGAGTATCTTTCTAGACATCTGTAGACATGACTGGCCAGTGGAAAAGCTGCTGAAAGCTGTTTGACTGAAGCATTCTGCTCATAATGTTCCCCATTGAGCCTCAGCCTTAAAGCAGCAGAATCACAGCACACACTAAACGTCTGTTGGCTGTCACATTCATCATCCCCCCCCCCCCCCCCCCCACCCCCCAAAAGGAACCGTAAGCCGTAGGTTAATGCCGTATTGCTAAAAGCTAACAGGTTAACACATGAAGTGGTACAAATTTTCAATTAGGAAAATAAATAGTGTTCATATTATGGTGCGTTTATTTGACAAATAGACCCCCTCCCTCCTACCTATACGCTGTAGTAACTAGCCACTAGGCCCTTTTTTTCTTATTGCTGCTTATCCAGTATCAGGCAGCTCCCCATTATGGCCATTTTGATTAATGCTCCTCAATGAGGTATGCGGCTTGTTTTCCCTCCCTCCCTCCTGCACTCCCCACTGCCCACTTGAAATTCCATTGAAGGAGACGTTAATGCTGTTCTTTGTAATGACATTAGGTCAATTTAGCTGTGGTCAGGGGGTCTCTCACTCATATACAGCAGCGAGCTGCTGTATCCAAGGCGCCATTATATATTTTTTCTTCTCCTACACAACCACATTGCGCTGGAGGACTCAGAGGTGAGCCGGGTACCTACTCTAGTATCAGTTTGCCAACCTGGTGCATTTTTTTCATCCGATGACGACAGGATGCACGTGCCTCAGCCGACCACAGAGCCCCCGCGTCTCTTCAGGCAGGCGCATTAGATTGATTGTCCACATGAGCACGGCAATGAACAGCAAGGTTGAGATAACGGCACAAGACGGGGTCTGGTGCTCAGCTCAGTTCAGCCCAGCTATCAATGGGAATAAAACTGACCTCACCTAATCCACCCCTCTTCTTCAGCTATGCACCTCTGCTCTCTGCATTATTACCCTCTTTTTGCCTTTCTGGACAGCTACACTTTTTTGTTTCACCCTCACTGTCCTAACTGTGCATGAGCTAAACACTGCTATGGAAACCAGTTGTTTGGCCAATAGGATTATCTCTGTCTCTAGGAAATCTAGGATAAATCCCACACACGCACGCACAATTTATCATGTCCTTCTTTTTTGGCAGAAGTAATTTGGTCCTTCCATATATGAGTGTTAATTTCACCTCCTGTCACGGAGTTGTTGAAATATCCAACCACTCTCTTTTTGGCACATGATCACTAGTGCAATTGCCTCTTCTGATGTCTTCAATAACATCTTACTCACTGTGCTTCTTAAACTGAGTGCCATATTTTATCTTAAAAGCCGGAGAGAGAACAGACTGTCATCTTTTTTTGGAGGCGGGCAGGAAGCTTTGATGAGAGTGAGGCACCAAAACAAATGTCGCAGAAGGACGCAAAGGAAAGGCAGGTTAAATTGACACTTTTACAATTACAGCGCAAAGCAGTCGTCATATGGGTAATGTCTGAGGTAATGACGGGCGTGTTCAATTACAATGACCAGGTCTCCCCAGTGTACTTAAAATGGCCGACTCCTCCGGAGGGGTTTGCACACTAAATTAGAGGGTAAAGGGTCCTTTGAAGTAGGCTTGTGTTCATAGCACCACACAAACACTGGGGCCAGACAGTTTCCACTGGTCGTTTTCGTCCCATAGGATTGTAGATAAGCCCGGGCATGGTTTTTTGTTTTGTTTTGTTTTTGTTTTTCTGTGGCTTCCGTCTTCCCGTCCCCGGTGTTCCTTGGCCATTTTGTATCTCAGGAAATGAAATCTTCCTATGTGGCAAGTCAATTCTGAACGTGGTATTCAGAGGAGAATCGCTGTTGCCAGGCCACCCAGCGCTGAGCGGAGCAACCTGACACTAAACACATTTGCGTGGATTGGTCAAGCTTTAATTGGATTGGCCCCTGCACTGACATGGACGGCTAATTTTACTCCCCCTACCCCTCCTTCCTCTTCATTCCCCTCCGTTCCCACCTCCTTATTGCCCTTTTACGCTTGTCCACTATTTTTCTCTTTCCGCCCTCCCCTCCTTTCCTCTCCATGTTTAAGTGGGTATCTGGAGTGTCTCACCACTGGTTCTCAGCTCAGCACAGTGTAATTTCCAGCTTGTCCAAAGTGTGACATGCCAATAAAAAAAAAGAACGAGGGAGAGGGTGGAGGGGGGGGGGGGAGGGGTGTGGGCGGGCTGTGGAAGTGGAGATTTACAGTGGTATCAAGTTCACATGCTTCCACCGGAGTCTTCTCTTTTTCGCTTCCCTCTCTCCATTAAAGAGCACATGGTGTGAATTAGCTCTCACCGGCCGAGGGAGAGGAAAAAGGAAGGAAGTGAAGAAAGCAGAATGGGAGAGAGGAGTGTGAGAGAGAGAGAGAGAGAGAGAGGAGGTGACATGGGGAAATTTCAGATTGTTCTGCGAAGGCTGAGGAATGTTACCAGTTGTACCTTGGAGATCAGTGGCTCAGGCAGATCCTTAAAACAACATGAACATCATCATGTTCTGTCTTTCCCCGTGACTCGCCTGCAGCCAAACTGCATTTCATAAAGGCCCTTTGACATTTTGTTCTGTAACACATACACCCTCAACAATCACGGCTGAAATGATCATACCACATGTTTGGCTTAGATATCACAATAATGCTTTTTCTTTAAAAAAAATACAAATAAAACCCTTTTTGTTTTTAGCCACAATTGTCTGACTTGTTTTGGGAAAGCCAAAAATGTTTTTGCTAAAAAAAAGCTATACAAAATCTTTCAACTGCATTTGGTAATGGGCATGCTTTAATATTGTGGATTGTGGAGAGGTCAATCTTGTACTAATTGTACAGGGTGAATTTACAATTCATAGCTACATACAGTACAGTTACACAGCCCTTTGTTACATGTACTGCAGCTTGACTCACTGTAATCTGTGTTCCATCCCCAGCCGCCCTGTAATAATGACCTAATGTAATGCAACTGGTTCACATATGCTTGTGCTTTGTGCGTTAAAGCAGGAATACCATTCTGTTAAAGAATTCACATATGTCATTCCTGCGGCCCAGGGCCGTCCGACTAGCAGTTGCAAACACACACTGTACTGAAGGTAGAAACCTGAGAAGACAAGAGTCTTATCTGTGATGTCACCAAGATTTACAACGTAGGAAAGAAATGAATGGGAGGCTGTCGGAGCTTAACGATTGAGCTGTCACGCCCAAATTAGTGTTTTTTAGCTGTGTTCTCTGACGCGAACCGTAAAATGTACCCACGTCGTAAACAGAGGTTCATCCTACGTAGTGTGTGAATCTGATTTGTGTAAAGCTAAAAAATAATCACAGTCTAATAAAAAGTGTTCTCACTTCTGGCTCCTCAAGGAGATTTTAGTCAACATAGACTTTTAACAGACACTCACTGAACTGTATGTGCGAGTCACAACTCCTTTCCCCACTCCAAGCCAGATGTGTATGGAAGAAACAGAAGAGAGGGCTTGTGAGAATTCTGCTCCATGCATCATATATCCGCCTTGGCGATGGCTGTGACTTGTGTTGCATGCATGTTGATGGGCAAGTCTAAATTGTGTTTGCCTGCCTGTCACTGCCAATGGATCACATGGGCTGAGACAGGCACAGTGGAAACACTGCCACAGACGCACGCACGCACACACACACACACACACACACACACACACACACACACACACACACACACACACACACACACACACACACACACACACACACACACACACACACACACACACACACACACACACACACACACACACACACACACACGTATATGCAGGCACACTTGGTTATTCTAGGGTTGTGTAACCCTAAGACCTCTGTCCTCCTTTCCTCAGATAGTCCCCACTCCTAAACTCTCCCCCTACACCATTTCTTCTTCCTTCTCCCCATCACCTCTGTTCTCCCTCCCCCTCTCCATCTCAGCCCCGTCTCACTCTTAACAGTGTTTCCACTAAGATTCCACGCTACTACCAGTCGATTTTATTGTTGCCTCGATCTTAAACAGAACGCCACGGAGCAGCGTAAACACGCGATGGTAAAGACATTTCCTGGCATCAAAGGGTGGAGCTCAGCAGTCTCCCCTCAGTAGCTGTATTCATTTCTGCCGCTGCCACGCTCAAACGTTCTTTGTTCTTCCGCTTTATGGGAATGTACTTAACAGTTTGGCTGTGTTGCGGCTGTGAACTGAGCTGCCTTTGTTGCAAGCAGGCAGCTAGGACCTGTGTTCCGAATAAGGCAAGAGAGAGGGAAAGCCAATGTTGTTAAGCCCACTGTTAAAATTAGCCTCTAAGCGCTATCTTAATAGAATTATTAAGGAAACACTGAGCTCCCTCGAAGTCTCTCTTTTCTTTTCCTTTTTTTCCCAGTTGTCAAATCCCTGCGTCTTTGATCAAATGCAGTTGTTAAGGCGAACTGCCGCTCTGTGTTGCAGCCCATCTTGAAAGCTCCATGCAACGTGCTGTTTTAATTCCACCCTCCTCTTCCTGTTTCTGGAGCTAATTGAAATGATCAGAGAGATTCTTTAGATTTTTCTTCTATCCAGATGGGACTGACTGGTTGTTTCTGATACGGTCAGCGGTGTAGCTCGACACTGCTGTAGCACGACAAGCTAACCGTGGGCTATTGAACTTAACAGCCCATTTATAGACAGCTGTAATGTCCACCCCATTTGAGTGTGAATAACTCTTTATAGGTTTGAGATGAAGCGACCAGTCACTTAGACCCCCCCATCATTTGCACTTTTCATATCTTTCACTTGTCACCTTGTCTCAACTTTCTCATCTTTCTCTCTCTCTCTTTCTCTCCTTTTGCTCTCACTCTGCTCCCTTCTTTATTCTTCTCCTTTACTGTCTGGTCGTTGTGATGAATCTGTGCCTCTAGGCATTGTCGGATAAGGTGAAGCATCCCATTAATGCTGGCAGCGCAGCACGTGGACACGCATGTCCAAATCGGTTCACATGCTGTCAAAAGAGAGAGAGAGAGAGAGAAAGAAAGAGAGAGAGAGAGAGAGAGAAATGGGACGGAGAAAGTACGCAGCACGTTCCCACCACCTCCTCCACCACCTCTCTCTCCCACATGACTCGTCCCTCATCCCTCTCTCCAGGTAAAAAATTGAATGATTTAATGTCGGGAGAGGGTAATGGAGTTGGCGGACGAGTGTGAGAGGCTCTCTCTATCAGTGGGCACAGGAGGAAAAGAAGGGTTATTGAGACCCCTGTCTGTCAGGGTGGTGCACCCTGTACAGACTGTGACTCCTCTTGTCCTCTTCTCTTCAGAGTTTAGACGTGCACTGTGCACACACACACACACACACACACACACACACACACACACACACACACACACACACACACACACACACACACACACACACCCCTCTCGTTTCTTCATTGTGTGCACTGCAGTGGAACCTCAACCTGTGCTGTGACGTGCTGGCTTACACATTCTTAGCTGTACTGTTGTGACAAGGCCCTGTAGGGGACCGAGGGATCTCGCTGCTAACAGATGTCTCTCAGAGCAGCTTTTCTATTTTTGGCCCCAAATTCCACCATGTCTAATGACGCTTCCAGTTCCCCGGATCATTAGAAGATCTTTCAATTACACATCGACTGACAATACTGTATTTGACGCCACGACTAATGGCTACTGCCATTGACTGAATAAACCCTCGTCATCGTAATTTTTTTCTGGACTTTTTTCTTTTCCTTTTTTTTTTTTAAAGGCCAGTGTCCGGGTAGCTCAGTCGGTAGAGCACCCCTTTCGACCACAAGGTCATGGGTTCGATCCCCAGCACCGCCAACTCAGCGTATGAGTAGCGCGGCTTGGGTGCGGCAAGTCATGCGGTAAGTTCTGGGAGCTGATGGTAGGTGTTGTGCTCTACCTCAGCAATCCATCTCCCAGCGGTCTAGCGCGTTGCGAAATGGAGATAGACTCCCTCCCGTGCTTTGGCTGATACCGACAATAAGCCCCTCCGACCTACTTACTTACTAAAAGTCGTACGTACATATATAGTAATGTCTTTCGGTCTCGCCGCCACTATGAAGCGCCATCCAGCCCACTCCAGCACTTAGCCTCAAAGCTGAGGTATCCTAACTACGAGAGAACAGACATAAGGTCCCTGCTGCGGTACGGATGGCTTTTTTAGAATCCCACACTGCCCTGGACACAGCAGCCAGCCAACCATAATTAGGCGCAAACTGTTTGCTGCCGCGCTAAAATGGCATTTAAATGCCAAATGGCAGCAAGGGCATGTATAATATGTGGGCTTACTGGCTTGTTGCTGTAGCCACCCTGCAGGATGAAGTGTGTGTGTGTGTGTGCGCGTGCGAATCTAGCGCTGCAATGGGCCAAAGAGGGGTTACATAGAGATAAGTGGTTGCACTTGTGCCAGGGGTTCACGTTACCCTCGCTAGCTCTTATTCTAGCTCTCCTCACCGAAAGCCATCAATGCCCAAATAGCGGTTGTTAGCAGGGATGTTGAATGGCAGGTATTTTAAGTAATTAACATGCACATTTGTATCAATGATGCAGTCGTTCGCCCCCACCCCACAAACCATTGAGGTTAGACTAGCTTTGGTGTGAAATGCCGTTTTGTTTTATTCTTAGCCGTAAATCCCCTACCGCCGTACACAAGTGATTCCCGCACTTTGATAAAGTCATCAAGGCCTGTTGTCTTTGTAGCACTAACACCCACTCTCATAGCTCTCTCATTTTACTGCCTGGGTCTTAGCTGGCTAGCTACAGTACTTGTCTCAGTCAGTGGAGAGCGCAGCGCTGCACAGCAGCCCCATATAAGGAGCGTGTATATCGGCTATGGGCATCTGCACAGAATCACGAGGTGTCTGGAGCCCACCTGTCAAAGACCCACCCCCCACCCCCTCTGGCTATTGCTAGCTCCACCACCCTGAGAAAGCCACCAGAGCAGACCCGGGCCAACGGCAGTAATGTTGGAATGCTGTGCTAACACGTTACAGTAATGATATGTATTATGGTAATATGTCATGCTAAGCTAGCAGGGTTAGTCGTCGGTTTCCTGGCATGAAAGAACCACTGTTTGTACAGTGTGCTGGAGGAGCAGCCTCTGAGCTCCATAGGTATTAAAGCAAGGCTACATATTCCTACTGAAGAATTTGTGTTCCCGTGTTTGTGTGTGTGTGTGTGTGTGTGTGTGTGAGGGAGCTGTGTAATCACTCCTAGCTGGCGGGCTCAGAGGGAGAGGAGGAATCGATGCAGCAGGCTATGAAGAGGGGAGTGAGAGAGAGAGAGAGAGAAAGAAAAGAAAGCAAAGGAGAGAGGGAGGCAGGAGGAGGCTGATCAATATCATAGCAGCAGGGTGGGGTAATATCCTCTTCATGCAGAGCTGCCAGAAGCAAGGCTGGAGGGAAAGAGAGAGAGGAAGAACAGAATACAACAGAAGAATGAAGGAAGGGGCGAAGAGAGGGAGGGGCAGCAGTAAAAGGATGCAAATCTCAGTGGCGTCAGTAAACAAGAGGCTTTGTGTCAATCACCAGATGAAGTGGCACATTTAGCATTCTCCTCTCTCCCACTCCTCCTGCCTGCACCACTCCACTGGGAATTGTTTGCTTGGCAGCCGCCTGCCCATTGGCCCAGGCGAGGCGTGATTAGAGGAGGGGGTGGGGGGGGGGAAGGGGGCGTTGCCGTTTGGTGATAGCGGATGGGCTGCCATGGCGATGATGCCCGCTGTTAAGGAGAGAGAGTCATCAATAACGCCCCGCCCCGTTCTGTTCCACAGACTGTTAATCAATGTCTGCGGCATTACTCCATCATCAGCCTATCATATCCCAGCCAGCTACACAGACTATCACACATGAGCATGGACGCACATCTCGCACTCGGTTACAAAGACAAGTTGGGAGGACACCTCACACCTCAACCCACCCAGCCATCCAACCCAAGGACAGGCAGCTGTCAATCACATCAAAGAACAAAAAAAAGAAAAATCAATGGCGCAGCCTGAAAGATGGCTATCTTTATTGTTATTATTATTCAGCCACTTAAGCCCTATACACTTTGTGGTATGACGAATAGTGAAAATAGCAGATCTACAAGCTCACGACGTGTCGCGTTTTGAGATTTCCGCCTATAATGAGATGTCCAAAATAAGGATGCCAGGTTAAAAAGAAAAACACACCAGCCATTTTTAGATGACTTTTTTTCTTTGTTGCACTAAGGTCTGCGTGCTTCTCCTCGTCCAGATGTATTGCCCATGCTGTTAGTGCATGGTGTGTCTCCTTGATTGAAGTCCAGTGCAGTGGCCAGAGTGCTGTCCGGCTGACACGGCCTCACACGACTGTTTAGAACACACACACACACACACACACACACACACACACACACACACACACACACACACACACACACAGGATGTGATGGCGCACAACTGAACTGTACACTGTAAACGGACACTTCCTCTGTGGTGGAGGCAGGGGTGGGAGGGTAGGAATCCTCCCCCAGCCAAACCATATGGTCACACTGGGACGCATAGTTCCTGTGTGTGTGTGTGTGTGTGCATGCCTCAGTTTTTATCTGTGGCTTTAGGAATGTGTGCAGTTAGTCCTCTTTTTCCCTCTTTTAGTGCATGTTGCTCTGAGCAATCCATTACACCTAATTAGCTTGACCCAGGTGCTTAGCCAACATGCTACACAGCCACTGTACTTTCAAAAGACAGAGGGTGTGTGTGTGTGTGTGTGTGTGTGTGTGTGTTGTGTTTGTGTGTGCTTGTACAGTACGTGCATGTGTTGGCGTCACCTTGGGAGGACAGCGGCAGGGGCAAGTGAGGGGTGAAACTGAGCAGATAGACGACACACAGGGAGGAAAGCACTGCCTCAGACATATCAGTGACCTCTAACCCCTCTCAGTCTCTTCCCCACTAATACACACACACACACACACACACACACACACACACACACACACACACACACACACACACACACACACACACACACACACACATACATTCAGAGAGCACTGCGGGTAAACCGTGATCCCCTCTCTCCTGTCTGACAGAGGGAGCTGAAGCGAGTAATTCCCCTGTCTACAACAAAAATCCTTTACCTCCCCTACCATCGCTGCCCGGTGCTTCACAAAGCAAACAGAATGTATGTGTGAGTGTTTTTTGATTTACAGACACACACATTTAAATGGGAGGAGAAGACTTTGATGTGCCTGGCTTACAGAGAGGAATGATGCTTTGTGTGATATTCAACCTCTTTGTCTCACTGTGCGCGTTCTCTCTCTCTCTCTGTGTGTGTGTGTGTGTGTGTGTGTGTGTGTGTGTGTGTGTGAATGATAGGCAGTCTGTATGAAAGGGTTTGTTCACTGTGATTCTCATGTTATTCCCATGTTCTAGATTTGCATACAATTTTGATTGTGCATTGTTGTTTTATATTCCAGCATATCATTGTATTGAGAGTCATCCGGGACCTTTCAGTGGAATAAGAATTTCACGGACAAATAATGTTTTCATGGTATCACCATTTTGATGATAATCAAAAATGGTCAATGCAATGGAAGAGAGTACTTCAGGAAGCTACCCCCACATATGGTAGTGAATAATAACACTTATGACGTGTGTGCAGTAGATCATATACACACACCTCAACTTGAGGAACTAAACGACTCAGGCATGCTGCCAGCATTGGTTAAGCCTGGTTCAGACTAAAGATTTGTGACAAGACGACCTTTTAATCCCAATATTTACTGTGACATAGGTCAAAGTATACATTTGGATTAAAACAGCGTTTTAATGGTTGATTTTATTACCTTAGTAAACATTGTCACTAGTTTAAGGTCTTTCAATTATCAAGATATGTGTTTTTTTTTTATAAACTATGGTCCCATTCATTTTAAAATTGTTGATGAAGTAAGGGTATGCTTCTAAGGTTTCTACTGGTTCTGCTGCGCTGCCCTTCCCAATAGCATTTGTTTCCGGTTCCATTTCGGAACTGGAAATTCCAAGATGGTGTATTTGAATTAGCTGAAATAGTGGCTTCAAAATGGGTCTGTAGAAACCAATGTGTGACGTCACAGCTCCCTTCGTCCATATATTGTTTTACAGTCTTATGTTTTCGCCGTGCGACACTGTCTGTACAACGAACCGTAAATAAAAAATCGCATCGTTCTGAATTGCCCCTTTTTGGTTAGCACATTGAAAAGAGGAGAGTACAAAAAACAGGGGAAATAATCCCACAATGCATCACTTACAAACAAATACAGTGTAAGCCTTGATGTATTTGTTGTAAAGCCATGCTAAATATCTTTGTGTTTAGTTAGCAATTAGCATCAAGCCTCAGTCTGTTGTGAAACTGCAATTCTCCCATGTTGGCAGGGCGCAAATCTTAGTAGTAGAAGTATCCACGTTGTCTTTGCACGCATAGGTGAACATTTTGCAATATCGTTCATAGTTTTGCAAGTTAACCATAATGTACTTCAACAACAACTTGGGTGCTTTTCTTTGTAAAACCTCATCATGTGATTAACATCACATTCCCAGAAGTACTTGAACTCTTATTAGGCACACACTGTGCTATATTATATATACAGTTTTAGTACACATGTAGAAACTTAAATCAGTGAATCCCTTTGCTTTGGGAACCAGCCAAAATAAACATATCCTAAAATCTGTGCCGTCGCTAGCAACAAAGCTAACAAAAGTAGCTGGCTTTGGCCAACAGGATGTAAACAGTGTTCAACAGGCTTTCGTCTGCCACAACCTGCCATTTATCTGTCACAATGTTTAAAATCAAGAAGCCAGGGAAAATGACTGAACATTGGCTAGCAAAAATCAGTTTGAATTCGATACATCAGTGCTGCTGACCTTTTTTTTCTCCTTCTCCTCCCCAATCCAATGCATCAACTTTGATGTGCTTTTTACGCGGCACTCATACTCTCTCTCACACATACATTACACCAGTGGTGTAAAGTAACTAAGTACGTTTACTCAAGTACTGTAATTAAGTGCGATTTTGAGGCATTACATTACTTTACTTGAGCATTTCCAATTTTCAGTACTTTTACTTCTACTCCACTACATTTCAGAGGCAAATATTGTACTTTTACTCCACTACAATTATTTGAAAACTGTAGTTAATTGTTAGTTTGAAGATTTTGATTACCCACTTAAGCCTTATACATTTCGGCTACTTGAAAATAGCCGATCCACAAGCTCACAATGCGTCACGATGCGACGCATTGTGAGCTTGTAGTACTTTTGTACTTTTACTCAAGTCAATTTTGAATTCCGGACTTTCACTTGTAACAGGGTGTTTCTACATTGCAGTATTGATACTTTTACTTAAGTAAAACATTTGAGTACTTTTTCCACCACTGCATACATTAGACACACACAAGCTACAGCCATGTTACATTATGACGGCTGTTGTTGCCGGTCTAGACCGGAGTCATGCAGCACAGCCCCCTCTAGTACTGTGCTTCCCGTGTTATTGCAGCTGTGTTGTCTACAATACATCTCTTGTTGCAACACAGCAGGAGGCTCCTCCAAGCTCCCCAATCCCTAGCTCTGTGTAGTGTGTGTGTGTGTGTGTGTGTGTGTGTGTGTGTAATTGCCACAAAAAAATGTTACCATTCTTCCCTCAGCAGAGCATATTTGTTGTGACTAGCTCATATCTTTTGTTTGAGGTTAACATGGCAGTCGGTCACAGCCCGATACCATTTCAAATCTTTTGTGAACACGCACGCGCGCGCACACACACACACACACACACACACACACACACACACACACACACACACACACACACACACACACACACACACCTGATAACGCCATTTGCATCCGCAATGATACATGATCACACATGTGGGTTGATCATTTGCATATCTGTATTTGCATACCGAACGCGTTTTAGAGTTGGCATGTTAACCAGACCACCCATTGCTTAGCTGGTGTGGTGGCTGGCTCATGCACAGCTGATATGACTGATAGTGATGGTTCCATCTCTGGAGAGAGACACACACACACACACACACACACACACACAGAGAGAGAGATAGACAGACCGACAGACAGACAAGGTCACCTTGAGAGAGATGGAAGAGATGGATATCTTCAGAAGTGGTGAGCAGATAAGACAGTACAATTACAAGGCAGGTTGTGCTCAGTGCGCTATAAGCCCTTGAAGGCGTCAGCGGGCTATCTGCATCTCTCCCTCCTGTTTCACACACTGCATTATCTGTTTTCATGCTCCTTCTCTCGTTTACCCTCCGTCTGCTGCTGATGTGCTTTCTTTTGCCCCCACCCCACACTGCATCGCCAACGCTCTCCCAGGCTAGTGTTTGTGTACGTAGGTGGGCTGTGTGTGTGTGTGTGTTGTGCGTAAATGTGCTTGTGAGCATTCATGTCAGCGGGGTCATAAATATTCTTATCAGCTGAGCATCAACGTGAATAAACTGACCAGACAGGCTAACAAACACAGCAATGCCTCTCTCACTTCACCTCTTTTCTTCTCTCTCTCTCTCTCATTCTCTGCCTGCCCTCCCTCCCAGCCCCTAACAGCTGCTCTTACATAAAGCAAACCTCCTCCCACATCCACACACATGCACATAAATGTACTGCTCCCTCTCTATCAGCCCCCCCCCCTTCTCACACCACCACCACCACCACCTGCCTCTCACAGTGCGTGCCACATCAATCTTTAGGTGTGCGCTTGCACACACACACTCTTATCACGAAGGACTCCCAAATGCGCGATACACATAGTGGAGGTGACTCACACCACCGTACCGCCTTCTCACACATAGCCTGTCTTTGGACAAGTGTTATCCCTTCCCATTGTTTTGCTACTGCATTAACCGAAACTTCGGCACACATACACAAGTGTGTGTGTGTGTGTGTGTGTGTGTGTGTGTGTGAGTGAGAGAGGGAGAGAGAGAGAGAGAGATCGATGAGCCTCGGCTTAAGCAGGCCTTCTCATTTCCTGTCTTGCATTACAGTGCTCAATCAGCCCACAGCTCCTTCACTGCCACGTTCAGGCTGCTGCAGTGGCACATGCACGGACACACACACACACACACACACACACACACACACACACACACACACACACACACACACACACACACACACACACACACACACACACACACACACACACACTCTCTCAAACACACTCTCACTCTTGAACAGGGCCCGGATTAGCTGGCTGGGCAGACATCCAATTATGACAAGTCCACACACACACACACACACACACACACACACACACACACACACACAACCTCTATTCATATCATTGCTGCTTGCCTCTCTCGCTCTCTCTCTCTCAACTTTTCCCCCACCCACTCTCCCTCCACACTCCACAGCGACAGTCCAGGCTAGTAAGATGTCTCATTAGCTCACCAGGCTATGCTAACAAGGCAAAGCTACACACAATGTATCCCCAAGCAAACGGCCATCCAAACAAAAGCCCACTGGTCCTTTTACAACTCTAGTTAGCTAGCTATACTTAACAATACAAAGTAAGCCTATTTGTTGTTGTTGTGGTGGTGCTAGCGGTCTGGAAAACATAAACTGGAGCGCCATCCCAGCCAGAGTTTTCATTTTCTGTGTATGTGTGTAACCCAGGAGAGTTGAATCCTGAGTCATACTATTATCTGGAGACCAGACAAGGCTTTTCCTCTCAGGAGAACCTCCTCCATGCACTGACGTGCATTCGCACGCACGCGCAAGCACATGCACAGGAAGCTAGCTATCCAGGAGACGTGACTTTTGAAGGCAGCTAAATGAAAGGCTGAAGAGTGATGACAGTTTTGTCTGGTTAGCTGCCTGGTTCTCATGTTTGTCTGAGAGATAAAGACAACATTATTATGGTGTGACTATTCAGATAGAAGCTAGCTAACCACCTCCATTTGTCCTTGCGATCACCTGCATATGAAGGCACGGTTGAATCTGCATTCTGGTCTGTACCGTGCTAGCACTGTACCCGTTGTTGCTCTTAAAAACAAGACATAAGAGTGTGGGTCTGTGTCTTGGTGTTTGTGTGTTACCAATCATCTGGCATGAGGTTCCCGTTGCTCTTGTGTGTCTTTATACTGTGGATAATGATCATTATTATTATTTTAACTGATAAGATATAATTATAACTGAATGTGTTAATTCTCTCCCTCTGTCTGTCCTCCTGAGGTCCAGAGTGCTGCTTTCTGTACCGTTGCTTGTTCTCATCTGAAATGATTTGGCTCGAGCATCCAGCAGAAGTAATGTGTTGGGTGGAGAAGACAAATATTTAAGTTGGGACCCAATCAGGCTGTTTTATTGAGGGGGGGGGGACGTTCTCCAGTCACACAAACCCCTGGACCTAACAGAGGGCTATTTAGTCCAAAGCCTGCATTTTCATTATTATTGGGGTTGGATGTCATGTCACCAAACCAAATGTATAAGAGGTGAAATGAAGACCGGCCCTGTTTGTTTTCCCAATGGCGGGAATGGAGATGGAGTGCTTTAGCGGGGGTGAAACCACAGATGTGGCAGCAGTGGTCATGTATAGTGCCTGTGACTCTTGTCTGTAAATTGTGCCTGTGGCAGACAGTATGATTTCAACAGCAACACCCCCCAATACTTCCCTGCCTTCACATCTTAATTGGCATTATCTGCTAGCTCATTATGACTCAACCATCCTCTTCTCAGCTCCTTCCTCCCTTCCTCCTTCCCCTCTCCCCTCTCCCCAGAAGGCAAAATGGCTCACTAACATCCTTAGATGCGATGCTGCCATGTTTGTGATTTATATGGCACATACACATTACACAAGCCCACGTGTGCACCATTGAAGGAACCTCTATTCTTAAGGTGTGGAAATTGGTGTTAGAACACACATGCAAATACACACACACACACACACACACACACACACACACACACACACACACACACACACACACACACAGAGCCAATCTGCTCAGTTTGTAGCAGTTAAAGAGCATCCAATCCAACATGGAGCCGGGCTGACAGATGGGCACAGTGTGTCCAAAAGCTGAGGGGGACGATTTAATATCCAAACAACTCAGGCCAAAGACGGATAAACACCACTGCTGCACAAAGGTCCTGAAAGAACCACCGTCAAAGCTAGGACTCTCCTCTCCTTCTTTCCTCCGTTCCTTTTTGCTGGCTCCATTTATTCTTGTTGCCAGGCGGACAGGCAGGCTGTACGTACGTGCAGTCTCTCGTACAGGGGATCTGTGTGAGTGGGTGGGTGTGGATTGGAGTGGTGGAAAACATGTAATCAACACTTGTTTGGCATTATTAGTATGTGCTGGCCTCGGAGAGGCAGGCTATGGAAGGGCAGGGCCCCCTTTTCCTTTCTTCCAGAGAGCCAAGCACGGCCCTACAAAGAACATAAGGAGAGGAGGATTTGAGAGTGGAATCCTGCTGCTGCTGTGGCTCTGATGGGCTGATTTAGAGGTGCTTTCTCTTACCTCTGACACCACTGAGTCCCCCGTCTGCCCTGCCCCACTGCAGGGCTGCTACAAGAATAGTGGTGCTTATCCTGAAAGCCTACTATTATTTGTGTTTGTGTGTGAGAGAAAGGGGCGTGCATGTGCGCGTGCCTGTGTGTGTTTGTTCTCACAGCTTGCTGACATTTGTTTTTAACCACCTCCTTTGTCAATCACTGAGATGTCGAAGGTTGCGTGAGCACAGCAGATCTCTCGTACCCTGCCAGTGTGTATACACACACACACACACACACACACACACACACACACACACACACACACACACACACACACACACACACACACAGTCGGGTTGTGTTCTTTGTCGTCCAGATGGAAGTGCTTATTGAGTGCTGGTGTGCTGGCAGAGCTCACTCTGTCTCAGCGAGAGGAGACAGAAAATGAGGAAGACAGAGCCTTCCAATTACATACATCATCTTTTTGAGCATGTGTGTCTGTGTGTGCAAGCGCGTGTGTGTGTGTGTGTATCTGAGCAGTGTTCACATTTGCTTGTGTGTGCCTGTGCTTATGAGTGTGGATGTGCGTCTGTGGTGCGTGTGCACGTGTGTATGTCATCCTCCCAGCCAGCTCTTCCTGCCTCCCCTCTCTAATCATATCATGTGGGAGCAGTAGATTAGTCCTCCCAGATCCCATCTCTGCCTCCCAACGCGACAATCAGCCTTTTGTTCTTAGCTAGTGCCCCCACCCTCAGCCCCCACCCTACTCATACACACAACAGCACCCTCAATCCAACCTCCCTGGCACTACGTGCCCCTGTCTGTCCATTTGACACCTCTACCAACCTCCTGTCTATCACGTTCAAACATGTATGCGCGCGCGCGCGCACACACACACACACACACACACACACACACACACACACACACACACACACACACACACACAAATACTGCCCCAGAGGACGTAGGCTAGCTTTAGCTGTTAGCTTAGCAACCTGCTAGCATTGCTGGGCTGCCTACCATTCCTGACTGACACCGCCTGCCTCTTACGTTTGACCTCCTCCCTCTCTCCCTCTCTTCTCCTTCATCAGTGTTCGGAATCTGTCCTTCCTTCCTTCCTTCCTTCCTGCTGTCAGCCACCTCCTGAAGGAAATCATAGATTGTGTAGTGCTGATGTCACCAGTGGGACTGAGGAGGGAGGGAGGGAGGGAGGGAGGGCGTGAAGGATGGAAAGAAGGAGAGAGAAACGAGGGTCACCAGTGGGGTTAGTGAAGGAAGGGGAGAGTGTTTGAAAAGCGGGGAAAATAAACAGTGGTTTCCTGTTAACGAGGTGCACCGGGGGCCTGCGGTGTGGGAGCAAGGGGGTCTGGATCTGTTTAAAGCAGATCTCTAGTGTTACAGTACGGAGTAAGGGGTGGGGGGGGGGGTGGCATGTGGTTCAAGGGTTACAGGTTGTAAGAACTATCCCTTGTTTTTCTTTTCTTTTTTTTTCTATCTCCGAAGCCAGGGTTTTTGACGAAAGACTCACGGCCATGTTGTCGGGGGTGGGGGGGGCAGTTTAACGGAGCGGGGGGTTGGGTTAACCTAGCAGTGATCTCCTAGAAGGTTAGGGTTGGTCGCTGCCTCTGTCAATATCCTCTCCCCACCAATGAGAGATTTGGAAAGGGGGAGGGGTTTAGCTTTGGCTCATTCTCTCTGTTTGCCATTGCATTAAAAGGAAAAAGATGCTCTTGCTTGGATTTCACACCCTCTCAGTTTAAAACATGGAATTAAGCCCGCAAACAGTCAATTTTTAAGTATGTACCCCTCCACTAGTCCACTTCCTCCCTTACAGAACATAGTCCCCCCCCCTTTTTTCACATTTAAAGCCTCTCCCATGTAAAGAGAAAGCCTGCCCCCTGTATTTTCCTCTCTCCCCAGTCTTTGTGGTGGTGTGGTCCTACACAGGGGCCAGCCTCCAGAGTTGACTGCACACACAAGCAGCCTCACAAAGGGAAACTGCATGGCCATTATGGAAGCCAAAGGGGCCAGCCACCTTTAGCTCGAATCGGGGGCATTCCCACTTCCCAGGCAGAATTAATTGCCTTGACACTACTCTAGGCGTAACCTAGTCTATGTCTTGGATGCATTTAGAACGTGATTGAATGACTAGGTTATGTCCCCCCCCCCCCCCCCCAAATGTATGGTGAAATAATTGTTCATTCAAGATTTTCATTCGTCCATACATAGCTAACTTAAATTACCGTAAATGTTTTGCTGCATTTGAAAAGTCAGTTGGGCAGTGTCTCTAGCCTTAAGCCCCCCCCCCCCCCACCCCCACACACAGTCTGATGAGTGTGCCCAGGAATGCCATAGGGCAGCCTGAGCCACCGGAGGGATGAAGCGGGGGAGCGACTATTGTGCTCAGCCCTAAAGCATGACTCTCAGATTTATATCTGCTGAATGAATGGAGGGCTAGCCTCATACCCAAGGGGCTCCACTGGAGGAGGAGGATAGTTGTAATTTCAAGGCTGAGGAAATGAGAAGGTTTACCACCCCCCCCCCCCCCAAATAATTCTGCTCTTCTCTTTCTTTCCGTTTTTTTCCTTTCGTATATCCTCTCTACACTTAATTTTCATTTCATCCTTCTTTTCCCTTCCACACGTTTTCCCTTCTCCCCCTCAGCAGTTGGTCAGTGAGTCTTTTGGCGTGTCTACACAGAGCAGTATTCCCAGGGTTTTAGGCCGCTCGGGGAGCAAGAGAAGGAGGGCACGGGGCTTGTGTAGCCTCTGGCAGGACAGACAAAGATGGCCGACATCGTGCCGAGCATGGCTCTACACTGCTCTGCAGGCAGCATGGATTGTCCCTAATCAATTCAGCACTGAGGCTCTCTGGCTCTTGTACTCTCCCTCCCTCCCTCTCTCTCCCCCCTCTCCCTCTTTTACTCTGCCTCCCTCTGTTCTCTCTACCCGTCTCTCCCTCTCACTGCTGCCTGAGAGGGCTTATCTCCGCTGTGGGCTTTTGAATAGCAATCTGCTCTGGAGAGCAGCAAGTACTCTGTAACATTGAGGATATTGATGTTACTTGATTAACGCTCAGCCTTCACTTCAGTCTGTCAGGTCTTTGGGTTTTGAGGGAAATTGTGTGGGATTGTGAATGACGCGCGTGTGCGTGTGTGTGCGTGTGCGAGGCAGTATGTGCGCGCCTGTGTCTGCCTGTTTGCATTAAGCACATAGCCTCTGTGTTACAGCTCTCTGAAATCCCCTTTGATTTTGTGGTTTTTACAGGCAGAAAATTAGATGTTCAGGTATTGCGCTCGCAGCGTTTACAATCTCCTAAAAGCATTAATTATGTAGAAGCAGTGGATGACTACTTGTGATGCTGCTGCCACGGCAGACAGCCTAGTCTTTCTTAGACAACAGCAGTCTCTCTGTACTCTGTCTGGACAGACCAGAGGTTACACTGTCAAGTCTTACATGTCAACTCTGAGTGTACAAATGGATACATTAACACTTTGGATTTTACTGTGTGGGAAGGTTTGGCGAGAAGTTTGGAGGGAGGGAGAGCAAACATGATGTCATTGTGCACATCTCTGTGTGTGTGTGTGTGTGTGTGTGTGTGTGTGTGTGTGTGTTCTGCATTGTTTGCGGAATAGTATAGCTACTAGCTAGTATATGCAAAAACCCTCTGATCCCCTAGTGTGTGTGTGTGCGCGTGCGTGCGTTTGCACAATGAAATCCTCCCATAACCATTTTTATACTCTCAGAGAGGATTTAACTGTGCATGCACAAGGTTCGAACAGAGCAGAGCAGAGATGAAGGTCTGATTGACTGCTTTTAGGAGATTGTACCCCCCCCCCCCCCCCCCCCACACACACACACACACACACACACACACACACACACACACACACACACACACCCTGCTGGAGAGAGGGAGAGCACAGGGAGAAACCTAGAAAATGGAGGGTGGGATGGAGTATCAGAGGGTTTTATCGAGAGTAAATAGTGAAGAGGGGATTGAGAGTGCCGAAAGAGGGTGGTAGGGTGGGGGGGGGTTTCAGGGAGGTGATGATTTGCTTGGCTGCATGTGTTCAACCAGCCCCCCCCCATGACATAAATGAACAAAGTACTCCAAAGGCTTTAAATATCTTTACACTGACCTCATGCTCCTCTACACGGTGTGCTAAGCACATAGTGCACGCGCAAGCAAGCAACCACAGCTATTAGCTAAACAGTCAGGCCTGGGGGTGCCTGGTGGCTCAGCCAGATAGTTCACTGACCATATGCTCCTTGTGAGTAGCCAGGACCCAAGTTAGAATCCAATTCCCGTCATGTCTTGCATATCTCCCCTGCTCTCTCTCTCTACCCTACGTTTCCTGTCTCTCTATACTGTACTATCTAATTAACCACTTAAGCCCTATATACTTAGTTCACCAGGGTACCCCAGGGCTCTGTACTTGGTACGCTCCTTTTCCCCCTCTTCACCAAATCTCTTCGCTGAAAATGGCTGATCTAGTACAGCTATTTTTGACGAATGTTCACACCGGAATAGTGACTTTCATGTGGTTAAAGCATAGAAAACCCACACACAAAAAGAAAGAACTGCAGTCAAGATTGCAAAGGTCAGATGTTGAGCTCCTCTCTCCCTCCCCTCCTCTGTGCATCTTTCCTGTTTGGTGTTGTGTTAATGTTGAGTTTAGTGTTAGCGTTGGTGTTAGTTTTAATGTTGCTGCCTACATCTCTCCAGCAGTCATGCACTACAGATTGCTTTGTGCTTGCGTACCTGCTATTGCAGACCGATTTCATCCTGCAACATTTGGAAGAAACACTCATTTCTGGCAAAAGAATGTCACGGTTGATAATAAGATGACGTCTTTTCATTTGTAATTGTTGATACAGCACCTGTAGCGAGTTTTATGTGAGAGAGGGAGAGAGAAACCATTCGTTCATAGAAATACTGACACTTCAAAGACAGAATAATTTCATGGAACACACTCACTTCTGGCAAAAAGAATGTCACATTTAATGTCCATGTCAGTGTTGCAGACAAACAAATTCACTTGTAAATCCCCGCCCACTGCTTGAGTTTGTTTAACAATGCAAAGAGCTGCATGCATTACAGCCTTTTTGTGAGGGGTAGGCTATAACATAACAGTCATTCATGTATTCTCCCAGTATGGTATATTTATTTCTTGTCGTGCAGGCACAGCACAGAACAGTGCCATCAGCTGATTGTCAGCTGTAGAGTAGACTGTAAATAACTTTAAATATGAGACCTCACTGACGTCACCCCATCTGATCTCCTGACATTGTCAAGAGATGTCAGGACATGACAGCTTGAGGCCGTTAGTGTTGTGTGAGTAGTGTTGTTATTGTTGGTGTAATGTTGGTTTTAGTGTTGCTTTGGTGTTAGCGTTGGTGTCGGTATTGGTTTTAGTGTTGTTCTTGGTGTTAGTGTTGGTGATAGTATTTGTTTTAGTGTTATTGTTGTTCTTGGTGTTAGTGGCTCAGTGAGTGACACAGGCTGTGTCGTGCAGTGGTGGCTTGTTAATGAGTGCTGTGGGCAACAGCGCTCCCTTTAATGTTCTATTAAAGCACGCTGATGGTCAGCTGGACTTGTGTGAAGACACAATAAATATTTTATGTCATGGAATGAAAACAGTGTTTTGCCCTTTTCATCCCTCACCCCCATCCTTGGCCTTAGCTTCTACTGTTTCCTATTTGTTCCCCTCCCTCACTCTCTCTTTCTCTCTGTCTGTGTTTTCTGTTTTTTTTCTTTTTTCTTCCCCCCATTGACTGGCCCTGGAAGCTCTCTCTTCCCCTTGCCTCAGTGCTGCCACTTGCTGGTCACATACTACAACTGCAGGCCCTTGCTTACCTGCATTACATCAAAAGGCCAGTGGATGGCAGCGCTCAAAAGACCTCAAGTGGAAAAAGCCAAGGTGCACACAGAGGATATTGTACCTCAGAGAGAGCAAACTAGTTTGCGGGTTTGTAAAAGCTGTCAGCATGTCAAAATCACTTAATGGACCCACTCGAGTGTCGTCATGAGGTGAAAAGATGTCCAGGCAGAGAGACTGCAGGCTTTGTGGGAGCAACTCCCTGTTCCTCCCTGCTCTCCAGATTTTATTTCTGCATGCCGCCTTCCTCCCTGTTTACTTTATTAAGGCTCTAAATGCTGCACAATCCCTTTTTAATTGACTTGGTTTCACTGCGGGCTTTCTGGCATCAGCCGGCGTGAATCATAAACAACACGCCTGTGCCGGGCTCTGTTTGCCAAGAGGCCAATTTGTGACGCCGTTAACAAACAAATGATGTCTGTTTATTTTATAGGAGGGGAGGGGGGTATTTTTTTCTTCTTCGCCGCTTTTTTCCTGTCCTCACTCACTCTGTCTCTCTCTCTCCACCTTGTGTCATGTGTTGCAGAGTAAACGGGACCATCTGCTGATGAGTGTGAAATGGTACTACCGCCAATCGGAGGTCCCCGACTCTGTCTACCAACACCTGGTGCAGGATCGCAACAACGAGAATGGTGAGGCAGCCTTGTGTACATGTGTAAACACACACACACTCGCATACACACAAAGTAAATACATTTGGCACACGTGCTTCCTCTTTGACACAACACTTAATTTTTCTGTCAAACACTTGCATGGATGCATGCAGGTGCACGCATGCACGCCTGTGCGTGTGTGCGTGCGTGCGCACACACACACACAAGCTGTGTGCCAGCCTTGCCTGTGCTCACCAGATTGTGGGGGATATAAGAGATAGCTGTGAACTGCATCTCAAACAGAAGCACATAGTGTCCCAGACAGCAGAACCAATCCCAGAGCTCTGTTCTGTTCCCCGGGTAACACTCTTATACGCCAGACTGCAGGTTATTAGCACTTGAAAAGCCCTGCTGTGTCATGTGGGCCTTGAGCTCATGCACACTCTCTACAGCAGCAGTAGGAAAATGGACTTGTCGCACACATTCACACACTTAACACTGTCGCTCACTAACCCCCCCCTAACCCCTCCCCCCCCTTACATTTTTGACACATTTTCAGATCATCTGGCAAAATAGGGGTTTGATCTCAAGCTGAAAGCACACTAAAACGAGGAGATTTGCAGCGAGGTTGGTTCTCTCTATACCACCCCATAGAGATACAGGTGGATAAGATGGAGGAAATATTATCACGTTTTCTCAGTAGCTCCCAAAGCATAGTTTGTATTTGTACTGACACATGCAGTTCCGTTACGCTCATTACCTTTGTGGATTTTACAAAAAAAGAAAAATCAGAACAAGGTGTCGGTTAGAGTAGATTGTTTGCAGTTTACAGCACATTTAATCGTGTGTTATTGGCATAACTTCTTGGAGGGTTTGAACCCAATATTCCCCCAAACTTGGTGTTTGCTGGAGTAGTAGGAAGCACCTCGCTGTTTGCATTCTATCAGCAGAAGTGTTATCAGGATAACGATACTTGTGGTGTGACATGTTTCTCAAACAGGGCCTGTTTGGAATGTAATTTCCCCCAAACAGTGGTTCTATTCAAACTCGGTTCAGCAGTAATAGGTGACAGGGAGAACAAATATACCCATGAATACACAAAGTATATGCCATCAGTTACGGTCAAACACAAGCATACACCACATATATACACACCATAATACCCCATATACCTGCAGTATGTTGTTAAATGTTATTAATGTTATTCATATCTGCAATCGCAGACCATTTGTCGCATACGTCAACACGCTTTTCCACATCCGATGTGATCGGTACTAAAATCGCACGATAACAACATTGTAAGCACTAAGCAGATACAATGTGTATTCTCAACTCCGATTTCACCTGGACCTGACATTAGCAATTCAGCACAGGTGTTAGTGAAAAAGGGTTCCTTGCCGGAGTGTCATCAAGGTTATCAAGAACACACCAACACATGTTGTTTCTGCCTGATACACGAGTGCTTTCAGTTCGGTACGGCACACCGGTATCTGCAGTCTGTCCTTTCAGTGCGTTGGGACTCTGGATTATTAGAATTGATGTCACAAGGGGGGACGTGGTGGCCAGAGCACACCGCAACTCTGGTCATTTGTCACCAATGAGTCCTGGCTTATACGCTGTTCTGCTGATGCGCCTTAACCTCCACATGGGTCATTTCACCTGGGAACTGAACATTATGTCCTTTCGTCAGGGGACAACACTTTATTGGCTTTATTGAATTACATGGCATAATGTTGACCTCCGTGCAAGCACATTGCTGTTTTGAGTGTATGCTGCACTGTGGTTTCGTTAGTATATATGTGAATACTTGGTGTTTAGGTCATCTTAGCTATGTATTCTGTCTGACATGTGCTTTTTGTTCTCCTCTGTCCTCTTATCCCAGATACTGGCCGGGAGCTGGTCATCACAGACTCAGTGATCAAGACTCGAGAACTCTTCATCTCCGACATTTTGGATACATACCATGCTGCTGCTCTTAGGTAAACGCACTTACACACAAACATACAAACACGCACTCTCAGTCTAGTAGCTTTATATCCCTAGCTTTGGCCAAGATATCTGAGCACCTAAATGCTGAAGGAAAAACGTTCCCAGCCCTAATTGCCACCCAGTCACACTGATAGCAATCACACTGTAACTTGCTATGCCTCGCACAAGGAAAAGGGAGGACAGGCATAATTATTGTCTCAGTCTGAAACCAGATATTCTCCTCTGTGCACATGTGATTCCTCCCTCCGTCCCTTCATCTCCTCTCTCTTGATCCGTTCCTGGCGACTCCCCCCTTTCCTCTCACCTCCCCACCTTCCCTTCCCCTTAACTGAAACCATGTGTGACTAGTGCAACAGCGGGTCTTCAGCACAGTGTCTTACAGAAACCGCTGATTTCAGGGCAAATTAGCTGCAACTTCTCCCTGCATAGAGAACCCCTTTGATTTGACTTCGTCTTGAGGCTTTAGATAAACGGGAGGGAATTCCAGTGGGATGCTGTAATGCCGCAGCCGTAGCTCTCTCCAAAGGGGCCGCTCTCCCCCGTTTCCCTTTCATCTTGCCAGGGGAAGGTAGTGTTTCTCGGCAAGGCCTTGCTCCAGACCCCTGTGATGCCTATTATTTTGATAGACCCAGACACTGGGGCTGCTGGAAACAAGGAATGGTATCAAGATGTGCTCGGGAGTCCCAGGCCTCTTGGCTCATTGGGTGGTAATCGCATCTAGGGAGACGGGCACACAGGTTGAATACCTGTCCAAGTTCTCTGCAGCGTCTGTCTGCCACACTTCAACTGCAGCAGACGAGGCAGGGCTGACAGGTTCAGCTGGTGTTTACAGGCTCTGTAGCTAGAGTCTGATCCCTCACAGCAAACTCAACAGGCACTGACAGGCACTAGATACCTGCTGCTGGATTTGTCACCTTCAATAGACAAACCCCTGAGAGCTTCTAATTAAATACGCCGCTGCTCCTGCTATGATGGCTTTTATCAGTGCTAGTTTGTAGTCTAATTAGGCTTGTTTTCCCTTTCTTCTCTCACAGGGGAAAATGCAATATTGCCCATTTCTCTGACATTTTTGCTGCCAGGGAGTTCAAAGCCCGAATTGACTCCTTCTTCTATATACTGGGATATAACCCGGAGACCAGGTAAGAAACACTCAGTTTAATCACTTCCACTGCTACAGCTGCCTCCCTACTTCCCTCAGGCCATAAATACTGGACCAGTCACTTCACAGTGCTTCACCTAATGATACCGCTATGCTCATCATTGCTGCAGGCATGCTTATCCGTACTTAAAACTCAACAAAAAAAGAACAATGACATGATATGACATGGTCTTAACTGTGGGAAATGAGTCGGGATAACCTCCAGGCTTTATTACTGGGAGGATTCTTCTTCTGATGCTTCAAATCACACAGCAAAGTTATCTTAGATCAGCTTAATTCAAAACTAGTATTGGGGGCAGGTCAGTGGTGGACACTTTCCATTCATGATTTCAGTGATCGGGATGTTATTCTAGGAATGCTAGAGAATTCCCACTCAGAAAGTGTTATCTGTGCCAGGCCGACACACCCGTGTGTGTGTGTGTGTGTGTGTGTGTGTGTGTGTGTGTGTGTGTGTGTGTGTGTGTGTGTGTGTAATCTCGTACACAGCTGGATTGATCAGCTTCAACCTTTGCATGCACACTCCTAGTAGGCCAAGGAAGACACTCCACAAAGTTTTCAAATTGAACTACTGTATGAAAGGCCGCTTTACATATTGCCCCGTAACTCTTGAACCGTAGGTCGTACAATTACAAAAAAAAAACTACCCAGGATTCCTTGGATCACGACCATAGATTTATCGCTATTTTGCAATTTCTTCAAAGCTGTTTTACTAATACTCCTACAGATTCTGTCCATTATCTCTGGAGTCATGTAGATATTCCATTCCAATTGGCTCTACAGAATTTGTGAGAGGGACTTATCTTATAAAGAATGCCCAAAATCATGAACGCAGCGTCCAATCTACAACAAATTTGAATCACACATTGAGGTACCTCTAAACAACATAGAGCCTAAAGCAATTTCACTTGCACACATAGGGAGCACCCAAAAATGCTACAAATGTCAATGTTGCGGAAACATGATTTGTTCACCAAAGTTCAAATGGTCTTGTGAGTCATGTGACAATGACCATCAAACAGGGTTTTGTTATTCCATACGGTTTGCCTATGATAAGCTTACATTTTTTGTGTGAGGGGTCTATTTCTTACCAAAAAAAAACTCCATATATCATGAATGCAACATCCAATTAACCCCAAATTGGACTCGCATATTGAGGGGCCTCTATGCCTCCAAAAGCATATAGCTTTCACTTCTGCATATAGAGGGTGCCACAAATGCGTAAGGTTGCACCATATGTTGTAGAATTGCTACCCCACCAGCGTCCTTGCACCCTGATATAAACTCCTCAAAAAAAGTTCTGAAACATAATTTGCTGGCAGGTCGCTCAAAACGAGAGCGAATACCAACAGAAGCATGTTGGGGGATTTTGCCAAATCTTTGGGGGGGTGCTACCCACACGTTTAGCTGTGTTGCTGTTGTGACTAATCAACGATAACAACAACATAAACTGCAATACCAATTGGTATTATTGAAGGGGAGAAATAATTGAACGAAGGTACGTTTCCAAACTTTTTTTGTTTAAAAAAGTAATTACAATCTGAAAACTTTTTTTTGCAAAAGAAAACATTATACAAATGTCACATCATGTTGGGCAGTAATGTGTTAACAAATAATACATTATTGTAATATTTTCTCAGTAACGAGCAGTGTAACTTATTACAATTGCCAAAACAGTAATATTAGTTATTAATACAAGTAATGCTCCGTTACTGCGTTACAATTAGGGAGATTTGTTTTTAATCGAGAGGAACACTCTCTCTTCTCTTCTTTGTCTATGAGCCGAGGTATGAGTCAGTCGAGCTGTGTAGAGGAACCCAGTCAAGCGCCATAGTAGGAGGTTGTCACGTGTGAAAAAAGAACAGATCTACAAGCTATCAACATGTTGCGATACAACGCATTGTTAGCTTGTAGATTTAGCAAAAGTATGAAGTAACGTGTACGTTCAGGTCAGGAAAGGTCTGTCCGTGGTTAATAAGATTAGGGAGGATGGCGGATCATGAGGGAGAAGAGAGGAAATCAACACTTGGAAGTATTGTCATTATTTTTTTGTATTTTTGTCAGTCAAAATACAAAGAATATTTTTGTCAATTGTAAACTTTGCTGACACAAACTTTGTCATATTTGTTGAAGAATCTGCAATGGCAGGTGTGAGAGGCTGCAATGTGTGCAGTTCTGCTGTTTGGTAGATTTTTTACTCATCCAGTATTATTGTTCCAATATGTGGAATAAGCAGAAAAAGGATATCAGGGGCTGTTTTTGGCTCATCGGTGACTCCTAATTATTGTTCCAACAAAGTGGATTCAGTTCTAAACAGATTGTATTGTAGATCACTATTTTGGGGGATTGGGTAGCCAAAGTAATATAACTTGGAATGAAACTAGTTACTCTTGATACCTACATACATAAGTAATAATTAATGTCATATTATTGCTATTTAAAGGAGTAATAAGCAACTTGTACCTTATTATACTCCTGAGTAACTAACTTACCCAACTCTGTGAGAGAGACTTAGGCCAAAGGGTCTGTCACATGACTCAGTAGCCACTAGCTATGTTTGACTCTGTTTCACCAATCAAACGGAGCCAGGCAGTCACATGACGACACACAAACTCATGATGGTAATACACACAACAGCACAGTGATTACACCGGAACACACACACTAATAAATGAGTGGACTTCAACAAAGTTTCAGATCTCAACTTTGAGAAAACATGTAGTGGTAAGTTGTAGCTTAGTTTTGGCTGTGGATAGACTAATGTTTGCCCTGTTACAGGGCACTAGCCTTGGAAGGGAGTCCTTCATAGGCGGCGGGCGGGTGAACTTGACAATTGGGAAGGCTGGGGTTCGCGGTTTCTTTTTGGTTACTTTATTTCGGTTATAGAGTTAGGGTTAGGTTATTTAATTCTGATTTTACTGATTTATTATAAAAAAATTAACGAAATAATGCTGCGCACATATATCTTACATATAATTAGAGTAACCTCTGTCGGTCTTGGTGTCTTGGGTCGTCTGTGCCCCAAACTGCGCATGTGTCGTTGCCAGGTTTCGCGCGCGAAACAAGCAGCAAGGTCTATGAAAACAAGGCCAAACGAAACGAACCCTACAAGCAACAAGGTCTATGAAAAGAAGGCCAAACGCAGCGCTAGATCGTGCGCGATCAACAAGCAACCAGCTTCATGAAAAAACACAAAGCCGCGCACTGCGCATTTCTCTAACCAATTCACACCCACTTCACGCTTACAAAACCTGGACATGGCAACGTGGCTCATCGTTCTGTGATTGACAGAAAAAGTTGGCCAATCAGGTGGCGAGTTCGCAGCCTGAAAAAGACGAACGGCAGCCATTGTTGATGTGCGAGTCAGGGTACGAGTGCCTTGACTTCTTATTTTCGCTTACTAAACGCTCTCAAACTTCTTCTTTGACGCACGGAATTCACTTATAACATATCGTTTGGATAGAATTTAGTTGTTTCACTTCATATGTGTGGTCAATTAATCATGACAGAGCCTATTTAAAAAAAAAAAATCAGAGAACCGGCAGGGGCGACCAGTCACACGCATGTATCCCAATAAGTCAACCTATTTTGGGGATGGCGATCTCAAAAGTCCCTTGCGTCATGGCTGTCCCCCCCGCCCCACCCCCACCACACACACACACACACACACACACACGCACACACACACACACAGGGAGAGAGAGGGAGGGTGGGAGAGAGAGAATAGACGCACAGACACAGACAGAGAGACAGAGAGGGAGAGAGAGGGAGGGAGGGAAAGACAAAATAAGCGAGCCCTCGCTTATTTTTGCGCGGACGTAATTTGTTTGTCATTGTGGTGAATGTTTGCTGCTGATGTTTGTTGTGTGAAGCTTAATGTCAGAGTGTTTGTGTTGGAGCGCCTCAGTGCGGCTGCTGCGTTCATGTGCAACATCTTGCATGCGTGGCTGTGTTCACAGTTTTCCTTCGCCATGTCTGTAGGTCACGGCCTGGAGACCCCAGGGAAATTTCTTCATGAAAAAAAAAAACAGCCGATGGGGTCCGCGATGTTTCACGGGGGTCCGCGTTTTTTTTTGCGGTTCTGGGCGGATTGGGTTCGTTTTTTTCGCGGTTCTGGGTGGATTGGGTCTGTTTAAAAAAAAAAGTTTTTTTTTTTTTTTTTTTTTTCCCGGTGGGTAGGGGCCCTGCGTGGGGCGGGGCCCCACGCAGCCTGCGTAGTGTGCGTGTAGGGAGAAGCGGCCCTGTGTGTGTGTGTGTGTTTGTTTGTGCGCGCTCGCAACGGCTCGCACGCGCGTGTGTGTGTTGGCAACGGCCGACGGGGAACGGCTCCGCCTGTTAGATCTTTATATGCGCGGGTGTTTGTGGGTGTTCTGTTCCTCCACGACGGGATGTGCGTGTACACACTACACCATTGGTTCTCAAAGTGGGGTCCGGGGACCCCCAGGGGTCCTTGAGGGAGTTCCAGGGGGTCCCCAGCTAAATGATAGATTAGGCACCAAATGGACCCTTATGGGTCTGTAACTCTGACAGTGTACAAATGGAACCAAATGGACTCTAACGGGTCCATTTGGTTCCATTTGTACACTCTCACAGTTAAATTAACATACATTTTACCATATAAACTGGGGTCCAAGGGATAGAAATGCCATTAAATGGGGGTCCGTAGCCCTAATGCATGTCAAACTGGGGGACCTTGAAATTAAAATGGTTGAGATTCACTGCTACAGCCGTAAACAAATCTTCTCTTATGGGGGTCCCTCGCATATCTTTTCAAATGGGGGTCCGCGGGCTAACAAGTGTCAATTTGGGGGTCCTTGCCATGAAAAAGTTTGAGAACCACTGCACTACACAGTACAAACTCACTTTCGATCCCTGATAAACTGTCTGTTCTCACCGCATAACCCAAACTGCACACTTTGGGTGCTCATATCCCCCTACGGGTATGGTCTAGTTATATATAATTTGCACAATTCCCAGAATTTCCCAGCATAACATTTGGGAAGGCTTAGCCTACCTTAGCCTTCATTACCCGCCGCCTATGGAGTCCTTTATATTCAGATGTCTTCAGTGACAGAATGAGCTGAAAAAAATAACCTGTGTCATACCTAGACTGGGATCGACTTGTATCCTACCTAGCCTTGAATCATTTCACTTGCAGTTTTCATATCCAGTCTAGAGTGGATACGGACATGGTTTGTTTGTGTGCATGTCTGTGTGTGTGCAAATTACCGGATACAGTAGCCAGGGAAGCCTGTTGACGTGAACCTATATGATACCTTTGCTCTGACTCCTTTCTCATAGCAGTGATTTCAAATACATAAGGGCCGTTTTACTTACCTTTTGAGTTGTCTATGCAGTATGCAGGGCTCCACACAATTTTTTTTACTCCAGAATCACCATTTGTTTTCCTTGGTATAAATTGCATTATTGTTACTTTGATAATAGTACAATTAAAGTAAAACAGAAGATACAAAATACGTCTAGGCCAACTCACTGTAAAAGGTTTAATAGTAAACCATGCACACACACACACACACACACACAAATTACCTGCCATTTTTCTAGGCCACAGGCAGTGAAAGAGGGATTGAATGTTTTTAGGAGTCGCATGCTGTTTCTAGGAGACTCTAGGACAGTGGATCTCAAACTTTTTAGCTCAATACCCAAAAGAGAAATTTGGGTCCCCCGGCTATAGTGAAAATAGCCGATCTACAAGCTCACAAGGCGTCGCTATGTGACTGCAACGCCTTGTGAGCTTGTAGATCTGAAAGGGTTTTTATATTTGTGGAATTCCTTTGACTTTATAATTGTATTTTGAAAGATTAAAAAAAACAAAATCTCTTGAAATATTGGGGGGAAAAACACTTGGGGCCCGACCCAGTGCTATATAGACACATGACTAACTAGACACAGGTGAACTCAAAGATAATCAACACAGGGATTGGTTTGGGCACACAGGACACAGGTGGAGAACATTTACAAATTACAGACTGGTGAGACAACACAGGTAGCAACGATATCGCTGCAAAATATTATGTAACTAGTCCAATTGGCAAGATATCTTGCTCCATTACACTGACTGTTGATTAGAAATTGATAATCCAAAAATAGCCTCCTCATTGACTTACATTACTGTTGTGGGTTGGGACCCATATGTGGGTCGTGGAACAATTTTTATGGGTCGCGAGTAAATAACCCTTTTTTTGTGTCCTACATTTTGTTTTTAATTATTATTTCCAAAGAATTTCAAAACATTTCCCACAAATTAAAAAAACATTTTTAAGTTAAAAGCTAATTCAAACGTTTTTTTCTTAAGAATTCCATTAAAAAAGGGGGAAAAAATCCATTCGTTAGAGGGGAAAAAATACTTTTAAGAAGTACTGAAAATAGCAGATCTACAAGCTCGTAGATCGGCTATTTTCACTAGTTTGGTGCCTGGGGAGACATACATTTTCTCTTTTGGGTCTCGAGCTAAAACGTTTGGGAACCACTGACTTACATACAGTGAAACTGCTCTCACTCTTTCACCACAAACGGACGTAAACAAAGCAGATTTTGCCAGTATATAACATCACAAAACCCAGTACGGCATTATTATTATGAATTTCTTTTAAACGTCAATTTCCTGTTGATTTGACTATTTTAAGATTCAGATCTGTGGGTCCAGTACGGATTTCCTTTCTACAAATAGCTAAATCAACATGAGGTTTACAGTTTTATTTAAAGATAATGCCATACTGGGTTTTGTGATGTTATACATTTTCAGAATCAGCTTTGTTTGCATTTGTTTGTGCTAAAAGAGTGACTTTGAGAGCTTTCACCATACAATTTAAGTCAAAGAGGAGGCTATTTTTGGATGATCAATTTATAATCAATGACACAAGCCAAGTGGACCAGTTACATCATGACATGGAAACTACACGATCCAAACCTCTATCAAAATGTCCTCCTTTTTTTATGTGTCAAAAATGCAGAACAGACTAGCTGATGAGAGCATTTTGTGCCCATGTCAAGTAGGCACCCCAACTACTTGGCTATCAGGTCGCCCCTACTTCATTATCTATGATCTTCATTCTCTCTCTCTGTAACCGCTTTAGCCCTACAGTATGTACTTCGCTGGACGATAAATAGTGAGTTGTGAACTTGTAGATCTGCTTTAATTAATCAAAAATGTTTGAAATTTAAAAAAGGAAATGTGCCTATAATGCATTGACTTGAGTATCCATCAGCTGTTGATACTTCATTGTTGAATGACAGTGTGGCCTTGGGAACTAACTGACATTTACTCATCAGGGTGTCAGCCATTGTGATAATCTCTCCCAAGTTGCCATTGAACTCCTTGACACCTTCCATGCATAGTTGTGCTACCTGTGTCCATTTTATACATGAAACCTTAATCTGTTAGCCAAATTATGAACCACAGTAGACAATTTAGATTATTTGGGTGGGTCTCTTGTTGTTGTATAGTATGTTTGCACAGTTGCACTAACCCTGCACACATAATATTATTCACAATAATCAAGCTACATTTCAGTATGTCATTGCACTTTTTCATTTGTGCTGTAAATCCATGATGGATTACGTTTAAAAAAAATCTGCACAAGCATAATTGGCAATTAGCACAATTACCCGTATTAGAGTGTTATACATACATAATATGCATGTATATTGCTACTGGCTGTTGCAGAGGTGACAGTAGTCCCTGTTATGCATACCCAAATGTTGCTAGTTAGGAACCCCCCACCTCGGGGCTCCGTTCAATCACAGTCTGGCTGCCCCTCCATCCATCCCTCCCTCCCTCCCTCCTTGCTGCCAGTGTTGCCAGGTCTGCTTATTATAAGTGACTTTGGGCTTATATTTCTGTAAAGTTGATGGTAAATATAGATAGTTGCGGGTTGCAGTTTTTTTTGGGCTTGTTTCTAAAGTGTAGTTGCTTATTTGGCCTTGATTCCTAATGTTGTTTAAACCAGTGGTTCTCAAACATTTTCATGACAAGGACCCTCAAATAAATAGGTATTTGTCCATGGACCCCCCATCTGCAAATATGTTTGTGTCAGGGACCCCCTTACCAGATTTGTAGAAGGGGGTCAAATATTCAAAATGTTTCACTTTTTTTTACCAAGATTCTTTTTTAAATAGAAAATCTACAAGCTCACCACGCAGACGTGTTGTGTAGATCTGCTATTTTCAAATATCCAATGCATATACGTTTAAAGTGCTCATGTAGCCTAGTTGCTTCTTTGGGCTTATTTTTCTAGACCTGGTTGCTTGTTTCTCTCTAAAAACCTGGCAACACTGCCCTCCTCCTAGCTGTTTGTTTGGTATGCCGAGCACTGTGTCTGCAGCCTTGCAAATTCAGCCTTGTTTATTATGGTGCAGACATACGAGGAGAGATGAATGCAGCCGTATCCAGCCTGTGTGTGTGTGTAAGGTCGTAGTCATGCTCAACAGTGTTACCATGTCTGCTTATTATAAGCGACTTTGGGCTTGTTTTTCTGTAAAGTTGCTTGTAAATATCGGTGGTTTCAAGTCAAGGACTTGAAAATGAAACATTTCAAGTCAATGAATTAATATGTATTTGTCTGCGACTGAAAATATTTTGTGCCAGCCAGGGACCCATGTACCAGATTTTTGTGGTTAAAAGATTCCACTGTTGTCCATTTTTTTAAACAAGATTCTTTTGAAAATAGATCGGTGCGACGCGTTGTGAGCTTGTAGATCGGCTATTTTCAAATAGCCAATATATATATATAGTTGATTCTTTTGGCCTTGTTTTCATATACCTGGTTTTCATACACCTGGTTGCTTAGTTGGATACAGGATAGGTGGGCACTAGGGATATCTGGGCACCTTAAAGTATACATGATTAGAACATGCTTAAACATTCGACAATGTAGGTCTAATATTTCTACAATTGCTACAAATGGCTTCAAAACCTTTATATCCAGTCATTTGGGAGCATAAACAACAAGTTGAAGGATAAAATTAAGTCTGATAATGATGTACCATGCATGTTCACAGCATGCATACTTAACATTACCAAAGAGCATTTTTCAAATATATATATATATTTTTTTACATTTTGGACAAAAACTAGTCCCTACTAGTGCCCACCTATCCTGCTGTTACCGCTTATTTCTCTCACCAAATCTGGCAACACTGATGCTCAGCCGTCTCGGTGTGTGTGGAGCAGAGAGCTGCTGGCTACGCTGTGCGACGTGCGGGCTGAGGTCACAGCACAGGCTCAGTGAGCGAATGCGTGCTTCTCTCTCCATTTGCGTGCTTCTCCATTTTGAGCACCTACACATAGGTGGGAGAGAGAGAGAGGGGAGTCTCTGTTCCACCGAGCGTTACACACACAAAGTGTCATCATTCAGCCTTTTTAATAGAGCTCGATGTCAGAAATGGACGATTTGTTCAGTCCACGGAGGTAGGTTTGGCTCTATCCTCTTCTCTTAGCGGTTAAAGGAGAGCATTCACTCGTCTTCATTTATGCGTTTGGCTCGCATTCCATCTCGTCTGGCAAAAAAAAAACTGTAAGATGTTTCGCCAAGCTATACCTTGAATGAATGTCATTATTTCCACCGACCGTCTTTTGTCCCGAGACGAAACCGAGTCGCGAGGTTTTGTTGTTATACATGAGAACGGAACGCTTGTTGAACGATAGACAGACTTGCCCTCCTCCAGATCACAGACATACCGTTACGTCTCGTGTATACTTGGTTGCATGCTGGTGTTGCATACAGTAAATAGCAGACATACAAGCTCACCACGCGTCACGAATGAGCTTGTAGATCTGCTGTTTACTGAGCACGACACCGGCGCGCAACCAAGTATAAACGGGGCTTTAACGCGTTGACCGACGCTATCGTAAAGGTAATTCGGAAGAAGCCACGCGAAATGTTATTTCCCCATACAGTCCAATGAACCGCATTGTTGTTTTTTTTTGCACGGAGACGGAGAATGTATATGCTCTATTGTTGCATGAGGAACATTTAAGATGCATGGAGAGAATGCTCTCTCTGGCTCCATTTTGCAGTAGCCTGTGTGCTCATGTTTACATGTCGAGATGACATGGCGTACTACGGGGCTACGGTGTGCTTTGTTCACCCTCATGCATGGCGTGCACAACTGCTCGGGTCCCTTCTCTCGTAGAAAATGATCATGTCTTGCAAACGACTGTGTATTTCGGATGTTAGTGAATAGATCAGTCTAGTCTGTGTTATTGTGTGCTACAATTATGTCAGTGTGCCACAGACCCTGCGTGCAGTGATTGGGTGAAATTGATGGAAGGGGCGGGGTTAGCTTTGATTGCACACAAAAAGTTGACCAGACAGTCACGTTGTTGTTTGGGTTTAATACGTTTGGCCTGTAAATTGCTTTCCAAGATTTTTGGGGCTAATTCGTATTATTTCTGAACTATCAGACGTGTGTGGTGTGATTTCAGAGAGCTGATTGTACCAGGCAGCACACTATATGAGTAGATTCAAAATGTATCAACGTAACAATAACCAGGTAATATCTCATGGTTTAGCCATGAACTAATCATTCATAACTGGTTGAATGAATATACGTCATTAAGGTTATGCTTTAGTTCTAGCTTAAAGTATAATATCAGTATATTGTTTAATAAATCAAAAATATACAAAATATATTGTTTAATAAATATATATATATATATATATATATATACACATAATACATTTATGTCATCACAATGTCTCCTCTGTAATAAGGAACTTCATTAATTATGTTTTTATTATAATACGATATGTCATTGTTTGTAATATAGATTCAACTGTAACTGTATTGTATGCATTTACTCTATGTGCCTTGCTTATTCAGTAGGCTAAGTCTTTATGTGATCATGCATACCTGTAGCTTTGTTCTGCAGCAATACATCTGCATTTTGCCTCCTCTCTCAGGACCAGTGCAGAATTCCATTTGTTTGTAGACAGTCCGAGTTGGCTCTCAGGATTTGCCTGACTAAAACATGGCTGTCTGCAGACAGCGTTCTCCTATTCTGTTGCACACACATCCTCATTTGTCATTCTTACAGCCTGCTGCCAAAGCTCACTGAGGACCTGGACGAGTGCATGCTGTCGGGAACACAGTTATAGAAAGTTTCTCCCACAGGGACACATGGACTAGATGTTCACACACACACACACACACACACACACACTCAGTATTTTCACATTTCTATTTTGGTGGAATGCTTACCAAAATTCAGAGAAATTATATATTTATTGTTACTTGACTGTAACTTTTTTCATGTAGATTAAAGTTGTAGTCTACTTTTCCCAAATTTAAGCTGTTTATTAGCTTTTTTGTGAACGGTCCTTGTAGACTATGGGATCTGTAGTCATGGTTGCAGCCCCATAGCCCGGATGGACGGTGGGTGGAAATGACGGTTATGGACTTATTATTATTTAAAGTAATTATAGTGATTTCCCCCAAAAAACGTTTATGTTATACAATTATAATATATATTATAATATAAGCTTTAAGAATTTCAGATGGTCACAATACAAAAATGCTCCTGATGGGTGTATTAAAAAACTATAGCCTCTAGGAAAATGTCCCATCTGAAATTGTCACCACACAAGTCATCATTTTGTGTCTATAGTTCCACAAATTGTAATAGATTTGATGAAAATTGTACAGTTTAATAACTCAGCCAGAAAATAGTGTCCATGGAGCTCAGATATTCGCCAGGTCTGGTTGCCTACCCAGGGCTTTGTCAGTTATTGGGTGCAGCAGTCAGGACATGAGAAAGCTGCGGGGGGAAACAGTTTGTACAACAGATTGCATTGTTTTGGAGACGCGATCTATATAGGATCTTGTATTTTATTTTTTAAAGAAATATGCCCTGACCACAATTTTTTAAAGGAAATTACGGTATGGGGTATCAAAACCCTATTTGACAGTCATTGTCACATGACTAGCGGGAACATTTGTGCTTAATTTAGTGGAAAACATAAAACTAATAGTGACATTTGTACAGTAGCACTTACAACCCCCTATGGGTGGAAGTGAAATCGCCTTTAGCTCTTTGTTGTGTAGAGGCGTTTGTGGATTTCTTCCAAACTTTGGAAGGCAATCGTAGCCAATCGGAATGGAATATGAAAAATCTTACTGATACATCTTGATCACATTACTCAATAGATAATTTGTATTGATTTGTGAGTTTTGGAGAAAATCGGTAGGAGTAGTAGTAGCAAAAAAGTATGTTTTGAAGAAAATGCAAAATGGCAGAAAATGTTGTTGGGCAAGGAATGGGCCTATATGGGGAGTTATATCATGATCCAAGGAACCTAAGGAAAAATAATTATTGTATGACCTTCGGTTCAAGAGTAATGGCATGGTTCAAGTAAAATGGCAAGTGGCGCCACCAGGAGGACAATTTGAAAAAATTGGCATGGAGGTTCTTACTGTGAGTGTGTGCAAAATTTCACACCGATCAGTGGTGTTCGACATTAGCTGCTCACAGACCGACTCACGGACAAGGGCGAAAACATAATCTCCGCCTCCTGGCCATTCTGGCCTGGCGGAGATATTTCATTTCTTATGTTATGTAACACTAGACCTAGACGACCACCTCTGGCAGTCAGACTTTTCCTCCTGTTGAAAACTGATATCAGCTGATGTGATTTGTCCTGGTGAACAGCTGGTTAGTTTTTAAACAAAGAATTTGATGCAGGGCTGGAACAAATATCTTGAACAAACGATCTCAGTTGTCCGCGGTTGACCATACCTATTCCAGTTGAAGTTCAGAATCAGAAGTTGGCCTGTTGGTCTGTCTGTGCCACGCATCTGTTAGCCATATTTTACGACGGTATGGAATATTCCTCTGACAACTCTCTCCTGTAAGTCAGAGTTGGAGGGGAGGCAGGACTGTGTAGGCACTAGGCAGAGAAAGGGAGGGAGGCATACGGGGTTCAAATATGCACCCGTCAAAGGGCTTGTGGTTAGAGCACTGTAAAGTGACTGGAGGGACCTGGCCTCTCAGGTTTCAGCCAGGTCTCCTCTGCCAGTCCCCGTGATGGAAGCGAGAGCTTCTCCGGGTGCCAATCATACTGACAGTTTCTGGGCCGCCCCACGCTCGGCTGTATGAAAATCGGCGCTGTTACCAAGGCAACAGAGGGAAAAGGCTTTTTCAAAAGGAACATCTTGTCATTTTCTTTAATCCACTGCAGCTGGAGATTCAGAACACTGTTATTAAATTGCAGTTGCTATGACTACCAACATTTGTACCGGCAGCCATTTCGGAGGTTCTCTTCCCAGCATAGCAGCAGCCAACCTCTCCCCCCTTTTTTAGGGGAGTCTGTTTTATCACCACACCTCAAAATATCAGCTCTGCAAATGTGCTCTGCTTAGCTAGGCCCCAGGAGTATTCTAGGAGTATTCCTATGTACCTCATTGTTCTTCGGGATAAAACACGTTTTATGTGGTTTTATACTACTTGTCACTAATGTCACTAGCTGTCACTAATATATAGGGAATTAATTCCCTGCAGATGGTTTTGTTTTAGCAGAGAGAATCTCATCTGTCTGTCTGCTCTTAGATTTATTGAATTTGTCTCTTAGTCGTGACTATTTGGTTTCTTGGTTTCTTCTCCTATTCTTTGAACTGTCACATATTTTTTCCAGGACTCATTTGTGATATTGTCTTTATATGATTACTGTGTTCATTTAACTGCCACACCTGCCCAGTCGGACTAATCTGAGTGGGACCTGAAATGCTACTAAGGAAATGATTGTTTCAATTTGTCATCTCTTTACTATTTTTCAGGCGATTAAACAGCACACAAGGGGAGATCAGAGTGGGCCCTAGTCACCAAGTAAGTCATTGTTAAAAACTCTGTTTGTCAGGTTGTCGTCTGTTATTTTGGTGTGGAACTTTGCCTTCCATTTGTATAACTACTGTATTATTCTATACCCCCTATGTTTTGGAGATTAAAGCAATGAAAATTAATGATTAGTTTGTTTATTCACCCTGCAGTGGAGAGATGATTTCATCTGCATTGTTATATCCTATCATTCTGTCTGTCTTTCTTGCATACTACTAGGCCGTAGTCTCGCATACTACTAGGCCAGTCAACGTCATATTTCTTGAAAAAATTGACAACTATGTCATGTTTGTCAATTAATAATCACATAGCCGTCATCCCTCCAGGTTATGGGCTACGTGTCCCATGAGGCTGTGGACTGGAACTAGCCAATCGGGCACTGTCCGTCTGGCTTGTTGGCTCTATACTACTACTAACTAGCCAATTACAGCGCTCCTGTCCCTGCAGTTTAGGGGATGTACCAGAACTGCTAGCCAATGGCAGACATGCAAATATGCAGACACAGGTCAATGTTAGAATAACACCAAAATACTTTTTCATAGACATGACAGCACACTCTGAAATAACATTCAACTCAGTCCAAGCTGTTTTAAGTCAGTCTTTAGCCCCTTTTAGAGTTTTTAGAACCGACGTTCCCCAGCGCATTTTCCGAAACTAATCTGGCCTAATACAGTGGTTTTCAATGTTAAAGACCCTTAAATTGAAATGTATTGGGCCCCATTTAAAAATAATTGGTACCAGGGACCCCTTAAGAGTCGTTATCTTTCTGTTTAGATTTATTACAGATTTGTACAACTGTTTATACTGTAGGTGGGGAGATAACATTGGAGAGAGTGAAATATATGATCTAAGTCTGACTTCTCTTTCCTGAGACTGCTAGCATGGTCTGCCACCGTTTAGATTTAGCTCTGTACATATCATCCTACATGCCATTACTTTTCAGTTTAATGTACAGTTGACGGTCAACTTGTGGAGCCGTAATGACAATAACATTACAGAGTTTAGTTCCTCTCCCCAAGGACTTGCAAAGAGAACATGGAGTAGCAAAAACTCAAGACTTACGTAATTTACGCAGGGAATTAACTATCAGACTTCTTGGATTAAAGAGAAATTTTAATGACAAAGCTGGGGAGGGGTACACATTGAATATCTATGAGCGAGACAGGGAGGCACCTAGGTAGAGACCATGTACAACTACTAATCACATGCCGTGCTACTTTCATGGCTGTATGTAGAAATGTCACTTCATACATATTATTATTTTTATCATTATTATTACGACATGCCTCCTGGTGTAGATTTACACTCTGCTGAGTGCATCTTTCTAGTTGAACACTGTGTAAAGTTATTGAACCTTACCACCACTGGCATGTCTCAGCCACACAGTGAGAAGCGTAACGACGAGCATTTGAAAGCTGATAGTTTCTTCAGGCGTGTATGCTATTTGTAGTGTGACACCATCTGTCCCTCTCCTTCTCCCTGGCTTCTAATTAGGCCAAGCTCCCAGAGCTACAGCCTTTCCCCTCTCCCGGTGGCCAGCCCGTGACCGAGAATGAGGAGCTGGTCTGGATGCCCGGGGTCAACGACTGTGACCTGCTCATGTACCTCAGAGCCGCAAGGTGAGCTGCGAGATAAAACACTGGAGGCCTGGGGAGGCCCTAGGGCTTGTGCACACCTGCCAAGTGCATGTGTTGTTGTAGAGAGTTGTGTTCAGGGCAAGTTGTCAGAGATGACCTTCAAGAACTGTACATCATAAAAAAAGAAATGCAAATAAAGTCTATGGACAAAATTCCATTTATTAATAGTTAAGTGGGCTTGTATATTGCAGTGATTCCAGTGTAACCTGACGACAAAAGCTTATAACACATATGTGTTTTATCAACATGGGTATTTAATGGATTTCAGAAGACGACAATGCATATGTGTTGCTTTAACATGATGAATAAATAAATCCCAGTTTCCATATTTTTTAGAAATTTGTGAAAACAAACCAAAAAAAAAGACCTTTTTAGCTTCAGATTTTAAAATCCAGTTTTGTTGATATTTATCCATAAGTCATTACATGTGTTCATTATACTTGTTAAAGGAGTAGTTATTTTAGTAACTTATTTTCTATCAATTACACACCTCATGAACCCAATAGGCAAACAAAAAAATCTCCATGAATTCAAGGCTTCATGGGGTGTGTGATTGCTAGAAAATAAGTATTTTTTTGGGTGAACTACTCCTTTAAGGTAAGATACCATAGGATGAAACTGTGGTATACTCATAACCTCAAATTGGTGGCTTTTTAAATGTTGACTCTGCTCTCACTGTTTCTGTTCACAGGAGCATGGCTGCCTTTGCAGGGATGTGTGACGGAGGGTCCACAGAAGACGGGTGCCTAGCAGCCTCTCGAGATGACACTACACTAAACGCACTTAACACAGTAAGTAACGGCACAACAGGTCCAGTACTTTGAAAACAAATGTTTGTTACTGGATTGTATGTTTAGAATACAATACAGGGATTCCAGTGGAAGGTTAGCTCTACAGTGAAAGGCTACTATAAGGGGGCACCTAAGCTAAATGTATAGCCACATTGTAGTCTAATAAACCAGGCCTCTGCAGCTTAATACATGAGGCATTAATGAATGGTTTCCCCCCCACATTGTAAGCACCTTAAAGCGCAAAAAGGAATCGAGCTAAAGAAAAAAGCAATTGGAATCATCATAAACAGGACATTTATATTCAGACTCTATAAAATGGAGAATTAACATCACTGGCAGGTCATTGTCTCTCGACCTTCTTCGCCATTTGCAATTCCAATGAGCAATGCTTGTTTATTCCTAGAGCGAGAGCCCTCTCCCCTGCCTGTTTTCACCCAGTTGAATGCGACATGGGGTTTATAGCTGCACAGCGATTTCCTTTTGTCACCGTGTCGTTTATATCCATGGTGTTCCCTCTGGCACTTGGTTTTAGGTAGAGATTGACATACATAAAAAGACATACATTGAGCTGAAAATATGTAGCTTTTGTTGTACGACACAGTCATGCAATGAAGTATAAATTAGCCTTTAGTCTAATGAGATATTTTTCATTGTTCAATTGGATGCAAAATTGACTAGTTTGCGTTACAAGCTCAGAACAGTGAGACACATCTTTAGCACCACACAGTAAAGATGCAGCGATAAATGTGCCACTCTGTCAATAAGTAGTTATTATTATTATTAAATACACTTGTATAATGAAACAATGCAACGATTCCAGTTTGTAACGATATGCTTCTGATTTTGTGATGCTCCTCAGCTTCACGAGAGCAGCTATGACGCAGGCAAGGCCTTACAGCGCCTGGTGAAGAAGCCGGTACCCAAACTCATAGAGAAGTGCTGGTCTGAGGACGAAGTGGTAAGAGACTTTGTCTTTTAATTGGAAACGTGTGGTGACTCTGACTGTACTGCCAGGTGTATTCGCTATATCCACACGGCGGCCTTTTTGCTCTTAATATCATGCTCAGTGGGTGGGTGGGGATTCCCACCCCCTGAGTAAGAGCAAAGTGGCTTCTGTGTGAATATGGTCAATTACCTATGATTCAAAGACCATGCCGATAATTTAGAAAGGACACCAACAGGAATTCTTTGTATTTTTGACCCCTTTGATGTCTTTATCACCAGTGTTGGCTTATTGCTTATACGCCTCTAATTGTGTATTATGGTTGGGGTATTTTATATTTACTTATTTCTGTGCTGATTTTGTGTTATTTGGTTCGGCTGGATTTGAGTTGCACTTGGGTCTACTCGCAGTGCTTAGGATTGTGCTTCACCCCGTCCAGGCATTGCAGTTGCATAGCTTTTTTTCTTGACTGCCAGGCCTGGGTTTGTGTCTTTAGAGGGAGCTGTTGCTTTAGACGGTTAATCCAGTGCCGTTGGACTGGGCTCGTAGGACATCAGTGAAAACACTCGGCAGCTTGCGGCCCCTCCAAGGCTTAAGAGCAGCTGCATCCTGTTTATCACCCGCAGAATAAATCTTTACGGCGAAAGACTGGAGAGGGAAAAGATTGAGTGCCGGGTAATGTTGGCCTCCATTTGAATTTAGATTTGAATTTCACCACAGCTGTTGGAAGGGCTCGAATCAGAAAATGGCAGCCCCTTCTCTTCCTGATCAAGCGCCACGTAGGGAACCAGTAGGAGAAAAATGAGTGCTGAATATCACCGTGTCAGAATGATGGAGAGCCGTGGCTGCAGCCTTGATACTGCATATGACACACTATACTGTGTGTGTACACTCACCCGTGTTTAAAGATAAGCACACTCACAGGACGTGAATGTAAATTAGTGATTTGTTCAGTGCTAGATCTTAGAACACGCAGCTGTGCTTCACTATTCATCTTCCCATGTTGTTTATCCTCAATTTGTAAGAGCCAGACTCAGTTTCTTTCTTTGTGTCTTTGTCCACACTTTGATATCGTACAGTCATTCTGAATCTTCTGTTGTGGTGCAGACAAGCAACGAGTCCATCAGCTAAGATCAAATGGAGTCGAGTGACCGTGTTTGTCCTGTAATTGAACACGATATGCCGATTTTGAATAAAGCCAAGGCCCATGGCCACAGCAAATCGCAACAAATTAAGTCAGCCATCCGTTTGTGGATGTGGACTAGTTGTGAGTTCCTTCTTATTTATGCATGCTCCCTGACCGGCGGTGACGTGGAGGTCTTGATGCTGGCTCTGTACACATTAAGACCACAGCAGGCTACTTGTCATGACACCACTGTAGTAGCTCAACAGTATCGGCTGTAAATAACGTGATTTTTTTGTGTAATGGTTACACTGGGTATTTCATATTTTAGAAGAGTTAATTACCCAGAGTGAATGACTCTGGAATACATGTAATATCCTGAGTATCACTGAAGCCAATGACTGAAACAAGGGAAACGTAGTAAAATGTACTATAAAGAAACGTTTCAAAGCCAATATACAGTTAGCTTGTTATTTTTATTTTTTTTAAATCAATCAGTCTGTAGTTTATGAGTGGTTTGTGGCAACAAGCGGCTGTGACTACCACTACTGTGCCCACGCTGCCCACACAGGCTGCTGAAGCAGCCTGGCTCTGGACAGTCAAGGACAAGTCTCTGAACGATCTGATCACTAGTTGCGCCTTTTCAGCCCTGCAGCCTTGAGGGACAGGTGTGAATATAGACCCCGTCCTTGACACGCACACACAGAGACGTGGGGCCCTACTGCTCCTCATTTATTTTTCACCCCTCCATCCCCTCCAGGACCAGCCTCATTATTCCTCCCCACCCCACCAAGCCCATTCTTCCTGTAGGAGATGTGAATAAAAGTGACAGTGGGGGCTGATGAAATGACAGAATCAGCCTGTCTGCAGGGTCAGTTGTCAGCCCCCCCCTCATCACCCTGTTGACTTATAATGCACCCCCCCCCCCATCTTCACTCATTCAGTCTCTCTCTCTCTCTCTCCCTCTCTCTCTCCCTCTCTCTCTCTCTCTCTCTCCCTGCCTGCTGCAGCTGCTGCTTACATAGCACATAAGCCATCCCCCCCACCCCTCTTTATTCTCTGGCACTCTGGTAATAGGCCCATACATTCTGTCCACAATCATCTCCACTGAAAGATAAGAGCATGGCAGTGATCGTTATAAATCATAGTATTAATACCAGGGAGATGGTGACAACACCGCAGAGCAACTGCAGTGTCACCAGCACTGGGAAAGTATTTCACTCCAGCAGGATTTGTGACAGCAAAGTGCTTCAGTCACGTTGCTGAACGCTGGTCATTAATATACCAAACCCAACAACTCTGCCTGGGCACTATTTCAATCACTATGATACAGTGTACTTTATATTATTATCACTGTTCTGAAATTTACCATATTCACACAGCGGCCATTTTTCTCTTGCATCTTCCTTGGTGATAAGAAACCCCACCCCCCAACTATGACCTATGAGCAAAATGGTGGTCATATGAGTGTGAACAGTGATTTGTAAACAACTATGGGGGGGTTGGGCTTTAGCGATGACCACAGCTCTGGCTCTTTCTGTGTGTGAAGTGTGAAGTTGGTCGGATAAGCAGTTGTCAAACAGGTATGCGGCACGGTGGGTTTCATTCACAGTCTATGCAGAGATGCGAATACAAGCGAATTTGCACCGTTTGCTGCGACGTTAGCAATATGATGTCAGAGATTCTGACATCATATTGAATGACGGTCATTGTCTGCAAATGATGTGTACTGACTGCACTAGTAGCCACAATGCTGCAACAAATCAACTGATTGTGGTTTGAAATGTAACCATAATGATATGAAATCCAGGGATCACATCACACCAGTCCTCTGGGACCTCCACTGGCTCCCAGTCGAGCACAGAATAGTTTTCAAAATACTAATCGCCACCTACAAGGCCCTCAACAACCAGGCTACCCGCTACCTCTCTGAACTCCTCCAACGCCACGCCCCCCCTCTCGCTCCCTCAGGTCTGGTGATGCCAACCTCCTGGACATCCCCAAGACAAAGAAACGAACCTGGCCGCCCCTCCCTCTAGAATTCACTCCCAGCTCACATCAAAGATGCCCCTCGCCACGTTTAAAACCCCACTCAAAACCCACCTTTTCAGACTTGCATTCCTTTCCTAATCCTTTTTTTTTTACCTTTACTTCTATAGCTAGTTAACATTAAACCTTAAACTAGTTGTTCCTAACACATTGCCTGCCAATTTCAAATACAACACTTGCCTGCCAATGACGTTTTAAAACGTCATTTCCAAGTTCCTAATAAAGTTGTTTTTATTTTGTTGCTGTTTTGTAAAGCAAGTTTGAGTACTCAGAAAAGCACTATATAAATTGTACGTATTATTATTATTATTATTATTATTATTATAATAATATTATTATTAGTAGTATTATTACTAGTCCATAGTGATGTACGAACCCAAACTTTATGCAGACTTTCTGTTCGGCTCTATATGCGTAGTTTAACTTTTGGAGAGGAGCGCTGCTCATTTGATCCTGCTAGCTGTGTCTCACAAGCCGGTCATTTACCACCTGATGTTGAGGAGTCGTTACCACAGCCATGAGAAGTCAATGTTTACCGTTGTTTGAGCTAAGCTATTTGTGCTAATAACACGACGTTCAATTGAAGGGTTGAGCGTGTCTGCGTGCGAGCGCTATGGGCATGATATCCAAAGTGCCCCTCTGGTCATTAAACGCTTTCTGTGGACACGGCAAGTCTGTCTGTGCTGCCTTTGTGTGTGTGGGGTTGTGTGTGTGTGTATGCATTTTGGTGTGTACTGTAGCCCCATAGGTCCACCCACTGGCTACAGGTCCTATAGCCTGTGGGGACGAGTAATCAACTTGTAATTTTAAGCAGGTTTAAACATTGAAGCACATGCTGTTAGTAATGTTTACTAAATTGCCACTTTATGAGGCACTTTGAGTGCCACTGACTGTAGGTACTAGGTAATGAAAGTTTTAGTTCCATCTTAGGCTGCATTTTAGACTGCTGGCACAGTCTAGACTAGTTGAGTTGATTAAAATGTATGAGCACTTGCCTATTTGTGGCACACAGTAACAGTTTGTAGATCTTTAAAGGGATACAATTCTTTTTCACTGCATTATCTGAAGGAAGGGAGGGATGAGAGACAGTAGTATGCTAGATATATTAACATTACATTATGTTCTCTCAAAATGTGTCATAAAATACATTAAAAAAAAATCTAAATTACATTATGTACCGTACTTTGCCCTGGCGGTGATCAAAGAGTTACCCAGTTGTTAATTGACACATTTGCAAAGTTTGTTTTTGTGGTACTGCATATTTTTCAGTGTTATAATTAAAAAACTATGGCATTCTCTGAGTACTGCATATAACGCATAAGATAGATTTGTTGTGATTTTAACTTTAGACTGCATTTGAAAATGTTATCTCTTATATTACCATAGATAGAATATGGTACTGCATATTTTTCAGTGTTATAATTAAAAAACTATGGCATTCTCTGAGTACTGCATATAACGCATAAGATAGATTTGTTGTGATTTTAACTTTAGACTGCATTTGAAAATGTTATCTCTTATATTACCATAGATAGAATATGGTAATTATTATTATATTAGATCTGCTATATTAACCACCTTTGAAAAATACTTTTGTTGACACCAGGGGACATACTGTATTCTCTTGCACAGTCAATAATACACAGAATTCCCCCTTCACCTGAAGTCACCGTCGAAACGGCTCATAAATAAAGCGTTGCTAATAATGCATTGGCCAACAGGAGGTGCCATATAAACAATCAGCGGCCTGCAGCAGCAGTGCTCTGTGTTGCCATGTGAGAGAGAGGCTGATCTATCACCGCTGTCAGGCGGGGGGTCTGTTCCTCAGCCGGGCCGCACTGTGCCGTGTCTTATCTCTGCCTGTGTCTTCGTCTGATGGATGGCTGGAGCAGGCCTCCGACAGTGTGGAGAGAGAGGAGAAAGAGAGCATTGGCCTCCCAGTGGTAGAAGTGGTGGAACACAGGCCTACAGACCTGAGACATACTGCCCACCCAAAACAGCAGTCTGGTGATCATACTCCACTGTGCCACCCCACCCGCCGCCTCGTAGCCCAGTGTCTCCTGCTGGAACCCGTTGACTATTTTAAAGTTACTCTAGATGTTTTAACTTTGTGTCCTTTGTCCATAGAGGAAGCTATTCGCTCTTGGCTGCAACCCGAGTTTACTGTTGATAAGTGTATTTTATCACCATCACGGTCCGGTGCCAGCAATGCTTTTTAGGCTGTTTGGTAACTAAATAGCAGGCAGGATGGGCGTGTGTGTTGGAATTTCCTGTCACCTTTGTGTCAGCATAACCCAGTGGAAATATAGTAGGTTCAGGACCTGCCGACCAAAGATTGACAGAACATCCTCATCTTGCATTGTTGTGGCAATTTGAGTTTAGAATAAAAAACACCGTCCCTATTGTGTTGGATAAGTGTTTCGGCCCCTTAAAATGTTTTGCTATAATTCTTTTTTTTTAAAGAACCCATTCCAAGTTGTTGAGCTCAGTTAAACAAAGACATTGTTGTCTTCAGTATGAATGGTGTCACTGCAAAGAGGATGTGGAGTCTCTTGTACGTGTCAATGTAGTCTTTTTCCACTCCGTGTCCAAGCATGTTGTGATTTCCTCCCTATGTGCCACAGCCAATCTCATTACAAGCTGATATTTCATATCAGACAGAAGTGTTTTTTCACCCATTGGGTTTGTATATCTGACTGATTGTCCCCAGGCCCTCGGGGTTAGTACACAGCAGGCTCGAAAAGGTCAGCTTTTAGCAGTCAGCAAGTCAAGTATAATGACTCGATATTGAGTGAAAGTGGCTTTGTTTGCTGTTGGATGGTGAAAGGGGTCTGACCGTCTGAATGTTGTATGTGCGATTGTGCGTCAGTGTTTTTCCTTTTTTGTTTAGTTTTTTGTATGAAATGACATTTAGAAGGAATTATGTTCCCGGTGTGAGCCGAGCCCTGTCTTATCATAATGATACCATCTTTGTGCACATGCCCGCACGGTCTTAACCAGTTTTACAACTTTTAACAATCGACTCCCAAGCAGGAAGTGCGCACACATAACAATGACCTTTTGAGCCATTTGCTCTCACTCTCCTCCTCCCTTTATGTTTCTGCACTCCAGCCTTACAATGGTTCACTGTTAGGCGCTGAAGGGGGAGAAACAGGGGAAACTCAGGGAAGAGAGCCAGCTCTCTGGAACACTCTCCGACAGAGAGAAGCCTGTTGTTTCTGCACAGCGGCTGGCCATTTGGTAGTGCTTCCACCCTGCCTTCTCTCCTCTCCTCCCTCCCTACTCCCCCTCCCTCCCTTTTTCGCTTGCTCTGGCTCTGTCGGCCCCTCCTCCACTGTTGGCGTTGCCTAGCAACGGAGAGCTGGAGCAATCGGAGCAGGGGCAGAGCGATTCAGGGAGCAGATTGGCGGATGATTTATTAGCTGGGCTGGAGAGCAGTGAGCCCAGGCAGCTGAAATGGAGCCTTAAACTGGAGCCGACATGTAGAAAGGAGGGGACAGAGTCTGCCTGCGAGTGAAAGAAAACGAGAGACGGGCGGTAGGGGGGTTACAGCTCCTCAGCGCAGACGGATGGACAGGCTGTGTAAATAGTACAGTAGGGGGAACATAATTAAGGTGACATAATTAGAGCAGAGACACGGGCTGCTGTGACAGATCTAATTGAGTTTTGTCTCCGCAGAACCACAGCCCTGGTTCCAGGTAATGAAGCACTCTCACCTTACGGCTGCTAAATAGGCGTTAAGCATACCATGGAAATATAAGGCATACTCATCCAAAAGGCATTCACTCTATTTCAGTATATCACACACACACGCGCATACACATATACTGTGTGTACCGTGTAATATATGTGTGTGTGTGTATATGTATGTATGTATATATATATATATATAATAATGTGTGTGTATTATTTTTTTCGGCCACCTAGCAAGCGTTTATTATATCATCTCAAAGAGTGTCTGCTTTTTACATAGAGGCGTGGGAGTGTTTGATTGACACTGCTATGGTAGTCTGCTCTTAACCCCTGGAGTGTGGTGGAGATGGGGTCGCATGCCCAGAGTGCTTGTGTTGAAGACGGCTCCATCTACTGGCTAATCAACCACTATACCTCCAGCCTGATAATGCAAATGAGCTCCTCACTACTGTCACTGATAGCATGGCCTCTTTATTTAGCTGTCAGTGAACACAACTGTTTCCATCTGGCTTGTGATTAAGCCACTGGCTGTTTAGTCTCCCAAGGGTTGGGGTTTATCTGTAGTTTGTCATTAACAATCGAGATGTGGTGGTGTTTTTATTGTTTTTGAGAAAATACAAAATAAATCAGGATATTTTATTTCTTTGCAAAAAGGAGATAAATACAATAATTCACTTCTCTTGTGTGTAAACCTTTTTGTTTCTTCGGCCAGTAATTGTTCTTGTTTAAACGCGGTTGCTTTTCACAGCTGCCTGTGTGCTGTTACTTCTGTAAAATTGCCCTTCTTTCCCCACCAAAGCTGAGTATGTAAACAATCTGTGGTTACATAACGCACTGTACATGGCATGGAAAACGCGCTCCTCTTAAACACAGCACAGCTCCATGTCTGGTTTTGGTGCTCACTTGTCTCTGTTCACCATGTCCAAGACCTCTCTTCACACAAATCCTATCAGTCTGCCTCCCCTCTCGTCCCTCGCAGCAAGCTGAGTTTGTGCCTCTATTCTTGTGTGCTCACTCTAAGCCCTGGATGCATTAAAAAAAAAGAAATCCTATAGTTTTACTCATTAAAAAGAAATACCCTGCTTGGTTGTAGTTTCAAGAAAAAGCTGGTATTAGATTTGACTGTGTGTTGGTGGGCAGAGACGTGAAGCCTTCTGGGGCAGTGTTTGAAGCTCTAGAAAAGACTGAAACCAGAGCTCTACCCAGCGCCAGCATGCAGCACTCGACTCCGCTCCAGGTTTTCCAGCCCGCCGTGAACCAGAGGCTCTCTAGCAGAAAGATCACATGTAAAGCCTTCCCCTTTGTAGTGGAAGAGCAGAGAGTGACAAGCTATTTCTTGCTTGTAAAAAAGCGATGTACGGTCGGAGACGTTGTGGATTTGCCCCCTAATTTTCCCCCTTTTACCTGTGGCTGGAACGTAGAGATTTGTGCCGTGCACCCCCCTGAGGACTTTTCGCTGCCTTTTGCTGGAGTTACTTTGGTGGAAACGGTCGGCTGAAATCACTGAGGAACGGGGCTCGCCTCTGGAACAAGAAAGTAAATCTGTTGGTTGTCTGCTTCGGTGGTTATGAATGTTTTCAGCCTCCTTTTTATGGCTCGCAGTGTGTGTGTGTGTGGCTCTTTAAAGGAGAATAAATGCATTTAGGTTATTCAGCTTTGTGGAATCTATGCTCTTATTTATTCATTTTTGTATTAGTTTTTGTGTTCTGTGTAGTTTTTAGATCCGATTGATTCACAGTATGTTATGAAGTAGCAGTTTCTGCCATCATAATATCTGTTGGTGTCCTCAAGACTCACTCTTGTCGGGACATATTTTTAGATATTAGCCGTTGACATATTTTCTATAAATATCCAAAACTCAAATGAGTGGGTTTTTAATATATGAATATATGATTGTAGAATTTTACAGAAGAAAACTGAGTTGATTTTTTTTTGTGTGCACGCAGTTAGCCATGTTTTGGCTTGCGTTTGAACTCTAAAGTTTAGGTTTTGACTTTGAACTTTTGACTTGTGTGATTAACAGTACACACAGCCACTCTACTGTGTATTTATATTTTATTTATTTAAGAAGAATCAGAGTTGTCTGACGGCTCTTTTCTCCCCACATGAAAGAACGAGTGTAATCTCAGTCTCTCCCTGCCTTACTTGTCATTTCCTTTCTCGTTTTTTTGCCCTGACATGGTTGTGTGTGTGTGTACGCTCCAGAGTTTTAAACGGGAGGATATAGAGGTTTCGAGATTCACAACAAACCTCTCCGACCACAGATTTAACGAAAGGAAAACAATGTTTTTGTCGTGGTGCTGGTCTGCAACTTTCTGTGGTTGCATTTTAGCTGACTTCACAGATCCTATCTGATTTTTCTCTCTCTTCTTCTCTTTTTCCCCTCTGTGAAAAATTACAGAAGCGCTTCATTAAAGGTCTGCGACAGTTCGGCAAGAACTTCTTCAGGATCCGGAAAGAGTTGTTACCTAACAAAGAGACTGTAAGTTAATATTTATATATTTTTATTCTTATTCTTATTTTGTTTAAGCTTTGATAATTAAATTCACTGTGTAAAGAAAGAAGAGGCCCGTGTGTTGAGATATCACTGGTAACTCATGGAAAGGGTTCCACAGTAAAGTGTATTTTGATGTGACATGTTGAGCGTTTTGAACCTGGGGCCTTATTGATGATCATTACGTGCAGACTGCCAGCCTCTGTACTGTAGTATTATCAGACTTGCCCCGAGGGTCTCTAAACACTTGTTATACTGTACCTGCGATGCCAAAAGGCCAGAATGTACTTTGCAGCCAGCCATTGAACCCTTACAAGTTCACATGTTGAACATTAATTAGCACCTCTAGTTCACAAATGGAAAACAAGTTGTGGAAATGTGGTGTGTGAATCACAACTTTGCCAGCATAACTCATGTGTTGTGAAAAGTAGCATGCCTTGTTTTTACACTTGAATATTCATTAGTTGTATTTAAAAAAAAAGAAAAAGAAGGGGAAATTCAAGTTTAAAACCACCTAAGGACCTAACACTGATTAACTAGTAAATAGTTTAAGCAACATTTACTATAGATTGTAGAACCTGGTCTACAATTGATTCTGTGAATTATTTTTTCCCTTTTTGTAGCTTTTAGGGAAAATGCAACTTGAAAGAGCCGACTACTTTTAAAAGAAGACTTGAAAAATTCTGAGCTCATGAAAAAGTATTCAATTTACTGCTTTGCCTGCAAATAAAACATGGAATTATAGTTAGAAGTTTAGTGGCAAATTTAGGTTTGGCTTTAAAGACACATATTGTCTTCCTAACGTTGGCTCACTAAGACTAAGAAGAGAGACCATGGAGTATTATTTATTGGAGTATTCATTATTATTATTGCTGTCATCTCCACTAACATTTAACATTGTTCTGTGTGCTTTATTATTATTTTAACATTCTTGGATGGGTCTGAGAGTTGCGCCATAAAGTGTCAACATGTTTCCCACCGTAGCCCAGTCGTTTTAATGTATTTCCTGGCTGCAGCAACACGTGGATTGATGACAGTCTTTAAGTAGTGATGGGTAAAATGAACCTCACAAATCAATAGAGCCATTCTACTGATTTCTTTTGATGTGACACGTTGGTAGTTTAAAGGTTTTGCCAATCACTGATATGCCTCCAATTGAGGGAGACAAGGCGCGTTAATATCTGTCACGCTCAAAGGAACTCTTGTAATTGTTTTGTTTATGTTCCTTGGCAGGGGGATGTTCCTCTGTCAAAGTACCCCCTCCATCTCGTGTGTGTGTGTGTGTGAGAGAGAGAGAAGGTTTCATGTGATAATGTGTTAATCATCATCAAACTGTGTGACCTGTTACATGGCACAAATGGGTTGAATCCAAACCTAACAATGATTAACCCAGAACAGAACCGTTTGCCCCGTCATATTATATGTGATCAGTGTGACGAAAACAAAACATGACCGCCATATGGGCATTGTGTCGTTACTCTCCGGTATTGACTTCAAGCCTTGTATTTACCACACACCTTTCTATCTCCTGGAGCAACAAAAAGCATGTCCTAATTGTTCAATAAGTGTTTTGATATATCACTTGGTTATATAGGGTACTGGTAGAAGTGCCTGGTTGCAAAGTCGACTGTGCCTTTTCCCTCAGCAGGTAAATTATTTATGTGTTTTATTTTTGTTTTTCACTGTGGAGCAGCAGACCTTGCTGTCTGACTGCTCCTACTGGAAGTGTGGAAATAGTGTTGACACAGACATCAGAGGAAAATCAAAGGTGTTTGTCACACTTTTTACCCGTTTCATTTCCCTGTCCTCAGTGAGCCTGAGATATGTCAGCCTTGCTTTTCAAACATCCCCACCTGTCATGTAATATTTTTACTCAAGAGCTCTTAGTGTTACCGCCATTATATATATATGTGTGTAAGAGAGAGGAGAAAAAAAACCTTTTTTATTATTCTTCAAAACCAATTTGAACCTCTTGAATAAGAGATTAAAGTGTACGAATACAGTTTCCTCACAGAGGTTCCCTCAATTATTTTTACTGGTTTTGAAATATATGACCAGTCGAACTGATTGGCTATAAAGGAGGTATTAATGCAATTCAACCTGGAGGGGGAGTTCGCTTGGCAGGAGAGGTAATAGACCTCCTCCAGGATCTAGCCCTGCCACCACCACAGAGCAGGGAAAGATTAATTTTCCCCCTACAAATGGAAAATAAACTGCCCTTTAAACGTAAGAAAAGAGGAGAAAATGACTGCAAGTGCAAGGGGAGGATAGCAGCGACCAGAAGAGAAGGATAAGGGGGGGAGGGGGGGTAGCTCGATATAGACACTGAAAAGCCAGGGTTGTCGCACGGCAGAAAGAAGGGAAAAAAATCCCCTTCTTCGCTTATGATTGAACTTGCTTTTGTGTTGTAAGGCTGATCTGAGCTAGTGCAAGTCAATACCCCGAGGAAAGCGCCATTTATTTTCCTAACGGCAGTCTCTCTACCCGCTCACTCCCACACTCTGTCTCCGGAGCATGTAGTATAACAATCTCTCAAGATTTGGTCGGACTGGGGAAATGGCAGAGCTTCTCCCCTCCTATCTCTCGGCGCAGACATATATTCCTACAATTCCACTCTCATGCCAAGCCATCCGAGAAGAAGTGCCCGGGAGCCTAGACCGAACCGCGGTGCTGAGCCCAAGTACAGTCCACAAAGCCCTTGGGCTGATAGCCAGGGTTTCAGAAGACCACTACAGTGTATCTGACTCTCACTGTTCCTCCCGCTAGCCCCCATTAGCTGGGCTGCTCCTGAAAGCGCCAGCGCGGCTCGAACCGGCAGTGCCAAGGGTAAGCACCCAGCGCTGTGTAAACACACTAGGCCTGACTAGCGTTCAGGAATGCTTTATATAAAGTCACATAAAGGCCCACAGGGGGAAGTGGGTGTGTCCTCTGACCGTCTGTAACTGGCTGCACTGCCACCATTTCCTTCACTCCTGTAAGGACGTCATGGAACATGAGCTGGCTGCTCCCAGTGTTCAAACAAGTAAATATGCTGAAATGGCAGATCACAGATAACTTTCCCTGATATTTCCACTGGAAAGGTTTTTGTGAAATTGTGGTTTCAGAGGATATCAATGGACTGGCCCTCCGTAGCTAAACAGAAGTACATTAACTATAGCTCTCTCTGCCATGCAGTTGATGAGAGAATTGTGCAGTTGAAAATTAGGTCAAATTATAATGCCTGAGTTGTGACACTTTAAAACCACATGCAGTTTATATAAAAGGTGGAGGGGGGAACGGTTCCGACAAATTAAGTTAAGTAGAGATATTAAATGGGCTAAAGAAAACGTGTTATAAGCAGGTTTGGAATTTCTCCATTAGAGTCCAAGTCATTTGGCATTGAATGCTACCATTTTTTTAAAAGGATATAAAGGCCATTGTGTAAAAGTAATTATGTGGATCTGGAGACTATGAGTAAACATCTGACCTCACTGAATGGTCATGCCTTGCCTAAACTTGTCTTTCCTAAATGGGTGAAAAGTATTTAATGAGGCACATTTTCTGTGCTTAATGCTTATTACATCCTGTGAGAAAGAACATAGCCGATAATTGTATTATGAAACATATTATTTATTTCACTGTTATATCACTTTTTCATAATTAACCTTATAATCTTCTGACTTCACAATACATATATGGCTTTACATACTGTGTGTGTGTGTTATACATATAATTGTTGGTGTAGTAATTTACAGTGTAGCACCATGGTTAGAAGAACCGTTTGTTTTGTTTATTCTAAAATGTTGTAACGGGCATAAATATAATGATACAGTTGTCCATTGTAGTACAGAAGTATCTGTACTATTAGCATACTACTATACTTTGAAGTATTAGTATTTAGTATCTTCTGAATAGACAGCTGGGTGATGCTAGCTTAGTGATACTATATATCAGCCTTTTAAGTAATACTAATGCAGTAATCTACTTGACTTGCCAATTAGTTGATGCTGACAATAGAACAACCATCAGCTACAAAGCAACCGTAGCTAGGATGCACCTTTTTGAGGGTGAGAAAACTTCAAACTGAATCACAGAGACATATTTATGCTGCTGCTGCAGTCTCGTTCCTCTTGGCATGGTTCTGGAAAATGGAGAAAATAGCAGCGCTAGTGTGTTTGAAAGCGAAGAGAGAAGCCAGGTTAGCTAAGGCGGCTAACGTTAATTAGCTGACTAAGAGTCACAAGTTGCTTTTAGATAGCAAGTAGTTAAGAGAAGTAGTGGTTAATTCAGTTGGCAGAGGCTAGCAATTTGAACAACATTACAAATCACACTTAATAGACAACTCGAGATTTATTGTTTACCATCAGAGTTATACCGCTGTTCTGCTATGACAGCACATAAACTAAAACTGGAGCTTATATTAGTCAGCTGACCGCAGACCTTTTTTTTGTGTGTACGCGTATATCATGTCACTTTTGCTTGATGTTGAAGACGTCACTTTTTGATGTTGATTCGCAAGGCTTTGACTGTAGCATGGAGCTATACAAGGTACAAAACCTATTTTAGCTGTAGGAAATGTAGATGATTGTTTGATACAAAACAGGGACAGCTGCAGCAATGGCAGCTTTCGACTTCCTGCCTTGTTTGTAACCACTGGCATTCAGGTAGAGATCAAGCAGGAGATGAGGTTTTGAGTGGTGCTTGTTCTTCAGGAGAAAGGAGAGCGAGTAGCCCCCCCCCCCCCAGGCCCTGTCATTTACAGGTCAGGGTGGCCAACAGGAGAGCACTGTTCTCAACACAACCTCACAGCAGATGTTTGCCACTGTGCAATCTGTACAGATGTCAAATTGAATTCATTGCCATGTCTTTAGCCCAGCAGCTAGAGCCATGGGGATGAGTGTGATTATAAATACTTGGTTCAAGTGCTAATTAAAAAAAAAACTAGAGGGGGTTACTCCAGTTGGCAACATCAATCATGAGCTTGACAGGATAGATATAGTGTTTTTGGTCAATTATATAGCTTGTTTATGCAGTGGAAATGCTCTTGTTCGGCAGAAGGTCCAGCAGTTTGTATTGATGTTCCTTCAGCAGACCACAGGCAGTTTAGTGTGCCTGTGAGTGTAGGCAAAATCTCGTTCACCCTAATAGATGGCGCACGGAGAGAGGGAGCTCCCTGTTGTAATTGAGTTCTGTGGTAGTCGCCATGTTGTGGTTTTAGGGGGGGGCTAGCTTATCAGCAGAACACGCAGGATCTACCCTCCCTGCAAAAAGCCGCTGTGGCTGTCCAATCTGCTTTCATTGGCAAAAGCGCTTACAGCAGGAAAAACATGAGTGCTGATTCTTCAGCGTGTGCATCCCTGACCTGTGAAAGCCGAGCTTATTCAGTCATTCTCCAGCAGAAAGGCTCTGCGCAGCAGGGAACGGCTGTCTATTTATCCGCCTTTCACACACACTCTTGCCCCACCAGCCAAGACCCTTTCACTGTTCATTTTCTCTCTGCTATCCCTGGGCCTCGGAGGCATCGCCATGCAGAAGTTCTATTTTTGAATCAGCTACCCGGTGCTTGTACTTGGTGCCTTCTCTGAACTGTATTTGACAAAAAGATGTGCCCAATAAATTGTGCACCTGTGGCAGTATCAAGAGTGTGACTTTAAATATACAGCATCATTTGGTTGACAGCAGACACTGCTTTTGAGTAAATTGTCTGTGGAGGCATTTTGTAAAAGGCAAAAATATATAGTAATATTCCATGGGTGGGATCCCATTAAAAAGGATTCCATAAAATGCGCAATTCTATCCTGTTGTTTACACGCACAATACAATTTCATATTAGTATATCTAAGAAATTATGCACCATTAGAAATTCTGCAGGGAATGAAGTGGTAGCTGTTATCAACAAGCTAAGTGGTTTGGCTCTAGATGCTTGTACTGTAGATACCTCTGTTTGCATCATACAATACATTAAAAGAATTAAGGTAAAAAGCTATTTTTTCCCTTCACCTAACAAGTACCAATTGGCATATTAGACATGGCAAATATGTCATTTTAAATGCTCAGTCATGCAAGCATTTACCATTACCCTGGAGTTACAGCATGCATTAGGCAGATACAAAAGTCAAGTACCACTCACTGAAAGTATACACTGTACAAACTGCAACGCTTAGTGAGAAGTAACGAAAAAACATGTCTAGGGAAGATACATCACCGTTAAACCCCAGCTTGGTTTCGCTGGAACACAAACATTCCCCTCCACCTTGCTGAAGCGAGCCGGGCAGCACTCCTCTATCCTCAGACTGCATAGGAGGGAGGCAAACAGGCTGGCTGCACTAATGGATGTTTACACAACTCTGTATCAGCCACCAAAACCCAGAGATCACATGCCGCCACTGCTCTCTGCTCTCTGTTGCAGTCCCAGATCGTTTGGTGAAAAACAAAATGTAGGAATGGTTCTTATTTTTATTATAATTTTGGATAATTGTTTTGCTTTAGCAAGAGTTGTGGTTAGATTCAATGTTGATTGCCCATTGTTATCCTTGGTTGTCTCTACAGTATATTCCTCTTCCTGGCTCTCCCTCTCTCTTGCATGTGTGCGCGCGCACACACACGCACCCCTTCAACTCTCCCCTGTTCTCTCCTCCTTCCCCTTGCTCTTGCCAGTAACGGCCTTAACCGTTTGGCTTCGTGTCAGAGCAGAGGCCTTTTGTGGCTCTGTCGCAAATCTGCCAGGAAAAACAGAAACCATCTGTTCAGGGGGGATGAGTGTGTAAATACATGAGTTTTAGCCCTCAGCCCTGCCCAAGCACACAGGACCACCGATTCCAATGAAAGGGTCCTGCATCGCAGATCTCCCCCACTAAATGTTACTCTACACTATGTATAGTGATCTTCCAAATGTAGAGGCAGGTAAATATGTCGGAAGACATTAGACGTTAGTTAATTGAGCAAATGGGTGAGAAGATTTGCCTTAAAAGACAATTACCCAAGACCCAGTCAACAGTAATATTTGTGAATTAGTATTACTGCACTGCTTGTATTTTGATACAAGCAGTGAAGTAATACTAATTCTAGTAATACTAGTTAGAGGTGCTAGCCCTTTTTACAGACATGCAAACGTGTAGCTTTTCAGCTACAATAGCCGTTTTGAATCCAAATAGGGCAATTGTGTGACACCTGACCCGAAAGAAAACAACATGTTGTCACCTTTTTCACCTCGGGGCTGTTTGCATGCCTGTTTTTAAGAAATCTCACCCAAACTTCTCACTTGAAGTCAAGGTTTCGTTAGAATCAAGTAATATTATTTATATGAAATCCATTCAAATATAATTTTACATAATGAAGTTATATATTGAAGTTAAAACGGGTACGATCGATGTTAGTAGAATGCATGTTGATGTTATGGCTTCTCTGTGTTTTACTAACTTTTTCAACTGGAGGCTAAGAAGTACCGCTATCCACTTAGTTTAAGATCACTGTTAATTATTGCAAGCATAAGCTGGGGAGAAGTGGAAAGAGAAGTTAATTAAATTGTTGTGCCAACGTGGATCTGCTGTGCACTTATCACCTTTTCGTGCATTATTGTTATTTGTCCTACAAAATGTCAGTTAACCCATTTTGGGCGGGAACCCCTATTTGTAACTATACCTTTCAGGACGGGAACCCCTTTTGGGGTTCTTGTTGCTATGTACAGCATATAGCAACATACATTTCTTGTAATTTTTTAATAAATATTTGAGGTTTTTCAGAAAACTTAGGTCAGGATTTAGAAGGCGTTTTTAGAATCGTCCTCAGGTCTAAATGGGTTAATGCTCCACACACTAGCTGGATCTAATATAATTTAACCAAGCCAATGCTAATTATTCATTGGACTGCAATCTGTTGAGAATGTTTTACTCAGAAGTATACTTGTAGTAGCTATTTAAATAGCAGAAGGGGGGGGGGGGGACTATCTTAGTCTGGTTGGTAATGATCTTGCCAATTTTTTTGCAGCCGTGGTCAAAATACATGTAAAGGAATCAAAATCAGTCACAGAGTTAAACTGTTATACTTTGTCAGTTGCACACAAACACATACAGCAGAACATTTCAAGTGGCAATAACTGGAATGGAAGCCCTGAGTGTCGTGATATGAGGTAAGCCCCTTTCCTTGTCGGATAATCCACCGCCCAGAAAGCTGCTGCAGATGGAAGCATTCTAAAAAGGCCTTATAATACCAAGCTTATGTTGTCTCTATCTCGTGTTCTGGGCCATAGCAGCACACTCTGTGCTGCTCTGCAATGATTTAGTGGGTTTGGGGAAATGGTGGCGCAGAGGGCAGGGCAATATGTTTTTTTCCCCCTTTTCACTATGCTGAAATTTCTTTCTCTATAAAGAGATACTGTACATGTGTATGCAGCATATCGTAACTGTCAGACTGAAACCTTGTATCTCCATATAATAATCATATGTTTATATGAATAAATAAATTATTGCCCTTTTTTCTACTTCCACGTATGACAGTGTCGCACAAAGGTAGCGAAAACAGCAGATCTACAAGCTCACAATGTGGCGCACCGTAATTTGTAGAAGTGCTATTTTCGCAACTTTTGAAAACTTTTAGACATTTTCGCCTAACCCTAATGACAATTTTTTTTTATAATGCCCAAAACACGGACTCATGGTTGAATAGGGTAGTCTCTGTGGATTTTTATAAATATTTAACCAATAAAGTATTAACACAAGCTTGTAACTAAATAATAACTGCATTGGAGCCATTGGAACACATGTAAAAAAAACAAAAACAATACTGCTTACACTCATGTTATATTTTTAATGACTGTGATGAGGAAACGGCAACATTTACTTTTGAAGCAGATATTCTTGTTTACACAGTGAAAGAAAACAGAATAGAAGGTAATGAAAGCGACAGTGTTGCCCTGGGCACATGCCAGCATGACGAGGGCTCAGTGACATTTAAAAGTACCAGATGAGTCCAAGCGATGCCGCCTTGTGCGGCTTGCAGGGAAACCCCACTTGACAGACAAGGCAGGTTAGTAGAGGTATTTAAACTGTCAATCTGTCTCTTTGACACTAATTCACGGCATGAGGTCTCCGTCAGCCACAGGAATGAGCAGAACTCCTCTCTCATCCTAGTATCATAGCTTATTCTGCCCCCATATAGAAATATTGGCCTGAGAAAAGAAAGAAAAACTATTTGCTTTACTTGAGTGACTAATTTAGATCTCATATTTGGTATTTGTACAAGAGGAAAATAAAGAGAACACAATGATAAACATCGTTTATCGTCGTTATTTTTCCATAGTATCTTCTTTCTTTTATTTCACAGTAAAATCAAGAGTGTTCATTTAACACCGAGTTTAATAATTGACCTGTAAGGATCCATACATTTTCTCCCTTTGGTTCTTCCTCTTTCGCCTACTGTATTTCTCACAATGGCTCTTGCAAGCTCATCTGTGCACCTGTTAGTTCCCAATTCAAAAGCTCAAGTTAATGTTTTCATTAGTCCCTGCATAATATAATGGCACTTGACATGGTGTAAGTGATGGAGGGGCAGGGTGACCTTTCCCCGTTATCTTGCCAAGCTGTTGTTGAGGCCGTGTGGTTGTCAGCCTGCCACAGGGAGGCAGAGAGGCACTGCTGAGAACAGTCATTAAGCACGGAGCAAAGCCAGCGCTCGGCACCGCTCGCCACTTTTGATCTGCACATTTCAATTAGATTTCACATCAGGACGCCTGCCTTCTCTCACTCAGCACCTGCGCCCTGCCCGCCCGCCTGTCTGGATGGCAGGCAGACTGGCTGGCCCGCCAAGCTGGAGAAGGAAGCAAGAGGAGAGAAAATAATAAATTAAATGTTCTCTACCTGCTCTGACATGGATGCACAAACGCACGTTGACTTTTAATGAATCATAAGTACTGTAGCTGTTGGGTGAAGTGTTAGTCTACCTTGTTTTCTCTGTGTGAATGTCATTTGAAGTGGAACTTCCAAATATATTTTGCCTGTTGCTGGAAACCCAGTTCCACTGATGGAAACTGCATCGCTCCTACTTAATCCAACTGGTCTTTATGTTAAGCAGATTTATATTTGGTTGCGCACTGGTGTTGTGCCAAAAATAGCAGATCTGCAAGCTCACAACTTACTGCAGCACTCCCCAGCATGACGTGTTGTGGCTTGTATATCTGGTCTTTTGCGTGCGTGACACCCAAATAAGTATAACTTATTTGTCCACTGTGTAACAGTGGTTTTCCTCTTGTGAGCTCCCACTCACAAGGCATGTGGAATCCATCCCACTATTCCAGATGTGCTCAACTGCATAAGTCCTTGGTTCTCTGAGAGCTAAGCAGCACTGGGGGTTTGGGCTAGCTTTATGCTGAAGCAATGACTTTGCCACAGCACAGCACCTTAATTTACCTGCTATTTGAGAAGGTTTCATTGAGGTACAACGCCCTCAGTAAATGTTCCCAGCACTGCTCTGGTTGATAACATGGGAGTCCTACAGGCAATGGTGGATATGAATATCCCCTCAGAGCTACATGAAGGGAGATCTTATTAAACTGGCCTAAGCCAATGGAGTTGAGCTCTCTCTGCCAATCAAAACAGTCACTGAGAAAGAACTTATCTTTCACCTTAATGTCAAAGGCTTGTAGATAAAGGAACAACCACGTGATCATTGGCCAGTGTTTTCTCACAGCAAACATGGTAGGGCAAACTAGCCTGAAATGGTGTTGTATTTGTCCAGATAAGGACAACTGTGTGTGTGTGTGTGTGTGTGTGTTCTGTATTCTTTACAATGTTATTAATGCAAACATTATTGACATTGGTGTGAAGGTTATGATTTATTTATTTTTGCTCTTCTGTGCTTATCATTGCACATGTTTATACGCTTATAAGATACTTTTTCTTCTGCTCAGAGCAAGTAACCTTTTACAGCCACTTTAAGAAGTCCACCATTTCATCAAAGCTGATGCTGTCAGTTGTGCTGTTGGATAATCTTCACTAAAATATGTTAAGCCATTTTCTGCAAAGCCGTTAACATGTTGTAGAGACCAATGTATGCACTAATTTATGTCAGGTTGACCAGCCAAAGCACGGGAAAGGAAAACAATCAATAGCCATTAAACCCAGAGAGCAGCAGTTTAACAGACCTTAGATAGTAGATGAGTGTCCTCTGGGCCTTAAAGATTACAGGTGACTTACAGCTCATCTAACAATCACACTAACCCCTTCATGAATTCATTATAGATCTGTTGGAAGACCACTAACAAATGAGAGTTCATGGTGTGGGAGAGAAAGCAAAGCAAGCCCCACAGGAAACTAGATAATTGCCCCGACTCCCGTCGCCAATTTTCAAGGCTTGTGTATTATTTTGAGTGTGGCCGGAAAGCGGCTGTTAATTTGCGCAGGCTGCCTCAGCAAAGTGCTTTCTGATCCATGATTGCATGTGTTAATGTTTCAGTTGGATATTGATTTCCTGGCGGCCTTTTGTGCACTGGATTTATCCGCCTGGCTCTCTGGCAAGCGCACCCCTCCGAATGTTTGATTAAAGTTCAATTGACTCTTCCAGTGAAGGGGCGAGGAGCCATTTCACTCCCTATTTGTAGCGCCAAAGCTCTCCCCGACATGTTCTTTTGTTCCTATTCAGCCGCCTGCCACCCAGGCAGCCACCAATGCACTGATCCTAATACCCCTGCATTCAGTGAGCCTCCTAGCCTAATCCTGGGACAGACACAGCCATAGCACAAACACACCCGGCCAGCTATAAAACCTGGCATGGACTGACACACACTGACTTTTTTTTTCTTCTGAGATACTTCTAGGGCCAATAATGAAAATGTTCCGTATCTTTTTTTAACCCTTTGATACGTCACAGAATTTCCATCGCTTTCATGGTTATGTTACTGTGTATTTTTACAACCTAATTAATTAATCTACATGCTGTTATCTATGGTATTTTTGCCAGTTTCCTTAACAACTACTCTTGTTGTTGTTGCAGGGGGAGCTAATAACCTTTTACTATTATTGGAAGAAGACCCCAGAGGCAGCCAGCTCGCGAGCTCACCGCCGACACCGCCGCCAGCCCGTCTTCCGTCGCATCAAGACACGAACCGCCACCACTCCCGTCAACACTCCGTCACGACCACCGTCCAGCGAGTTCTGTACGTATACAAAACGCTACACCCCATATTTGACGGGGCAGAGCAGAGATGTGATCTTAAATCAGTGTTTATGTGTGTTTAAATGTGCATTTTCTTTTGCTGTGCTCTTCCAGTGGACCTCAGTTCAGCCAGTGAAGATGATTTTGACAGCGAAGACAGTGAGCAGGAGCTGAAGGGCTACGCCTGCCGCCACTGTTTCACCACCAGTAAGAGAAAATATATTCATTTTTGATACAAACATTTGAATAGGTTTTGGGGTCATCATGGGGGCTCAACCAGTTAATGCATTGATCAGATAATAGCTCTATCCTAAAATCGAATTTCTTGGCACGACTGAAAATTATGGTCTGTCCCTCAGTTTGTTTCCAAGGTTTACATAAAATAACAAAGTGTAATGAGTGGTTCTGAACACATGTTGCAGGGCACTATGTTTATTCTCACTCTAATAGGTAATAAAGCAGACACATTTAGGAATATTCTCACTTAAATACGTAGGTTGAAACACGTGCAGGGTAGTATCACACAGACCTGCGTGTCTCCTCGTGTTGTGATGGGGATCAGTGTGAGACCAGCATCCCACTGAGCTGTCTGACAGATGGGCATCAGAGGATGTCAGGACTAATTTGATCAAATCAGACATGAGCCCACAGCTCGTTCACTCTCTCCACCTCATTATCCTTCCCCTCTCTCAAACGCAGCTGCCTCCAAATGCCACACCCCACCCTCCCATCAGATGATGCTTAACATGATTGCCACCAAGACGAGGGTGGCTAATAACCAGGGCTATGTTGTACTAACTTCCTGGTCTTGGGTTTGATACCTGAAGATATGACATATGGTGATAGTGAATGATTACAGTATGCAGGGTGTAAGGACAGAGTACCTGCTGATATACTGTTATTCACTGTACTCACAATAAACATCAGTTTGATGTTGAAAATAACATAAGAATGTTCACTGGGATTTTGCTAACTGTGAAAACGTTTATTATTTTAACTCTAATCTACTCTAATCAATATTACTTTTAGATCTCAGCTACAAATTTGCTTTATTTCCAATTGAACAAATTGTCTCTAACATTTCTACCTATTCCACAAGTCTAGACAATAATACATTTGATCTATCAGTTGACAAAGATAAATTAACTTTATTCCCGATTGCAACAATATTGCTGTTGGTGTGAAAACTTCTATTGTTTGTATTCGCTAAGTCTGGTGGTCAATACATCTATTTGATGTCAAAGATAATTAGTGTGGTTGAAAGGGAACTCTCATTCAAGTATTTTTCTCTCTGAAACTGTAAGGGCTACAGTTACCACACTTGGTAGAGAGGTTCACAGTCCAGAGACCTACGCAGGAAAACAATACTTGCACCAGTCGGTCTCATGGTGGCGCTATAATGGCCGACTTTACACTTGAACCGTATGTCGTAGAATCAAAATCTATTTTCCCTTGGATTCCTTGGATCACGACGCGTTTCCCTATATAGGCCACAGCCATTTGCGTTGAAGTAGATTTTTCGCCATTTAGAATTTTATCCGAAACACACTTTTTGCTCTTCCTACAGATTTTGGCACACATTATCTCTATGTGATAAAAACGCATCACATTCTGATAGTCCATACCGTTCGGCCGTTATTGGCTTCCGTCGAGCTCTGGTCCCAACGGCATGGGTGTGAACAAGGCAACCATACTTGCAATTTCCCCAAATTGCACCTTTCTAGTTGAACAGTATTCCCTATTGAACCAATATTGTTATAGGTGTGGAAACTTACCAATTCACTGTCAGCATTCTACAGATCTGAATAATAACACATGGTATCTGTTGTCAGATTCAATAATACATGACTGTGAAAACTTTGCTACATCTATTGTTTTGCACTCCTCTGCTGGTATCTCACCATTAGCTTTGCCGTCCCCTTTCCTCAGCCTCCAAGGACTGGCACCACGGGGGCCGGGAGAACATCTTGCTGTGCACAGACTGTCGCATCCATTTCAAGAAGTACGGTGAGCTGCCCCCCATCGAGAAGCCCGTGGACCCGCCGCCATTTATGTTCAAACCTGTCAAAGAGGAAGAGGATGGACTCAGCGGGAAGCATAGCATGAGGACCCGACGAAACCGAGGCTCGGTGCGTTTGCCCGCTAAACACTCCTCCCCTTTTCATCCCACCCCTCTGTTTTACACCGCCATCCTTTTTGAGTTTTCCCTAGACAAAGGGTACAAAACATGCATGCATTATGTATATAGGATTGGAAAAAGTACTATATATATATATATATATATATATATATATATATATATATATATATTAGGGGTGGGACGATATGGGTACCTCACGATACGATATATATCACGATATTAGGCCCACGATAACAATATATATCACGATATTCGACGATGTTCGATATATTGCGATATCACGATATTCGACATATATTGCAAGAAATTTCACCAACGATATATCACGATATCTGAAAATATCGATATATTGCGATATCACGATATATTGCATGAAAATTCACCAACGATATATCACGATAGTCCTTGTATTCAATTCATAAACACATAAAATAGCACCAAACAGTTCAAAATCATCATTACACAAATACAGAGTAGGAAAAACAACGTATCACAAACTTTATATATCGATATTTTCCTGCAGGATATCGATATATCGTCCCACCCCTAATATATATATATTATTTTTTATTTTTGACGCAAACAATGTTGATTCCAGAAAATGACCAGGGGGCGGGACCTAGTAGAATACTGTATCATTTCTATCGCTATTCTTCTCACAAACACAAAATGGGTAAAACTGTTGTTTTTGTTCTGACCTTTGTGGATCCTCTCTTGCCGTTTCAGATGTCAACGCTACGTAGTGGTCGTAAGAAGCAGACGGCCAGTCCCGATGGCCGAGCCTCACCCACCAACGAGGACCTGCGCTCCAGTGGACGCACCTCGCCCAGCGGACGCACCTCGCCCAGCGCAGCAAGCACAGACAGCACCGACAGCAAGACGGACTCCATGAAGAAACCCGCAAAGGTACACATGGTCCGGGCTGCTGCCCCTTGAGCATCTTTAAAGAACTATTAGGGATGATGTCTTTTTGTAGGCCAACCCAGAACGTACCTCCCTCCATAAGGTTCCCATTGTAGATTTTCTGTGGAATTTCTGTATAGATTTTTTAATCAATTAAGAAAATAAGCTCTTTAGCAAATAGAGGCTTATTATATTAGCACATTTTGTTCAACAAGATCATCTCCACAAATATTTTTTTTTTAAATGAATTTGTAACCACACAGTCAATTAATTTAAGTTAAAAAAGCAAAGAAAAGCACATAATGGCTTCGAAATTCATGGCCCCTATTAATTGCCATTATTCATAGAACAGAACGAACCTCTTAGGCCTACTATGTTAGCTAAGGTAAAAAATCATTGGACAATGTGGCGTGGGAACCCATTACAATCTCACTTCCGGGTTTTACGACTACAAACTATTTGAAACGAGTCAGATTAAGTTATTACGCTATGCTATAATGTCTCTTAAATCTCTTCTTTTCATACAGAAAATTAAGGAGGAGGCTCCCTCACCTATGAAGAGTGCCAAACGCCAGCGAGAGAAAGGTGCATCGGACACAGAAGAGCCCGACAGGGCTAATGCCAAAAAGTCCAAGACACAGGTGAGATCATGGCTTAAATGTTTTTGTGTGCATGTTTCTATAAGCATTCATAGGAATCCAGTTAGTAAAACACGTACCCTTCCGTCTCCGCCGTCCACCAGGAGCTCAACCGACCAGACTCGCCGTCAGAATGCGAGGGAGAGGGAGAGGGCGAGAGCTCCGACGGACGCAGCATCAACGAGGAGCTGAGCAGCGACCCCAAGGACATTGACCAGGACAACCGTAGCTCGTCTCCCAGCATCCCCAGCCCCCGCGATAACGAGAGTGACTCTGACTCGTCTGCCCAGCAGCAACAGCTCTTGCAGGGACAGCATCCCCCAGTCATCCAGTGTCAGCCGGGGACCTCTGCGTCCTCCACGGCCCCGACCCCGCCCACGTCCTCGGCACCTTTGCTGCCCCCACAGGTTTCCCCGACAGCGCCCCCTGCCTCTCTACCTCCCCAGCCGCTGCCCCAGGCCAGCCCGCTGTCTCTCATCCAGTCAGGAGCGTCCCTCCACCCTCAACGGCTACCCTCTCCACATTCACCTCTCACTCAGGCTCCGCCCCCTGGGCCACAAGGCCCGCCGCAATCATTACCAAGCTCGCATCACGGCCCCATGCCTCCCATGCCCCCCATGTCCCCCATGTCCCCCATGTCCCATCCGCTGCAGGCAGGCCCCTCCTCACACATGCCTCACCCTCACTCCATGCCTCCTCAGGGCTTCCCTATGGGGCAGTCTCAGGTCCCGCCTGCGTCAATCCCTGGCCATCCCCAGCCAAGGCCACACACTCCTCCCTCACAGTCCCTGTCATCTTCCCAGAGTACAGGTCAACCTCCAAGGGAGCAGCCCCTGCCTCCCGCCCCTATGTCCATGCCTCACATCAAGCCCCCACCCATGACCACGCCCATCCCACAGATGCCCAATCCACAGTCCCACAAACACCCTCCACACCTATCGGCACCTCCGTTTCCTCAGATGCCTTCCAACCTCCCTCCGCCACCTGCCCTCAAGCCTCTCAGCTCCTTATCCACCCACCATCCTCCATCGGCGCACCCACCTCCACTTCAGCTCATGCCCCAGGGGCAACAGCTTCAGCCTCCACCAGCACAGCCCCCAGTCCTTACCCAGTCCCAAACCCTCCCTCCATCGTCCAGCCATCAGCCTCCCCCAGCTCCCCCTCTACCTCCCTCCGCAGTGTCCTCACACCCCAATGGGCCACCACAGCCTCCATTCCCCCCTCATCCCTTCAACCCCGTTCTACCTCCAAGTGGCCCTCCCCCTCCTTCGTCAAACTCCATGCAAGGCTTACAGCCCCCATCCTCCTCCTCCTCGGCTCCCTCCTCCTCCATCTCCATGCCACTCCCGGCCTCAGTCTCCTGTGCCGGACCGGGTCCCTCACTCCCACCTGTTCACATCAAAGAAGAGCCTCCGGATGAGATGGAAGAGCCAGAAAGCCCCCCACCTCCACAGAGAAGCCCTTCCCCCGAGCCCACTGTGGTCAACACTCCCAGCCACGCCAGCCAATCAGCACGGTATGCCTAGCTTGAACACTTAACTTCCACTCTCCGCAGTATCAGTAAATAAAAACTGCTGTGCTTAAAACAGTCTGGTCTGGCCACGCTGATTAGCCTTCCAACACATTAACAACACAGACTCACATCTAAGTTAGAACGGAAGCCTTTCATGTAGGAAGCAAATTGAATGTCCGCAGCCAAACAGGCATTGAAAGCACCGATTAGCCTTGGGCTGTAAGTGGCTGATGGTTTGGAATTATCCACAGTGGAGAGTAGAGAGATTAATTACAGCAAGATGTGAGTGAACCAAGCCATCTGAATATAAGTATCTGGAGTTGCCTTACGCTTAAGTGGCTCGCCTGCCAATGAATAGCAATGTGGCTCTTCATACATAATTTGTCATAGCAACAAAAGTGTTCATCAAGGGAGTTTGTTTCCTTTTGAATTCCCTTTGAATTGTCAAACATCCCACAAGCCATCAACCTTTCATTTAGAGTTGTAGGATTTGTCTATATGTAACATGCTGATCACCAGACTGATGACTGCATGCTTTGTGTTTGTCAAACCATTCTGACTGTAGGTTTTACAAACATCTGGACCGGGGGTACAACTCTTGTGCCAGGACAGACTTCTACTTCACTCCGCTGGCTTCATCCAAACTGGCCAAGAAACGAGAAGAGGCTCTGGAGAAGGCCAAGAGAGAGGCCGAGCAGAAAGCCAGGGAAGAGAAGGAGAAGGAGAGGGAGAGAGAAAAAGAGCGAGAAAGAGAACGGGAACGAGAAAAGGAATTGGAGAGAGCTGCGGTGAGTTTTTTGGGGTTAAATTAATGTCCTCTTATTATATTTGTCTGAGTGTGCTCTATTATGTAATTTTTAGTGAATAAAATTTAATTTTGTCCAATCTGTATGGTGGAGTATGTTAATAACTCCACTAGCTTATATATAACTTATACAGTTGGGGTGGTTGTATTTGGGCTCTTCTATTGAGACATTGAGACTAAAAAATTGCAGCACTTTCGCAGACGAACCGGGTTCAAATCTGTGGTAGAACAGGAAAGTTACATAGTGCAGCTTTAAAATGCCTTATCTTTCTCAACACAGAAAGCCAGTTCATCCCACGAGGGCAGAATGGGCGACCCACAGATGGGAGGGCCCGCTCACATGCGGCCACAATTCGACGGCCCCCCCACCACCATCGCTGCCGTGCCACCCTACATCGGCCCCGACACCCCCGCCCTGCGCACCCTCAGCGAGTATGCCCGCCCTCATGTCATGTCCCCATCAAATCGCAACCATCCGTTCTTCGTCTCGCTCAACCCTGCGGACCCATTGCTGGCGTACCACATGTACAACGCAGACCCGAATGGCATGCGAGAGAGGGAGATGCGCGAGAGGGAGATGCGCGAGAGGGAGATCCGGGAGAGGGAACTGCGAGAGCGGATGAAACCGGGCTTCGAGGTCAAGCCTCCGGAGATGGACGGCATGCACCCTTCCACGAACCCCATGGAGCACTTTGCCCGGCACGGAGCCATCTCGTTGCCACCTATGGCTGGCCCGCACCCCTTCGCCTCTTTCCACCCGGGCCTGAACCCTCTGGAGCGTGAGCGGCTCGCTCTAGCAGCAGGGCCCCAGCTGCGGCCGGAGATGAGCTACCCAGAGAGGCTGGCTGCCGAGAGGCTCCACGCCGAGAGGATGGCCCAAGTGGCCAACGACCCCATCGCTCGCCTGCAGATGTTCAACGTCACACCACATCACCACCAGCACTCGCATATCCACTCACACCTCCATCTGCACCAGCAAGACCCTCTGCACCAAGGTGGTGAATGTCTCGTATGTCCCCCGGGTTCTGGGGCCCACCCGTTAGACCAACTGGGGGGTGGACCTCACTTGGCCCGATTCCCCTACCCACATGGTGGCATCCCCAATGCGCTGCTCGGCCAGCCGCAACATGAACATGAGATGCTACGCCACCCTGTCTTCGGTAGGCCCTCAAACAGTAATATATTAACCCATTAAGACCTGAAGCCGAATCTACAAAATGTCTTCTAAATCCCAACAGTATTCTGAAAAACATGTTTCTATGTCAGTGGTGCTCAAACTTTTTCATGTCAAGGACCCCCAAAACGATTTGAATTTGGCCGCAGACCCCCCCATCTCAAAATATTTCGTTCCAGGGACCCCCAGAAGCAAAGATTTGAGTTTAAAAAATGTTCGCTTTAAAATAATATATATTCAAAGATTTGCACACATTTTCAAGATTTTTCAAAAATAGCAGATCTACAAGCTCTTAGCACGGCACTCGGTGCCGTGCTACGAGCTTGTATATCTGCTATTTTTGAATAGCCAAAGTGTAAAATAATTCTTTTTAGCTCAAATCATAAAATGACACGGATGCGTTCCAGGTCTTAATGGGTTAAACCAGTCCAATTTATTTGGATATAATTAGCTATGCCATTCCATGACTAAATTGTGTGTGTGTGTGTACTTTCCAGGTACTCCATACCCACGGGACCTAGTACAAGGAGGTCTTCAGCCAATGTCAGCAGCCCACCAGCTCCAGGCCATGCATGCCCAGTCAGCTGAGCTACAGAGGCTGGCGATGGAACAGCAGTGGCTTCATGGCCACCACCATATGCATGGAGGACCTCTGCCTGGCCAGGAGGACTACTACAGGTACTGTAGGTGAATACACCTGCAGAAACCAGTACAAACGGAATCCACAAAAAAATACAAAATCCTTTAAATGTATATATTTCTTATTGTATTTTAAACAACCATTCTGAAAAGAAACGGGTATTAATGTCGACATTTTGTTTTTTGTTGTTGTTCCAGCCGGCTGAAGAAGGAGAGCGACAAGCAGTTGTAACCAGCCGAGGGGAGGCGGAGCTTCACAGGTGCACAGGAAGTTGTTACAAAGACGGTCTTTGCAGAGGCACTCAGAAGGTCCTCAGAACAATTTCAGTTTTGCCGAACCGAAAAGGACGTCACGAATTCTTCTGTCGCTTTTTTTTTTGTTTTGTTCCTATCATGGACTTCTTTTTATTATAATAATAATTATTATTTTTGAAGACATTGACTTTCTTTGGTATATAGCCAGTAGTGACAACGTCCTCAAGACTCCTGCATGTCAAGCTTCCCTGACGTTTTTTTGTAGGTGCTAGAACAAGACACTGTGCTTATCAAAACGACAACAAAAAAACGGTTGGACCGTTTTAAGGAAAAATTACAAGTGCTATCTTAAATTCAACATTTATTTTAATACATTGTTGGAGGTTTTTTCATAATTTTAAAGAGAAGCTGCAGCATGGCGTTTTTGAGTCTGTAAATAGTATATATAAACATATAATTATTATTATAATTATTATTATTACTAGGTGTGGACTCCGAACCAAGTCGTTTCAACCTCCAAAATATATTTGTTTTTGTTTTTTTAAAAGCATTATCCCTTGTTTTAAGAGGGGAGCACCATGGCATTATGTGAGTGAGCAGTCAACAGTTTGTGAAAGTGTTGCAGTTCAGGTGTGGAGTTCCTCTTGGCATCGCTGTGTACACGTAATATTTTTTTTGTCTCTGTTAACCCATAAAGCTGTCACATACACATCCCCTTCATCACATGCCTATGACAAGCACCCAAAAGTTGAAATGTCTAAACTCAGCGTTGAGGTAATGATTTGTAACACTTGAAAAAGGTAACTAAATAAGTCACTGAGGCTTCTGTGGAGTGTGTAGTACCACACTTGAGCCATGGGAAAAAATATATATATTATGTATGTATTGCACTGAAAGAGTAATCGTTAAGCTCCATCAATTGGGTTTTTTAATCACTATACATAAAGATCAGTATTTAAGTCAGCAAATGAAGAAAAGTTTCATTAGAATTTTACAGAGAGTGAATTTAACCGTTGGACTTTACAATTTCGGCAGAACTTAAAATCCGCTAAACGGTTTCACATTCTTTTAAATCTTATTGGTGAAATGAATTGTATTATCTACTATATTGGGAGCCAAATGGGACTTTTAGATTGGTTATGGTTTTAAATGTGTGAATGGCTGAATCAGTGCTAGAACAATGGTTTGGCGTCCCCTTACTTTGACCTGGTTTAGCCATCCATCTTTTGTTTGTTTTTTGCCAGGTCATTCCAACTCGACTGTAATAATGTTCACTGTGACACTACAGGGGACCCGCCTACGTGTAATAACTGTGGAGAAGAGGATAGATGGTGGTGGACTGCGTTATGTTTTCCCCCCATTGTTTTCCTCTTCCTCAGTTCCTTAGAGATACATACAGCCTCCTGGCCTCCAGGGGCTGTGTGTGTGTGTATGTGAGTGTGTGTGAGTGTGTGTGTGTATGTATGTGCGTGTGTGTGTGCCACTGACTGTTACGAGTAGTGTTCACCTGTCATGCCAGCGTATGTCAGCCCATTTTTTGACTTCTCTCTGGTCTTGTGGCCGTGAGATGTGAACTCTTTGTTCCATGCACTAAAGACCTTCTGACTTTTCGTGGATACTGAGAAAACTGTGGCTAAATGTTTGTTTTTTTTGTACCTGCTAAAACACAGGCTCTACATGTATTTAAAAGTGGTCATATCTTCCATTTGGGGTACCAGGTTTTAACATTTGACAACCATGTTGGATGCTTGCAACTTAATCCAAGACATGCCCCCTTAAAATAAGTCTTGCAAGCCCTGAGAGAAATCTGTCACTCCATTTTGCCATCTTCTGCCTGTCCCTGTCTCTCGCTTCTGATGTACTCCTCATTTGCTTTTGCCTTGTTTCCTGCCTTTTGGTCCCTATTTTGTGTCTCCAAAAACCTTTGATGTTAAGTGTTGTCAATGGTTTAGCTTCTTGTTTCAAAGCGGCAATAGCAGAATGTAAATTCTGACTGCTAAGATTTATATATATACTGGTATCTTGAAGCTTATTGTATATATTAGTAGTCGCCATGGGATGACACAATGTAAACAAAAAGTAGAAATAATAAGAAAAATTGTGAGTCCTGTGTTCTCTCCATTTGAGTATTTTGTAATTTTTTTGAAAAATTTGTGGAATTAAAATAAACGACTAAGTTACACCACACGATATGTGTTTGCTTAATCTTTTCTATGCACAGCTTTGTGAACCATAAATCAGTTAAGTGTATTTTTCAGCAAATTCTTACCCTATAAATACTGCGTTGGATGATGGACTGCTGTATTCTTGTGACTGGTGTTAGCCTTAGGTAGTGCATACTACTTAAACTAGGCAGCCATGACATGCAATAATCCTGTTTCGAAGAGTAAACACTTTAAAGCGCCCACCAACTGGAAAACACTAAGGAGACTGCAGATACATATTTTATGTCTGTTCTCTCATGCCTGCAGAAATACAATTCTTCAGCTGAGTATAGGGACTATGCTAGCAGAACTTTTTTGTTGACCAAAGGAAATATGTGACAAAAAGCATAAAGGATTGCGGTTATCACTCTTCCAATCTCCCATTTCCTACAGTTTTACAAATGCTGTGCTTTGCAATGCCAGCCCAGCTGTAGCAGGTACTGAATCTCAGCTGAATATTGCCTGCCTGTTACGGTATAATAACATCAAAGCCTAGCTAAGCCAGAAGGAACACCTACTCAAGCTGAGATGCCTTGCTATCTGCAGAGCAGGGTTGTCATTTCATACTCCCCCTGTGGGTGTGTGTGTGTGTGTGTGTGTGTGTGTGTGTGTGTGAAGAGGGGGGGAGTGATAGACCAGCAATCTGTGATGGTGTGCCGCAGCGATGGCTGTCATTTTGAGAGGGAGCTATTATTCCTGTGCTGCTCCCTGAAATGATGCCCTGTCCTCTGGAAAATCGAGGTTCCTCGGAAGCTCTGTGCCGGGGCTGTCATGTGACGGTCGCCTTGTAAAAGGAGGTGCTGCTATGTTGTCGCTGGCTTGCCTCACCTCCCCATAAGACACAACAAGACGTCAGAACCGAGCAGCGCTGGCTGGTTGAATAATTCATCTACCGATCCTCCTCCACACCAGCGATGGGAGCGACTGTGACTTGTGTCAACTCAAATCCTTCTCATAATGCTGTGTGTACGCCTCAGGCGGGCACACAAGGATACACAAGTCTCAAAAAATCTGGTCCTCCCGTCTGAATACCAATATATCTTGTGCTGTTCACAAGGAGGCTATTGTCTGCTGCATGCAAGCAATGTTGGACACAGAACCGCCACCACCACCTCCTCCTCCTTTCCTTCTATTTCTTGTCCTCCTCTCCATTCTTCCTTTCGCTCCACTGGGCCTGGCGCTGAGTGTTATTCTCAGTGGCAGAGTGGAGCCTACATGCTATTAGCTCGTTCAGTTGGAAGGTAGTGTTGTTCCTTCAGTGGGTAGCTCGATGGCTGCCCTGTAGCCGAGCCGGGCCATGTTTATCTAAAAGGGGCTCTGTTGACATTCGGAGAACAAATCTGCTCCTCCGGTATGTACTGTACCTCCTACACAGTATGAATCAGATTACAGGACACATGATACCTGGTCATATTTATCTCTGGTTCTCCTCTTCGTCCATAATAAATGTGACATTTCTCGTTGCATGTCTCCTCACAGGTGTAGAATGTAAGACTAGTTGGATATCATCTGTGCTACATAATTCTGTAGATACTGGAATTAAATGCTTTCGAAGGGGACTCATTCATCCAAACCCATCTGGACTGGCCAGTTAAACAGGAATATAGGGGAAAGCATGCAACATGCAAGTTGAAGCATGCCTGTTGCAATATAATATCCCATAAATTGTGCAGAGCTGTATGAATTTGATACGTGCCTTAAAAGGTAATACATCTAATTAAAGGCGTTTAACATTCAAATAATGTGTATGCACACAAGGAATGTAATGGAATCTATATTATTTAGGTCATCTCAGGAACAATTCATACATCTATACCCAGGAACCCAGGAGATTTAAATCCCAGAGTTGAGTATATAAACTTAAGTGAAGAGTGGACGTGAAATGTAGGTCCTTTGTCACTATTACTTTGATAGGATTTCATTCCTATATATATATATATATATATTTATATCACTTACATTTTGTAATTTAGGTCCTTTGTACCATAGGCTAATCCCCCTTGTCCCATGCATATACAGTACACATGCATATGAGATTTATTCATAGTTATGACACATTAGACCTTAAATTACAGAACATCAGAATAGCTTTTTGATGGAAAGTTGATGGTAGGTTTTGTGTTTAGTGTGAGATGTTTAAGATTTTTTTTAAGGCATCAAACAGAATAGGCTGATACCAATAAAAGAAACATATCAAAGAACGGTTTTGAGGAATGAAATCCTATGAAGGGCTGTCCTCCACTTAAAAAAAAGTGGAAGATGCGAGTTCTCCCTGTGGGCTGGTGCTGATGCTACTGTCAGAACATCAGCATTTATTTTGCAATTTCTATGATATCTCCAAATGTCTATGATATCTCCCCATGAACAGACTGTAATACAGTCTACAGAAACCCCCAACAACACTGTAGCAAACATGCCCCAAACACTAATCTTCTGCCATAGGCCGCAGTCCTGTACTGGTGCTCTAAAGCAGCACACTTCAAGAGTGCACTATTTAGATGAAGGCAAAACAACATCCTCCAGACCGTTAACTAATTAGCCCACAGTTTGTCCAGTCTCTCTCACCCGCTCATGCCCCTCCTCTTCTTCTTCCTCCTCCTCAGTCAGTCTGGGTAATAGTGGCCTGTCACGGAATGTTTGTAGAGTGGTTACCAATGGGTTATGAGGGATGAGCCATATCACACTGGAGGAAAAACAACAACAAACAGAACATTCTGAGACGAATGGCTAATTTATACACTTGGTAAAATTCAGCCCACTGATCACATTATTCTTCTGGGGCTGGGAGGACCAGCGTTAAGGTAGGCTATATTTGTACAGTAGCCTATAGGTGCTGTAAGTGTACCAGTAGTGTGTGGTCCTTACAGTTCGGAGTAGAGGATTAACTCTTGTAAATAAAGTTGACAGGAAGATATGCTGGGCCTTTTATCTCAGACAGGGGACATTGAGATGGATTGAGGGGAGGCAGCATACTGTAGGCCTGCATTCCAAAGCATAATATTTCATGTCTTGTGGCCAATATTTGACTGCCATTTTGTGCAACTTGGAATACTCCACTTGTGTGCAGTAATGATTTTCCCTGTGTGTGTGTGATTGTGTGTGTACAGTATCTGTGTCATTATGTTTCTGTATCTATGTGTGAATCTGTTTGCGTGCCTCTTTGTATCTTTGTTGTGTGTTGCTGGTCGGGAGCCAGCTGTTGTTGTATCTCCCCACTGTGTGTTAGAGGCCTGATCCGCAGCTCCCAGGGTTCTAATGATATCCTGCTCTCACATTCCTGTCATAGCCGATCTGGATTCTCCCCGTCTGCACCGGCAGAGCAGCCCAGCACGGCCGTTGGCCCAGCCCGAGCATTCCTCACCCGCTCCCAACACGCACCCCACACCCTCTAGAGGCCCCTGCCGACGCCTGCCACAAACCTCACACACTGCCTCTTGTCTTCCCACACTCCCTTTCCCCAGCCCTGCGTCTCCCACTGTCTATTGTCTTATGCTGGATTTCAAGGGAAATAGCCTGTAGTTGAAAGTCGTCGGATTCTTTGTTAAATAAAGCACGCTAGATTTGGTTCATCGCTGGCAAAGAATAGAATAGACAATGCAAGGCTCACATGCTAGACTTTGAGTCTCCTCTTTAATATGATGTCATAAAACATGCAGCTGGCAGAGGCTAAACTTTTAGTTGGATTCTGTGCCTACACTATTAGAGCACAGAAAGCCCAGGGTATTGCACTCCAACTGTCCCTGTACACGTCTCCCGTTCCAGTATCTGTGCACTGTCAGAGTCATACAGATCTGACATTTCAGCTCCTTTAAACCTTAAAGCACACCATTTCAATTTCTCATTCACTCCATGGAAAGTCTGGAAGTGTACCCAAATAGGGGACTGTTAGGCCTATAACCTGCATAAATCTCTTCTATAATTATTGCAAAAGCATTGGGACGCTGGACAGAAATTGGTTCTTGCTGCAGTACACTCATTAAAATTTATTTCTCAGAGCATAATAACTTGAGGTTTGAAGTACAGACTGACAGCTGAGGTATTATTCGTTTTGTTTAAAGGGGAAGGAAACCCAGACTGAACATAAAGAATCCAATCTGGAACTTTTTGGGGCTATCAATTTAAAATATATTCACATATGTTCTGGAACGACTGCTAGATGGAAAATATGCATTTGTGATTTCATTAATCTATTATGACTCAAAATTCGAGTCTGTTTTACTCCAGTCTTCACAAAAAGTAAATGTGTTTTAAAAACTTGAAATACACAACAGCAAACAACAAAAAACATCTCACATAGTGCCAGTCCTTCAGGCAACCTCTGGAAAAATGTATTTCACAATGGATAACATTTATTCAATCCAATAGATCAGTATGTAGGTGAAGCCAGTGGTATACTAGCAGTGTTTAGAGGGCACCATACTGTGATTTAAGACTCATATTTCATTTTCTTGACTGTTATACATTTAATACCATTAGAACAACTTCTGCAAACACTGGATTCAAATAGTTAAGCTATCTTGTGATGCTGCACTTTTAGTCTATGCTCTCTGATATTTACTACATTTCCCAGAAAGCAACATACACCTGTTGTGACTCCAATCCATCACCTCTAATTCATTCCTCAAGCACCTTAGACCTACACGTATTTTACTCAGAAAGCTGTATAGCACATGGGGTGGCATTGTATAGAAATCTTTTTAAACATAATGACATACGTGTGCTAAATAAGTGTAATGCCACTGTAATGACCTGCACTTAGACGTGCTCCAATCAACATGACAAAGTATTTAATCTATTTATGTCATTAACGGCGACCGTAGTGTCCAATACATTTTGTTCCCTTTAGTTTTTGCAGATGAGTTCATTATGCAGTCCTCTATGAAGAACTTGCTTTATAGGGAATAGGAAGTAGTGAATGAGAGTGATGTCAGACAAGGCCAATGTGTAGAGACTATCTCTCTGTTATTGAATAAGCCCTTTGATTATGTGACAACAAATTAAAGGTTAATGAAAATGACTTGCAAATGTTCTTCAGTCAGTTTCAAACTGGTTTCATCTGATGGCTCCTAGAATCATATTTAAACAACAATGTCGGTAATATATAAAACATTTGCAAACATTTAAAACCTGCATGTGCATTTCACACAAAGGTTAAGTTAAAGTGCTGTGCGACATAAAAGGCAAATTTTTGATGGTATGAATACACACTTGCACATACGTGCGCGCATGCACACACACACACACACACACACACACACACACACACACACACACACACACACACACACACACACACACACACGTTTATTGTAGAGAGATGTACAAGCCAGTGCAGATGGAAATGTGCTGTCATGACTCTCACTGTCAAGTGTGTGACAGTGTGGGGATGGCTGATTTATCCTGTGATCATTGATTAGCTCATGATGATGCCCAACAGGTATGTTGTTGTTGAAGTAGTAGTAGTAGTAGTAGTAGTTTCACACCTATATAATGGTCACACCCAGCTCTAGCAGGCCACGTAACTGTTTAAATCATTGGTCATAAGAAAGGTGGGACAAGAGAAAAATGCCATTTATGGGGTGCTAGAGAGCTACTTTATATGATATTCTAAATAATATTTTGGAACACCCTTTTCTACAACTAGGCTATTTACATTTTGTAAATGTTATGATTTCGTATTTTGTGTATGGATAATTTGAAATTTCATGGGGGACAGCTATTTCTGGAAGGGCCCATAGCCTAAATGCTTCAACAATAACGACAAACGGACTTCACAAGTTCACAACAAGTCTGGTGTAGCATCTCTGTGATATAGGGTCCATAGCGTTAGAAGGAGTTCTCCATAACGCTATGCCTATGTTACTTGCCCGCACACCCCCGGTAGCGCAGCCTCTCGTCTTTAGTAAAAAAATAAAATGTACACTTTAGCTACTCACCAAAACAAAGACTGTTTTATGATGTTGAAAGCCTACTTTCTTTAGTGGGAACACTATGAGCCCCCCACCTCACGTCTAAAATACACTTTTTGGACAGAAAATAAAACATTTCACCGGAAGGAAAAAAATGGTCAATAGAAGAATTCCATTGACTAGATCTATAGAGGGCGCAGTAGAGTAAGTAAAACATGTTTCCCTTCAGGTGAAATATTTTCTTTTCTGGCTAAAAAGTGTATTTTAGACGTGGGGTGGGAGGCTCCGAGTGTTCCCACTAAGGAAAGTAGGCCTTCAACATTTTAAAACCGTCTTTTTTTGGTGAGTAGCGAAAGTGTATTTTTTATTTTTTACTAAAGACGAGAGGCTGCGCAGCCTGCGCTACCGGGGGTGTGCGGGCAACGGCTCGAAAGTAACATAGCGTTAAGGAGAACTCCTTCTAACGCCATGGACCAGGGCTATCTGTTTAACTGTAGCCTCTGGCCAGGGACCGGAAATGTGCCGGAAATGTATCTAATTAAAGACAAAACAAAACAAAACAACTGACCAGTTCTTTATTAAAAAAATAAACAAAACTGGCGATGATAATCAAATCTACCCACATAAATTAGCAAACAGCTAGCACCCGAAATGAGACTACAACAGATACAACTACGAGACAACTAAAGACTTTAGAACTCTTGTTGAACTTGGGGATTCTACACCAGAGATGGCACAGAAGGCAGGAAGATTCAATTCACCATAATAAGGTAGGGCTGGTTTCTTTCTTTGAATAGTTTGACACATATGCTTAATTTTGCTACAATGCTGTGTTACCTACATGATGTTACTCAGTTACTTGTTGCTACAGAGCAGTGTGATGTTATGTTGTTGTATGTTCTGGTGCTAACAAATAAATAATGTAGACATGCTCGGTGTATTAGAATTAACGTTGTTTGATGCGTCTGCATATTTGTTTGAATTCTGTATTGGCCACATTGAGTCATACCAATTTCTTATTGTCATATTCATGTACAGCTGGCATTACTGTAAATATCGGCCTAGATTAGTGTTTTTCAATGGGGGTGGGACCGCCCCCCAGGGGGCGTTCAGAGGACTTTGGGGGGTGATGGAAGCAATATTTTTGAAAGGGGGTATATTAGAGTGTACATTTTATTCTCTTCACACCTACTTTATGACAAGTCATAGTGTTGGGGCTTTGTCATTGTCAGAGAACCCTTTGTACCCTGTCTGTGTCCCTTTGTGCCCATATATGGAGATATCTGTATCTGTCTGTCTACCTGTGTCTCCCTTTTATGCCCATATGATCACTGTATCAGTCAGTCCATGTCCCCTATGCCCAAATATGGAGATCCCCGATGTCATCAGTAGCCCTACATGCCCATATATTGGCATGCCCATATATGGGTATATCGGATCGGCAGTTCTGGACAACTGAATCTCCATATATGCCCATATATGGGCATATCGGTCGGATCTGTGGCTCTGGACAACCGGATCTCATTATATGCCTATATATGGGCATATCAGGTTTGTTTATGGTTATGTCTGACTCATAGTGATGTGGCCGTGGTGGCGGTGGTGCTGCCTATTTATCGGTGTATTGGGTTTGTTTATGGTTATGTCTGAATCAGAGTGATGTGGCCGTGGTCTGCCCGCCCTCCCATTAGCCACACTGCGATGTATTGTGATGGTAGATTTGCCTATGTAGCTGTACTGTTCATTTCAGTGTTGAATGGGGTTTGTACAGGTGGAAGCATGTCTGGGAAGGTTAGGCCTACTAAAGCCTAATAAAGCCTAATTTATAATCCATAGTACTGTGCTTGCTGAAAAGAACACATCAAGCAAACAAGCATTGTTGGCTTGTAGATGTGTTCTTATTTTCAGCAAACTACACTGTCATCAGGTATTGTTACCACTCTGGTCTATAAACTACCACGGTACTAATAGTTTTATTGGAAGGATCAGAACATAACGCTATAGTCAGTGGCAACAGCTGAGCAATGTGCAATAAAAGATGACCAGCACTGTATAATCTTATGGGTGTGCACTGGCCTGACTATGTTTTCAAGGTGAAATTCTGCTAAAGCTATAGTACTTTTATCCATGCCCATTTGAAGGTAGTGTAGCGTATTATTTCATGTCAGCTCACATACTTTATAGATAAACTAAAGTTTGCCATGCTACTCTTCCCACAGTTTTGGTGACACACACACACACACACACACACACACACACACACACACACACACACACACACACACACACACACACGATATGATTGTTAAATAGTTTAATTTATATACATTTATTAGTGTATTCATTGACATGAATGGGAATAAGGGAGAGCTCCCATGCAAATATTTTTCTCTCTGAAACCCTAAGGATAGATACCACACTTCACAGTCCAGTGGCCTATGCAAAATATTACACCAGTCGTTTTTGCCATATAACTCTTGAACCGTAGGTCGTAGAATCAAAATTCTACATCCCTGGATTCCTTGGATCATGACACAAGTCCCCATATACAGGAGGCCACGGCCAATTGCTAGATTTTCCACCATTTTGAATTTTATTCAAAACACACTTTTTGCTCCTTCTACAGATTTGGTCTGCGTCGTGAATCATGAACAAATTGTCCAATCAAGCCAAAATGTAATCACATGACGAGGGTTGTGTACTCAACGCAGCACCCAAAGCAATTCAACAAAATGCCATATTTTAAACACAAGATCTAACACAACGTCTCCCAGTGGATTCCTCGGGTCCCGACGGTATTGGTGTGATCAAGGCAACCACTCTTGCAATTTCCCCAAATTGCACCTTTCTATAGTTTAGCTTGCTGCTTGGCTAATTCAGGGAGCATGTTAAAAGCTGTTATAGTTACAGTCCTGCCATCTGACTGTATTCCAATTGTTGCAGAAATCTAATCTGTGATGAATGTTCATGCAATGAATGTTGAAATTAGTATTGAAATAAGGGGGGGGGTGGGGATTGTGTATTATGCTGTCTATGTTAGCATTTATTTTGTACTGACTATTTCCGCAGAGCAGAGAACTACCGGTCATTACAGTATCATGTGTAGATTTGACTAAAATGTTTTAACATGTAGGTGCAAAGTCAATTAAATGTATGTACGTATATGCTGATAGTCTTGTAATACAAATGTCCTTGCAGTCAAACAAAGACAAGCAAATTTATACAGCTATCCTCATACACTTTTGCCACGGACTGCATTTGCCAGCTCTCTTCAAGACCATTTTGAATAATCTTATTGTTAACTTAAAGTGCATAAATGTATCAGTACAAGACAGTGGATGTAGTCTTAACAACTTTCACAACATGCAGATCACCCAGGTTCGACCCCTGCCTGTCATACTGGCAGTGGTAGCGTTGTGAAACCTGCCTGTCTCAGGGCGGCAACACTGGCACAGCAAAAATAAATCACAGCCAGTAAATGGCATCTACTCCTCAGCAATTTCCGCTGCTATCACCGGTCTGTGGGCCAGGACTGATAGCATGCCGTCATTCCACTGCTACCTTGACACCTGCCGTTTCCCACAGCACAAGGATGGGTTATGCCCCCCTGATAGCACTCTAGGGGCTGTGGTAAACCAGGGACAAGGATGGGGCGCGCTTGAGGGCGGGCCAGAGGCAAAGTGCAGGTGAGCCTGCCATGCTGTGGCTTTGGGGGCCAGGGGATGCAGGGAGCACCCTGACCTTGTGTTTGTGTAATGGCCGTCCTGGTGATAGATGGAGGTGCCAGTGTGTTCACTGGCTGCGCCGCGGGGCTGTCCACCCTGCCCCGACGCAGATGGATCGGCCTTTGTTTTTCCCTCACCTCCACCGTGTAATTAATCTTTCGAGCGAGTCCCGTGGAAGAGAGTACTCTCCGACTGTGGGGCCGCTAGCCGATAAACTGGCTGGCGGGTAAATGCAGCCCGTCAAGGCCCTGAGGAACGGCACCACCCAGGAGATGGCCAAAGAAGATGTTTAAATGCATGCTGCTCCAGGCCTCCTCGCTCACCTTGGTTATCAAAAGAAAGAGAGGCAGGCGAGCACAATATTTGTTCCTGCGCCAGAGTGCAATTTATCTTGGATGAAAATAGCATCTCTGGGAAGAGTCAACTGTAATAGACTCTCTCCAGCACCACTGCCATCAAATATTTTTTTAACACAGGGCCTGGTTTCTCTCTCCCAATTGCCTTTCCTATAGCACATGTTTTCTGCTCCATTTCACAAGATAATAAGGCTGTGGGCTACAATGGCTTGAAGCAAATGACCATATCTGATCTTTTCTTTTTTTATTGATCATTTTCTCAGTATTAAGATTGCAAATTGACCATACCACACTGACAAAGTCAGTTCTTGTTAACAATGTCAGGCACAGGAGTTTTGACTCGATTGCAGACCAAAAACATGGATGAAGATGAAGGAGATTTATTAAGCAGTTCAATGTAATAAACAGCAATCGGTTGCACAGTCAACAATCCAGGCAAGGGCCAAAAAAACTACAATAATCCAAATAATCAAGTCCAATATAATAAACAAGGCACAGGCTTAGTTCAGGCACAGTTCATAACAGGTATTCAGAAAGCTACTGTATAAGAGTTTAACGACACGGGCAATAGACACGCACAATCTGGCAAAGAGCATGCATAATGGCAGGGTATACAGTAAGTAACAGATGATAATGAGAAGATGAGTTGCAGGTGAGCAGCAGGTAGCAGCAGAAGTGTGATAGCGGAATGGGTCTTGACGTGACAGAATGGTAGAGACGGGAGGTGATGGAATAGATGCAGGGACTGGGACAAGGGCACACATGGAGTCTGAAAACAAAGCAAAGCAGAAATGTTTTTTGGGTGTCAAACCCCCCAAAACCCCCGAAATGCATAGAAAACTATGCATTATACCTATAACACAATACAAACACAATGGTCTTACACCTGCATTAGGCTACTATTCATGATTTATATATTTTTTAAAAAGACAAGGTATGGCACCTGCCATACCTTGCCATACCCAATTGGCGCCCCTGCTGTACACACTGACAGACAGGAAAACACAAAGAAAGGGGAAGCTCAGACAGAAGTCCTGACAAACGAGTGCCAAAATGTTTATGTTCACCTGCATGTATTTTATGATCTGCCAGCAACCGTTAACAACAATTCAAATGAACTGGAATGGGGTGCACCAGTGGCTCACCTGGTAAGATGCATACAACATAAATAAAGCTATGGTCCTTCCCACACTTCCAGGTTAAAATCTGACCCGAGGCTCTTTGCTGCATGTTATACCTTATCTCTCCTGTGTTTCCTCTCTCTCGTTCATTGTCTCTATCAAGAATAAAGCAGAAATGCCTGAAAGGAAAACAGAACTGGAATTACATTTGAGATAACATTTTTAAAGTTACAAAGCACTTGATATTTAAACAGTGGAAAAAAAACAAGCGATAGAATTAGATAAGTCATAAGATAATCGTTAGATTAACAGGAAAATATTTTAATAGATAAAATATGACGAGGTCTAATAACAGCACAGCTTCCCTGTGAAGTCCGTACCTATGTATAGATTGCTTGTAGAACTCTGATATTCTCTGATATACTCAGATGTCTTCTGATCTGATCTAGTTGTTGACAGATTGATTGATTAAATAGTGTATTGACAAGTTAACAGTGCAGAGGTTTATATAAGGGGCATGTCTGATATCAAATATCTAAATATGCATTTCCTGTTCCGGTTCATTTTCCCATACAGTAGCTTTATATGACTGGCTCGGCTGCAATCAATCAAATGAACCAATGAAATCAGTCAATCAAGTGAAAATGAACCGGAACAGGAAACAGGCAAGACACCTCTACAGGCATGACACCACTGCAGTTATGCACAGAGCCTGTAAAGGATTTATCAACCTTGATAAGGCATTGTTCACACTTTAGAGTGTATAATAACTGATGTATTAACCTTAATAAGGAATTGTTCCCACTTTAGACCAGATAGATGCAAAAAATCCTAGTTAAACGGTCAATAAGTTCATAGTTAACCATTAATAAATGTATTATAAACTTACTTATGCTGTTAAACCAACAAAACAACTTGGTAAAGGTTGAACAATGATATAAAGGTAAGTTAGTGACACTGAATAAAGGTGTTTGTAATGCTATTTTAAACTCATAAGGCTGTTAATAATGTTCTTAAGCAGTCTATAAACTGTTTACAAGTTTCTTTTGAGCTCTTATAAATGTCTTATCTAACAATAAACATGTTTACAATGATGTTATTAAGCCTTATTAACAAATAATAAGGTTAATAAGCATCTTATAAGTATCTTATTGACTGTTAATAAATACTTTTTAATAGGATGTTCGTTTGGAGTGCTAACCTCTTTATTGCACACTTTATGTACATTTGATATTTGTTTTTATATTGTTTATCTTTACTCCTATTCTTATTAATGTCTCTGCAATTCGTGGGTAGCTTAACACCAAATAATTTTACATCTATAAACTTGTGATGTGACAATAAAGTGAAGTGAATTTGAAGTTCTGGCAAGGAGATTTGTTTGTTTCAAATTTAAAACAAGACCAGATGTTACCACTATAATGATTCCAAGTTGATTTTGAGATTGTGTCGATTGTTCTGTAATTAAGCGTCCATTGTTTTCCTGATATTCATAGAGAACATTTTTTTTAATGTCTTTATAGATTTAACATTTAACAAACAAACAACGAGCAGGATAAGGACAGAGATCGGAGCCGTAGAGATAACGGCGGCCATCGATGTGATCATCGTGGTCAAGGTGTGTACACTGTTAGTGGGATGGGAAGTGTTTTGCTACTACCAAGGTGTTCAAGGAGTTAAACTATGCCCAATTGTATTTTAAGGTCAGCCATTCTTTTAGCTTAGTTTGGGTAGGGTCGAGATCTTTAATGGGTTTTGGTAGGTCATTCCACATTTTGGTGGCAGCATAGTAGAAAGTATTTTTCCCCAAGTTTGACCCAAATTTTGGGGGAACAAGGTCTGATGAGCTCCTTCTGGTGTTATGCTCATGATGGGCATCACTCATCATTCTTCCCTAATTAGTTAAAATAGGATGGGGAGTTACGATAGGACTCTAATGTAGCCTACAAGATAAAAATAAATAACTAAATAAATATATTTACTAAATATAAACTCATTTTCCTAACATCCCAGTTATTTGGTTGACACCAAAAGAAGATTTATAGGGAACATATGGCTTTCACAGTAGCAGTAAAATACCCAGAGATTCCCCTAGAATTTGACCTAATTGGGGCCCTGTACTTACCAGAACTAGTGTAGCACTCGCATGGTGTGTTCAGGCCCCTCAAAATTGGCCCCGCTGTTAATCCAGCTACGTAATTAGCTGCATGTAAATACAGATTAAAAAGTGTTGTGACAAGATATAGACACACTGGATATCTTTATCATCAAGACAATTAAAACGATACAACGTCTCATGAGCATTGTGAGCAGGAGGCTTGGGGTAGGGGGGTAGCTGAGAGTATTTGTGATTTGCGTAGCAGAACCCCCTGGCTGCTGTACTATAGGCTACTAATCTGAGCAGAGGCTGTGGTTAATCCCTTGGCTGTGGAACTTTTCACCAGCTCAATGTAGCTGAGGTAGTGGACCACAGTGGACGGGCCCTCTGGAGATGGATGTGTGAAGCAAATCTAGGCAGATCGCTGAGCCTTGAAATGAGCCAAACAGGGAGGAAATAGAAACGTTTTCCTTTTGCTTTTTTTCTCGTTCTTTTCTTTTTAAAGCGGAGAAGAGTGTTCATAAAGCTGTGCTTTAATACCACGCAGAGGGACAGGTCAGTTTAATGAGGTGCTGTGAAGCCTGCAAATGAATGGTGTTGCGATATCCTGAGGCACGGCAGATATAAGCACTGGGAGCCATTGAGTCCCAGAGCCTGGGGCACTGTATTGTAACACCAAACATTTAGAGGAGGCTCTAGTCTAAATGATGCAGAATGGATACTGGATAACCACGAGTCTAGCCGAAAAAAAGACCCCTTTTTAGCGCACCTTATGAAACAGTAATAACTTAATTTTGTCTGGACATGTGGTACAATTATACAGTGTAAAAAAAAAAGCGTTCCAGATTATAGTGGAATTTTTAAAGGCTGGGGGAAGGGGGTTGGGATGCATGATGACTATACAGTACATTACTTACAACAAGCAAGGAGTTGTTTGTCTACTTCTACTGTTGCAAGCACAGCAGGCATCTCAAGTGAGATCTGCTACTCGTCACTATTATCCATCCTCGTGTTGTACATTTCTCTAGAGCAGCCCCTGGGGTCATGGAAGAACAGTGCATGATTTGTACAGCCCTTCTCCCTCCCTTCCCTGTAAGCCCTCCACTCCGGTGGCTGGCTGGCTGCAGATTTAATGGGCTTAGCAGCTGTTGAGGAAAAGCAAGCAGGGCTTGTGGCATATGCTCTGGTTAGAACAAAGAGCAGCCAGCGTACCACACAAGACTACTGCCGGGGCTGTACTCAACTATTAAACCCTTTTTACAGCTCGTGTTCATTCAATGTTTATTTTCATTGACTTTGCTGTTTTCGGGTTTTGTGCCTGATCAGGAGTGCTTTTTAACAATTTGCTCAAATTTATGAGTATGCTTAAAATATATTATTTTGCGGTTGCACTGTCACCTATAGGCTATGTTTTATGAATGTAGTGCTACAGTAGGTTATAGGTGTGTGCCTATTGTAGGTTTGATACATGAAATGAAAGCAGAGGGTACTGTTATTTCAAAGGTTTCCTTAGACACTTGACAAGGCCGCCCTCTTCAGGGAGAGTTGTCACCTCTCCAACACATCTGTTTTCAATGATTTTCAGTGTGGTGTTTGGACAGAAAGTGGTTTGGAGAGTCCTCTAGTGGACGTGATGGAAACAGACAAATGGTTCAGCGTAGTTTCATAAAACAGGTTTATGACAAATATTTTTCACATTGCATACCAATTCAACCTTGCTTAATAAATTATATTACATTGCAGCACAACAATACTGTAGTGTATACAGTATGCATACAATTTTAATTTATTATTATTATTATTATTATTATTGTGGGATCGCTAAAGCGATCACACTAATGTTATTGCCACTATTTATATACTATATTCCGCCCGTTTTTTGATGGCTAACTAGTCCTTCATACTTTTAGCTACAAACTCCGTTCCAACTCTTCAACGTTCGGCCTACTCAGGACATATCGGCTACCATTTGAATTTTTGAAATCATTTGTACTTTTAGAGATATTTCACTTTTTACTTCTAAAAAACTCCCATTCATTTCAATGGAGAAATTCATACTTTTAACTAGAAACTCCGTTCCAACTCTATAACGTTCAGCCTACTTAGGACATATTGGCTACCATTAGAATTTTTGAAATAAGTTGTACTTTTAGAGATATTTCACTTTTTAAATAGTAAAAATACTTAAAAGTTGATAAAAAAAAAGAGTAAAAATACTTAAAAGTTGTAAAAATTAGTAACTTTAAAGTAAATAGTGACTAAAAATAATTTAAAGTAAATACCTTGAGTAAAAATACTTAAGAGTACTTATATTGAGTAAAAATACTTAAAAATACTCAAAATGAGTAAAAATACTCAAAAGTTGAAAAACATAGTAAAAATACTTAAAAGTTGATAAAAAGAGTAAAAATACTTAAAAGTTGTAAAAATTTGTAAACGCTACTTTAAAGTAAATAAAGTGACTACAAATAATTTTAAGTAAATACATTGAGTAAAAATACTTAAGAGTACTTATATTGAGTAAAAATACTTAAAAGTACTCAAAATGAGTAAAAATACTTAAAAGTTGAAAAATAATTGTAAAAATACTTAAAAGTTGTAAAATTTTGAAAAAAAATACTTTAAAGTAAATAAAGTGACTAAAAATAATTTAAAGTAAATACCCTTTAGAACGTTTCAAACCTTTAGAACCTCTTAAACCTTTCAAACCTTTCAAACCTTTCAAACCTTTAGAACCTTTCAAACCTTTAGAACCTTTAGAACCTTTAGAACCTTTAGAACCTTTAGAACCTTTCAAACCTTTCAAACCTTTCATACTTTTAGAACCTTTCAAACCTTTAGAACCTTTCAAACCTTTAGAACCTTTAGAACCTTTCAAACCTTTCAAACCCTTCAAACCTTTCAAACCTTTAGAACCTTTCAACCCTTTAGAACCTTTCAAACCTTTAGAACCTTTCAAACCTTTCAAACCTTTCAAACCTTTCAAACCTTTAGAACCTTTCAAACCTTCAACACTACTAACACTATCAATACTCAATACCAGCAACATTCTTAGCGATCCCACACTGTTTCTTCAGGAACAGTACCTTCTAGTTATTATTATTATTATATATTATTTGAGTTTCTGAAGCAGTCCGTTGCCTAGGTTCCTTTTTTTCCCCATGTCTATATCTGCATGGTATTTGGGCCTATTGTAGCCCCCATGCCTAGTAAAGACAATATAGCCTTAACTCACTGGTTTCCCTAACACGCATAAATACAAACTAATAAACTATCACAATAATCCACAGTGCTCAGATTGGTTTGGATTAGCAGAGGTCGGAAAGGGTAAATCTATTCCTAATATAGTCTGCTTAATGTTATTCTGCACATATACTGTAGGATGACGGATTACACTGGAAAAAGTAGGCCAGCATCATGACAGATTGCCGCTATAGTTTCTGTTCACATAACTGTTCTACTCCATGCAATCTGATTATTTATGTAATTAGCAGCAGTGGACACGCATAGGCCAGTGTAAGTTTATTGCAATTTGCACAGTTGCCCTGAGCATATGAGGGTTCAACTGACTGCATGAACAAACAGTGATAAGGCTCTTTGTATACTGTGTTTGTGCCATTTTGTGTGTGTGCATGTGTGCATGCGCGCTTGTGTGTCAGTGATATGCTTAGCAAACAGTGAGTGCGCACACACAATGTGGTTCTATATTCGTCTACTCGGTGCTGACAAACAGCCCAGCTACTGTGCATGTGGGTGTGGAGAGTGGCAAATTTGTAACGCACCCTATTTATAACAATATATGCTCTCAAAAACAAGCTGTGTGTGTGTGTGTGTGTGTGTGTGTGTGTGTGTGTGTGTGTGTGTGTGTGTGTGTGTGTGTGTGTGTGTGTGTGTGTGTGTGTGTGTGTGTGTGTGTGTGTGTGTGTGTGTGTGTGTGTGTGTGTATTGCCAAAAGTAGGGCCTTTCCCTGGCCTGCTTCCCTTTATTGAGAGAAATACATCCCGTGCCCTGCAGCAATGCGATATTGCTTGAGCATACTAAATGACTTCCATTGGGGCCAAATTAGAAGAGACAGCCACTTAGTCTTGCCTTTGTGAAAGAGAAACACTAGAAGCAAAAAGGGAAGACAGAGTGGATTAACATAGACTTAATTATGCATACATTTCTCCAACAGTGTTGTCTGTCAGTCAGTGTCATCATGTCTGACCTTGCCTCTAGTCTGGCTATGGACATGTGACCAACTCTCCCAGCTTGGCTGAGTAGAGCTGCCTCTCACCACTGCGGAAACCAATACTGCTGCTTGTGTGTGGTTGGCCACACAGTCAAAACAAACTACAAACTACAAACTACAAAATTATTTGAGTTTCTTAGCTATTAATATCTATCCTCGTGCTATATTTCCATAGATAAAGGCTTGTGAAAAAGCATTAAAACGTTGAACAACCAAACCAAACATAAAGCAAGGTTAAATCAACATGGATTGAAAGGAGGAAAGTGGAGGAAATTCATCTAATTGGCTTTGATACCGATCACGACGCTGGTGGTCAATAATCATGTCTGCTTCTGCACTTCCTCTAAACCAGTGTTTCTCAAACAATGGGTCCCATTTGCGAGTCGCGGTAAAGTAAATATCCCTTTTTTAATGTTTCCCAGCAATTTCTTTTAAATTATTATTTCAACAAAGAAAAACACCCCAGACATCAAAAAGAAAGAATTCAAAAAATTTTCAAATAATTAAAAAAATTAATAAAAAGGCCATAAATATATACATACATATATATTTGAAGAAATATTGAAAATAGCAGATCTACAAGTTCATCGGCTATTTTCACTATTAATAGGGCAGAAGTGGTTAATTTTTGGGGTCTTGAGCTGAAACGTTTCGGAAGCCCTGCTGTAAATAAACTAAAGCCTAATTTATACGTCCTCATATGACTTATGACTCATAATGGTAATTCAACAAGTTTCCATTACAGTATTAAATCAGGCAGAGGTTCCCAAGCATGAGATGGTTGGCTCTCTGCTGTAAAGTGGTGAAAGGTACTGTATGTGGTGAGGCCAATTACCAAAGATAATGAGGATTTACTTGGTGTCAGAGTGGGCTAGGACAGGTAGATGCTAGGGACGTATTGTAATTAGACAAGGTCTATAGACACAGTAGTATTTATTGAATTTATGATGGGCTAGTTTAACCTAGTTGCGCAATTTGTATTGCACAACTAGGGGTCCATTAATATAAAAACAACTATTTAATGAATCAATTACATCAAATAAAAATGAACACTAGCGGTGCAATATCAACATTTGTTGTGACAAATATATTCATTCCTGACACACATACAGGGACAAGAGGACACATGCATACATACTGTACAGACTGTACATTCAGCAACAATGGGAAATCAAGCAGTCGTCAATTGAAACAAGGTTAGCAACCTTATTCTGCACACCGTCATACTCAGGGTGATGTATTAGGCAAATCAGATTATTTCCATCTCAGACACATTTTCTGATATAAGGGGAGTCGTAATTACCACAAACACCACACCACACATACAGTATCACAGCTGCAGCATGCAAACTTCCAGGAAATCACCACCTCAAGAAGATGGTTGAACCTGTTACTTTCATTGTTTAGTATTATTGCTGCTAGCTACAGTATTGTGTTTGCTATACACAGTAAGTGGTATAGGAAAATGATGAACCTCATTCCTCAGTATTCATTTCAGTTGATTGGCTAGTTTTAAGTTTAATAATGACAGTTAGTGAAGTAGTGATGAAAGTATGTTCTAAAGTTAAACCACAAAACAATACAGCTGTGTGACTGTGATTAGACCTGACCCAGTTAGAGAGTTATAAGCCTCGAGCTGTCATTTGATTGGTCCCAGACCCATAAAGCAATGCATTGTGAAGGATCTTAGTTTATATACCCCATTGAGTGGTATCCAAGAGTTAAAATTCTTTTTTTTAATTATAAAAGGCAGCTATGAACTGAACCTTTTTTCATATAAGCAAGGGAGAAAGTTAAACGTGAGATAAACAGAGATGTTAATAAGAATATTTTTCTGCATGTCATATGATCATATATAAAAAGCTCACAATATGAAATTGTATAATATTGCAAATGTTTTCGTTTTTCAGTTATCGCTCAAATAAAAATGCCTTCTCATAAATATTTATTGTGGTACTGTGACAGACATTCATTCTAGAACTCTAAAGATGTATAAATGTTCAGAATTGTCATGTGAAGATAACTGATGAAACCCATGTGAAGATAACTGATGAAACCCATTTTCTATCTTTCTTTCTTTCTTTTCCTACTTTTCTTTACTTCTCCCTCACAGAGAGTAGCCTTTGATGCCTTGGACGCCTTGGACCATCACCTCCACCCCAGTAAGTGGCCTTTGGCATTTTTCTTTTTGTAACTGATGAAACCTGTTGCCCGTTTTGAAGCCACTTTTTCGGCGAATTCAAATCCGCCATCTTTGAACTTCCGGTCCTGAAAAGAAACCGGAAACGACTGCTATTGGCTGCAACCGCAGCCAGGGCGGGTCCTCACTCGGTAGAACCAATAGAAGCCCTAGAAGCATTCCCTACTTTATCATTCATTTTAAAATTAATGGGATCATAATTTACTAAACGCATTATATCATGATAAAAAAGACTTTAAACTAGCGATTGAAAACATAGTGTTTATGAAAATGTTTACTAAGGTAATACAATCAAGTGTAAAGTTCGGCCAAAACCTTGTTCACTTGCGCACGGGGCTGCGCACTGAGGTGACACAAAACGCGTCACTGATGTGACGCAAAACGTGTCACAGTGGCCCCAAATAGGCTACGCCCATCACACTTCACAACCCGGAAGAAGGGGTGAATTCGCCTCATGCGCTGGGTGAGCAACTCAATGCAAGTGGACGGGAGGCGATATCCGGTGCCCTCTCTATTATTTTTAACTCTATGCTCCTGGCCCAAAAGACAAAAAAGAAAAGAAAATATATTCATTCATATTTAAAACTAAAGTGGCCTGAAGTTGAACCTAAAAGAGGAGCTCCACAGAGCACATATCTTCACTAGGTGGGTTGCCTAGCCAGGCATGTGTAAGTTGTTGATATAGCAGCCATTAGGACACAAGGAAGCTGTGGAGGGAAATGGCATACAACACACTACATTTATACAACATACATAGCTTTTCACATTTTTGGCGACCTCTATGGGCAGAAGTGAAAGTGCTTTTGGGGAGGCCCCTCAACATGTAAATTAGGTTGACTGGATTTTGCATTCATGATGTTTTAAATATCAAAACCCTGTTTGGGGGAAGAGTGGATCAGGAGGTAGAGTGGCTGTTTGGGAATCAGAAGATTCCCTGTTCAGTCCCCGGCTCCCCCAAGTGTCCTTGAGAAAGACACTGAGTCCCTAACTGCTCCTGATGAGCACGTTGGTGCCTTGCATGGTTGTCCCCGCCATCGGTCTGTGAATGTGTGTGTGAATTGGTGACTGTAATGCACTTTGTAAAGCACTTTGGATGACGCTGCTATATAAAATATGTGAGCTACTGCCGACTGAGTCACATGTAACTGTGTCAATTTACTGGTGGGATAAATGACACCCTTTAATATATTCACAATTGGTTTTGGCAACAATAAAATATCAGATACACAATAAAGTGCGGGGTGCGTAAATGTTGCTTATGCCAATGGAATAATTGATTAACCTTGCAGACTACGCCACTTAGGTTTGGATTAAAGGAGCCTAAGAACTCCTTGATTAACTCTCTTTCTTTCAACAGGCTTTTTACAGGTTCGAGATAACTAGGTAAGTATTTAACTTTAGGAGAACAACACAACTTAAAACCCATGAGGAAACTGAAGTCGACACAATGGATAAAAAGGGTGAACATACATTTATTTGAATTATCCCTGTTACAAGAGGCCTCTGTGCCTTTAAAACCAGCATACAAAATAAACAACAATCCTAAAATATAAACCCTAACCTCCTATGGCGCCGCTAAACTAACTAAAATGCAAAACAATGGGCGAAACAACAATAATAGCAAGAGCGCAAATAAACAGCATAATAGGCAACAGTACTTTTACAAAAGTAAAGTGCGGTGCTATATAAAGTGCGTTCAGTACTATGTGGACTTTAGGCCATTCAAATGCAACACCGGGGGTTCTCTTCGGCCAAATATGCAGAGTGTGCAAAATAGCAAATGTGCAAATTAATAGCAAGATGTGCATCAAATACTTAGGGATAAGTAAAGTGCAGGTGCTATTAAAATACAATAAAAGATGCTATAAATAATTAAGACAAGTGTGTGCAAATACTGGGGGAAAACAGGTGGAGGGAAGCCAAGCCAGGACTCTTCAATTGTTCGTCTGTTTCTTTATCACCGCCTGGAAGTACAGAAACAATAGGCCAGTTCAACTGTTTACAGGTAAGGTACTGTGGGCTGCTGGCGGTGGTGGCTATCACAAATCGAGTGTTGCGTGGATAGAAACTTACTCCGAAGGCAGCTTTCGCTGCCTATTGATGGAGTTGCGCGTCGCAACACTTTAGCCTCTCTTTCGTCCGCTCCTCTCCAGGTCCTGCTTCACTCTTTGTATGGTCTGGTCGTCGCTGCTTTCGTCCTCTCCTTCCCCTCTGCACACACAGTCTTTCTCGGGTCTTTCTATAATGGAGCCGTCTGCCAAATGTTTGCTCGTTGCTTTCGGTGGCTGGCAGCACGCACTCTCCCGTCTCTCACACCCTTTATCTCGGCTACGCTCTGGGACTTTCTGTGTCGCACCGGTCCTTTCACACACACTCTCCTGCTCTCTGTCCTTCTCGCTCCTCTTCCTTTTTGAACTGAGCGGTTTATTCTCATTTCACAGAGACACCGCGCCCTTCTCCGTCGTGGTTGGCTGTCGATGACGTGACCTGCTGTGGGATTGGGCCGTGGGGACCGCGCCCAAGCGTCAGTCAATCTCACAGCTGTTTGCTGTCATTGTCAATTTGGGGCATACCAAGTGGCTCGGGGACCGGGGGGAAAACATGTTCATTCATAAATAATACAGTGCAGTCATCACAATAAAGGTTAAAAGGGTGTTAAGATGATGAACCAGTGCATCAATATAAATAACAAAAAATAATAATAATGTCCCGTTTTCCACCCTGTCACATTCCCCCCCACTTTATCGTTAGCAGTCCCTGCTGACCCTACACATCTCGATACCTTGCAGGTGGCTGTCCAAAGTTCGCTCGGGCCGACCTCCTAGGACCACCCTGGTCCACTGGGACCGGCACAAACCCGTAACACTGGGGCCAGGTGGGCTCCAGGGTCACGGGCTCTGGAACGGATGCAGGGTTCTCGGTCACTGTCCTAGGAGCTACAAATTTTTTTAATGCATTGCGGTGAATGGTTCGATCTCGCCCTCCCTTCTCTGGCCGTATGCGGTACACCAACCCCGCATCTCCTATTTGCTCCAGTATCACAAAAGGCTCGGGGTCCCACCAGGGGCCCAGTTTTCCCTGTCCTTGGCGATTCCTATTCCGTGTCCATACTCGCTCTCCTGGCAATAAAGGGTTTACAGTAGCCCTGCGGTCATAAACTCGCTTGCGCTGCTCGGCTGCTGTCCCCATTCTCTGACTCGCCGTCCGATAAGCTGCCACCATGCGTTGCTGATGGTTCTGTACCCAATCGCCCACCCCCACTCGAAGTTGCGAGTTCGGCACCCCCAACTCTACGTCTACAGGACGTCGTAAATGGCGACCGAACATCAAAAATGCAGGGGCATAACCAGTGGCACCATGAACCGTATTATTATACGCATGAACTAATTCTGGCAAGTGTTCGTTCCAACGACCCTGTTTATCGGCCTCCAGTGAGCGCAACATATTGAGTAGGGTCTGATTAAACCTTTCCACCCCGCCGTTACCAGCCGGGTGGTAGGGGGTGGTGCGACTTTTACTAATACCATAGGTCTGACATAAGCTCTGCATAAGTTCGGACTCGAAGTTCGGACCTCGGTCCGAATGGAACCGGGCCGGGCAACCAAATGGCTGTATAATATGGGTCCATAGGGCACGGACAGTGGTATGCGCGGTCTGGTCTCGGGTCGGAATGGCCCAACTATACCTAGTGAATAGATCAGTAGCTACTAGAATATTTTGCCATGCGTCATGGGGTCGGCCTAGAGTGAGGAAGTCTATGGCCACTACTTCTAACGGGAAGGACACTTCAAACGGCTGTAAGGGGGCCCGAGGCTCTAACCTGTCTCTTTGCAGGCTGCAGACGACACAACCCTGCTGGAACCGACGCACCGCCCCCTCCATCCCAGGCCAATAGAAGCGGCGCCGGAGTTGCGCCAAGGTCCGTTCCACTCCAGCGTGCGCCGCAGCCACATGCAACCCTCGCCATACTTCCTCTCGCCGGAATCCTGGACAAATAAGCTGTGAATATTCTTCTCGAGTATATTGATCAGTCACTTGACGGTACAGTACATTGTCTTTCACTCGTAAACGGGTCCACTGTCGCAACAACTGACGAGCCTCCTGCGTCCAACCCCTCCTTTCCATTGCCGTCGGGGGTTTTCTCCGCTCCACACACCTTTTTACCACTTGTATATCAGGGTCCCGGTTCTGCGTTTCGCGCCACTCGTTCCCCGCCCACCCATCTCTCAGAGCTGCTGGCGTCAGCTCTATGGCTCCCACGACACCGGTTTGTATAGGGAACCTGGATAACGCGTCTGCATTGGCATTGTTTTTACCAGGCCGATATTTAATTTCAAAAGTAAACGACGCCAACTGAGCCGCCCACCGCTGCTCCACCGCACCCAACCTGGCTGTCTGGAGATGCGCCACAGGATTATTATCGGTGAATATGGTAAATTGGACACCGGTCAAATAATCTTTAAATTTTTCGGTCACTGCCCATTTAAGGGCTAAAAGTTCTAATTTGAAGGAGCTATAATTGGCATCGTTCTGTTCGGTGGGATTGAGGCTCCGGCTTGCGTAAGCGATTACGCGCTCTTGTCCATCTTGGACCTGGGCTAGGACCGCTCCCAGCCCACGGCCACTCGCGTCAGTGTACACCACAAAGGGTTGGTCATAGTCAGCGTAGGCCAACACCGGGGCCTGCGTAAGAGCAGCTTTTAGCGCATCAAAAGACGTTTGGCATTCGGGGGTCCATACTATCTTACACAAATGGGACTTAACATCGTTGGGAATACCTATTAGTAAACTGTTCAGAGGCCTCGCAATGGCGGCGAAAGAGGACACAAAACGACGATAATACCCGGCGAGACCCAGAAATGCGCGGACCTCTCGCACAGTAGAGGGTGGGGACCAGTCCCTCACGGCAGCCACTTTCTCGGGGTCCGGGCGCACTCCCTCTCGGTCAACGACATGGCCCAAGAACTTTACCTCCTTCTGTAAAAGTTTGCATTTGTCCAGTCGTAACTTCAGCCCGTGTTTTGATAACCGCTGGAACACTTGGTCCAGGTGCTGCAGATGAGAGGAGAAGTCAGGTGAATATACGATTATATCATCAAGATACACTAAAAGAGATTCCGTCACCTGACCACTCAAACATTGCTGCATGAGTCTCTGGAAGGTGGCTGGTGCGTTACACAGTCCGAACGGCATCCTCTGAAATTCGAATAGCCCCAAAGGGGTCGTGAAAGCAGTCTTCTCTCGATCGCGGGGGTCCATCCCCACCTGCCAGTAACCGCTGGCCAAGTCAAGGGTGGAGAACCACTGGGCTTTGGTCAGGCTGGTCAACGTCTCCTCGATCCTCGGCAGGGGGAAGGCATCTTTATGGGTCACGGCATTCAGTTTCCGATAGTCTACGCAGAACCGCCAGCTGCCATCCTTCTTCTTCACTAGGACGATGGGTGCGGCCCATGGACTGCAGCTTTCTGCGATGACGCCCTTCTCCAGCATTTCGCTCAATAGGGTCTTCATTTCTTTATACATCGACGGGGGCAACGGTCGGTGCCTCTCCCGTATCGGTGCAGCGTCCCCGGTAGGTATCTGGTGTTGCACTGTATCAGTTCGACCGAAGTCTTCATCGTGGACTGCAAACACCCTCTTCCATTTGTGCAGCATCGCCCGCAACTCCTCCTGCTGCTCCCCAGGTAAGTCAGTGCGCTCGGCCAGCGCCCGCATCTCTTCAGGTAAGTCAGGTGTCGGTTCGTCATCTTCCACACTCACAAAGGACACTTCCACTTCTCCATTGGCCCTCATGGACAGGTTCAAGTCCCTGCGTCCCTGGATGTCGGCCTCATCGACTGGATACAATCGTCCTAACTTCTGGTGTCGGCCCACGAACAGGCTGTAGGCATGGGGGTTACAGATCCGCACCGGGACTCGGCCACCTCTCACCGTGACCAGTGCACGGGCTACTCCAAGATCCCCTCCGTCTGGTAAGGCCTCCATCAGGGCTTCATAATCGGTTCCACTTGGTCCTTTCCAGGTCCGGCCCCACACCACCACTTCACTTTTGGCTGGGACTCGTATGCGCTGGTGGCCGACCGGCCACACATAACCCAGGGATCCATCCTCGTTGGTCACTGCCTCCACCCTCCTGCAGGCGGCGAAAGCGTCCTTCCAGAGAGTCCTCTTCTGCGGGAGAGGAAAAGCAGACCTCCCAGGCCATTTGAATAATGCGTACCAACACGCTTGTACAACGTTCATGCCAATGATCAAGGGTTGTGTACAGTGCTCATCCTTGACAATTACGACCCCCCTCCCTGGTATTTCCACTCCTTCCAAATTCATGTCCAATACTGCATAGCTAGTATAAGGTAGGTTGAGACCATTTGCGGCTCTTAATGTGAAAACCAGCGGCTTTTTTCCCAATTTTTCTTGCGAGAAATTTTCATCAAATAGACTTTGTTGCATTAGTGTGACTTGTGACCCCGTGTCTAATAAACCCTGCAAGTGGACCCCCTCTATGGTCACTCCGATGGTCGGACATTGTCCGATAAATACTTCAGTAGCCCTGGACTCCTCAATTGAGTGTTCAACCCCTGTTGCTCGGACCTCGGCGACAGGGCGTTTTAGTTTAATTGTACCCGGTCAGCTCTACAGAACCTAGCTATGTGCCCCGGCTGTTTACAATGGCGACATATTGGCCTACCTCCCTCATCCCATTCGTTGCGCTGGAACGGCTCGTAACGGCGTTCATGTCGAGGTGGAGTAGGCGGTCGTGGAGCGGTTGGAGGCGGGATGAGCGGTCGAAGCTCCTTCAAGAGTTCCTTGGTTAAACCTTGCATCTGTGCTTTCACATCGTCCATGATTTCTCGTTTCAGATTTTCCTTCCAAGCAGAGTCCTGTGGGGGTTTGGGAACATTAATAGGGTTAACAGCATGGCAGGATATTTCAGTAGCTCTCGTACCTCCATGTTCAGTTTCTAGCAAGAGGGCCTCCGTGCGTAATGCGGCGAAGTCCTCATCCGGGTGTCGTCGGGCATATACGCGTAAAGCCTGGCCAAGGGGCCCTTCAGAAAGCCCCATAAGCAACTGTTCCCGGAGGATGACTTCAGAGGGGGCGGTGCCTGGGTCGTCTCGCCGCAGCCCGCAATAGAGCTCTCTAAGCCTCAAAATGAACGATTGTACACCCTCTCCTACCCGCTGGGTGCAGCTATAGAATTCTGACCTGATCTGTGAGACGGGCACTGTTTCCTTATATAAAGTGTCAAGATATTTAAATATTTTTGCCACAGTATCTCGGTCTGCCTCATCCACTACACTGATCTGCCGTTTGGCTTCGTCTGTCAATGTTTTTATCACCACAGCTACTTTCTTTGCTTCAGTTAAATCCTGCGTACTTAATAACCCTTTTATTTGTTCTTTCCATTCTCTATACTTTCCCTCACCTTCTGTGCCTCCAAACCTCGGCAACCATGGTGCACCTGGATAGACCGGCATCATCATCATTGTCACCACTTTTTCCAATACAACAAAAAAAAATAAAAATATATATAACAGTTCAGTTTCTCCTGGTTTGTGTTGTTCTCTTTACCCAGTCCTGCCGCACTACGCCAAAATATGTGAGCTACTGCCGACTGAGTCACATGTAACTGTGTCAATTTACTGGTGGGATAAATGACACCCTTTAATATATTCACAATTGGTTTTGGCAACAATAAAATATCAGATACACAATAAAGTGCGGGGTGCGTAAATGTTGCTTATGCCAATGGAATAATTGATTAACCTTGCAGACTACGCCACTTAGGTTTGGATTAAAGGAGCCTAAGAACGCCTTGATTAACTCTCTTTCTTTCAACAGGCTTTTTACAGGTTCGAGATAACTAGGTAAGTATTTAACTTTAGGAGAACAACACAACTTAAAACCCAGGAGGAAACTGAAGTCGACACAATGGATAAAAAGGGTGAACATACATTTATTTGAATTATCCCTGTTACAAGAGGCCTCTGTGCCTTTAAAACCAGCATACAAAATAAACAACAATCCTAAAATATAAACCCTAACCTCCTATGGCGCCGCTAAACTAACTAAAATGCAAAACAATGGGCGAAACAACAATAATAGCAAGAGCGCAAATAAACAGCATAATAGGCAACAGTACTTTTACAAAAGTAAAGTGCGGTGCTATATAAAGTGCGTTCAGTACTATGTGGACTTTAGGCCATTCAAATGCAACACCGGGGGTTCTCTTCGGCCAAATATGCAGAGTGTGCAAAATAGCAAATGTGCAAATTAATAGCAAGATGTGCATCAAATACTTAGGGATAAGTAAAGTGCAGGTGCTATTAAAATACAATAAAAGATGCTATAAATAATTAAGACAAGTGTGTGCAAATACTGGGGGAAAACAGGTGGAGGGAAGCCAAGCCAGGACTCTTCAATTGTTCGTCTGTTTCTTTATCACCGCCTGGAAGTACAGAAACAATAGGCCAGTTCAACTGTTTACAGGTAAGGTACTGTGGGCTGCTGGCGGTGGTGGCTATCACAAATCGAGTGTTGCGTGGATAGAAACTTACTCCGAAGGCAGCTTTCGCTGCCTATTGATGGAGTTGCGCGTCGCAACACTTTAGCCTCTCTTTCGTCCGCTCCTCTCCAGGTCCTGCTTCACTCTTTGTATGGTCTGGTCGTCGCTGCTTTCGTCCTCTCCTTCCCCTCTGCACACACAGTCTTTCTCGGGTCTTTCTATAATGGAGCCGTCTGCCAAATGTTTGCTCGTTGCTTTCGGTGGCTGGCAGCACGCACTCTCCCGTCTCTCACACCCTTTATCTCGGCTACGCTCTGGGACTTTCTGTGTTGCACCGGTCCTTTCACACACACTCTCCTGCTCTCTGTCCTTCTCGCTCCTCTTCCTTTTTGAACTGAGCGGTTTATTCTCATTTCACAGAGACACCGCGCCCTTCTCCGTCGTGGTTGGCTGTCGATGACGTGACCTGCTGTGGGATTGGGCCGTGGGGACCGCGCCCAAGCGTCAGTCAATCTCACAGCTGTTTGCTGTCATTGTCAATTTGGGGCATACCAAGTGGCTCGGGGACCGGGGGGAAAACATGTTCATTCATAAATAATACAGTGCAGTCATCACAATAAAGGTTAAAAGGGTGTTAAGATGATGAACCAGTGCATCAATATAAATAACAAAAAATAATAATAATGTCCCGTTTTCCACCCTGTCACAAATACATAATTTACCATTTATTGTTACCATGCATGCTCATTGTCATATGACCTCCGAGATTATTGTATCTTATTTGTTTGGTGAAAAGATCCTGTTTCTGAAACAAACTAATGTTTGTAGCATTTGTAGAACCCGCTATGGGTCGAAGTGAAATGGTTTCATGCCCTTCAATGTGTGATAAAAAATTGTATTCCGGCGTGCCTGACTAGCGAGGAAGTTTCCTGGCCATCAGCGGCATAAAATTGATATTTGATGTAAACATCTATAAAGAGACTAAAATGATAATGCTCTCTCTAGCATTACTCTATTACTCACATCCGCCATCCCAAGTAGCAGACATGATTGAACCAAGTAGTGAAGTAATGTGAAATGTATCTAGGTATGTGTCTAGCTATATCATTCTCTGTGGTACACTTAATACATTTTAATAAACTTTGGCAACTTTAGGGAAATAAAACAAAAACATATGGACTTGGAATCAAAATATAAAAAATCATATAGACATTCTTCATGTTTGCGCCTGTCTGCACCTTCTGAAATACAATATGAGCTATCTATGATATATAATTTCCTTTTAAATCACTCTGATCTTGTGTATGAGTAAGCGTAAATGTGTTTGTGCTGGTTCCTCAGACATTGTAGCAGCAATAATAATAAACAATTACAAAGAAAACAAAACAAAATCATTTCCCAAGCTTATTTTTCTTTTCAGCATTGATATTACATTAGCACTGATGATTTAGCTGTGTAGAGTCTTACAACAGATTACAGCTTTATGGTGCAATAATCCTCCCACTACGGAGAACGCAAACAAACATTTCACTTCCACATTTCAATCGCGATGGAAGATCTGTCCCTTTCATAGAGTTTCACTCACAAGATCTGTCAATAAAATAATTCCAGCACAGCGATTCCACGTCCATCTACTGCGCCAGAGATAAGACGCAGGGGATCCCTCACACGCACATGCACACGCACACCCACACGCACACGCACGCGCACACACAGTTATTTTTCCATTGTCAAAGGGGGGCCTGTCAAACATTTGGGAACTGCTGGTTTAAGGTATTTATCTCAGTATAAATTTGTATTTTTCTCATTAAAATAAACGTAATGATAATTCTTAGTCATTGATGCTTAAAATCAGGTACTGCATCTTCAGTGGTCAACAGTTGCTAGACAACGGAGCCGTGTGGGGCTTGCCAAGGCCAGATTCATGATGTTTATTATCCTGAACTGCAAACAATACTTGTTTATTTGACACTCTAAGTCTAAGCAACCTAATCACTCCTGTTGGCAATAAACTGCATTAGGAGTCGCAAAAATCTATTTGTGGTTAACTGAGTGACATCAATTGAGGGTTAGTGCAAGCTAGGCCTGTTTGGCCTTGCCACAGAAACTCAGCTGATGAGGAAAACTGAGGAGGAAACTGACTTCCACTGTAACGTCATTGCTGATTCACTGATGGAAGAGAGTAGTGTTTTATTTGGGCAGTTAAACGACAACTTTGTTTTTTTTACAACCAAGGTTTATGTTTTAGCTTGTAATTAAAGTAAATAAAAGATGAGTGTTAAAAAAAATCATTTACTGCTTTCTATAGTTTTAGCAATTTTCGTGATCTTTTTATAGTGGTTTGGTCAGGTTGCTAAATATGTATTTTTTTACACAATAAAAAAGGTCCCGTGGCCAGATGTGAGTTATTGGGGGCTAGAAGAGCTACTGTAAATGATAATAAAGAAATCGCCGGGTTATTGTGTAAAAAAACACATATTTAGATGCTAAATAAAAAAAGATGCTGAAAATTGCTAAAACTATAGAAAGCAGTAAAAGATTTTTTTTTAACACTCATCTTTTATTTACTTTAATTACAAGCTAAAACATAAACCTTGGTTGTAAAAAAACAAAGTTGTCCTTCTTAAGACTAGAGTCTTTTTTATTTTTTATCCTTGAGCGACTGATGTTCAGTGCATAATATCCTCATCCCGAAATGTCAGTTTGTACAATATTATTCTCACTCCCCAATCAGCAACTTAGAAGAGGGAACACATTTACTAGCCTTGGCTCAAAATGTCTTAATTTTCTTTGTGGCACAAATATATCAAGGATATTACATATCATATCAATATAACAAGACTGCTCTTGTTAAAGTCTTCAATGACATACACTTAAAAATAATGTCAGTCTTAGTATTAATAGACCTCAGTGCTGCATGTGCCATAATTTTCTTAAATGAAACAAAGACAAAACTGAAGTAACAAGGAACACTGATTAAAAGTCAGCACCCAGCTTCAATTGGTAATGTTAAAAACCACAAGCCAAGCCAAAAACGTTGGTGTAGTCATGGACTTTAACAGCCATATTAACACAATCATAAAGTCAGCTTACTATCACCGTAACAATATATCATGGATTAAGGATTTATGTTCAAACAGGATTTAGAAAAACTTCATCTTCGGTAGGCTTGACTTGACCCTAAAAAGACTCACTAAAAAGATTTTAGATTTGGTCACCCCTGGACAAAGAATTGAGATCTTTTTTTATTCAAAGGATTTGTTTTGTACTATGTGATGTTCATGAAATTAGAAGTAGAATGTTTTCCATTTATAAATACAAATGGTGTAGTGATATGGCATAAACCTAAGTTGCAAACTTATTGTCTCATAAAGGACAGGTATGTGAAGTATAGTTTAAGCAAAAGACAACGATCTCTCTGTGCACAAATACGGTCAGGAATTTGTGCACAGAGCACATTAACTCTGTCTGCATACTGGCAGGTTTAATGCCACTCCAGAGGAAGAGAGATACTGTTTCTTTTGTGAACTTGGTGAAATTGAAAATGACGTTTTATTTTATTTTTAATAGCAGATCTATAAGCTCACAACGCCTCGCAATGCTATTTGGGGGCAGGGGGATAACCGGAGGGGATGTTTTAAAAATGAAAAAAAAAAAAAACACAAGAAAGCACTGACCAACTTGATATTGCTGGTAAACCTACCGGCACATGTATTTATGCGATGTACTATATATTCATATATATTTATGTGATGTTTCACTGCAAAACTGTGGAATAACATTTTAATATATAAAACAGATTGTGTGCACTGCAGTTCTGAGTGCAATGCTACTGTAGCCAGCATGAGAATTTGACTCACCTGCTGCTACGGAGGTCAAAACAGAATGCACTTCCAAAGTGTGTTTTCTTATCGTAAATATAAAGTTTTGCCAAAATCGTGCATTTAATCCATGTCTGTTGGTTTGTTTACATTTGGAAAGCGGATTTCCTCTGAAAACGTAGTTTTCTTAAAAATAATTATTTATTTACACGATTGGAAACTTTAGTCAATACAAGGTTTATTTTGAAATATACCTACTAAAAGTTGGAAGTAGATTGACTTAGAAGTAGGTGAATTTGCCACCCTGTGACCCCATTTCGGGGCTATCAGAATCACTGACAGCCCTTGATACCGCACTCTCGTTCGTGTTAATCAGGCCAGGGTTAACGGGGGGAAACGCATACAGCAGGACCCTCGGCCACCTATGCGCACATGCGTCCAGGCCCAGCGGGGTCACGTCCATTAACCCAAGGAAAAGTGGGCACTGCGCGTTTTCCTCCGAAGAAAGAAAACGTGACGACATGTGGTTGACCGAAGCGCGTCCTGACTCGAGCTATCACAGTGGGGTGGAAGGTCCAGTCCCCAATTTGACTGCCCCCTCTGGACAACAGGTCCGCCCCCAGGTTCTGAAGCTCTTGCACGTGGTTGGCACCACAGACGCAGAAGGGGGGAATACGAAACGTTTTCTGACTGTTTCCGAGGGAGGGAACGTTCGTTTCGCATGGTAACACCACCTGGCCGCTGCAACTTAAACCAAAAAAACGAGTGCTCCTCCTTCTGCTTTTGCTAAATGTACAGCTTTCCTTCTTGGACTGTATAACATATTGCGTGCGTGCGTGCGTGCGTGCGTGCGTGCGTGCGTGCGTGCGTGCGTGCGTGCGTGCGTGCGTGCGTGCGTGCGTGCGTGCGTGCGTGCGTGCGTGCGTGCGTGCGTGCGTGCGTGCGTGCGTGCGTGCGTCTTTCACGTTTGATATCTGATTTTACTTTTGTTCCATGTTAAATGTGCTACTGAAGTAATTATAGAAATGACATCTAAGAGCTGGTTAACCTGTCTTTTTCTCTGGAGTGATTCTTCCAACTAACATCGTAGCCTGTTTGAGAACAGTCTGGGTTGAGCTTTCTCTGTGCCTCGTTTGTATATCACAAGCTGTCATGTCATCTAATTTGATACTCTTTTGGCTGAGTTTTTTTTTCTTTTTTTTTTACATTGTCAATTGCAACCTTGTGAGGGGCGGGTGGGGGGGTTTGTGTTTGTCTTGTGCGTTTGTTTTTTGTTTCACAGAAAATCTGAAGAGTCCTTTGTCATTGTTTATTCTCCTGTACAACTGAAATCTTCAATAAAAATTATGTGAAAATAAAAACATCGTAGCCTGAAAACCTCTCCTGCAATACCAGACATTTCACTGTCCCCTTTTTTAGCACTGAATTACTGTACACATTTTCTTGGCATGGTCTACTATGACAAATAATGGTCTTTCTAATGCACTACATACTGTAATTTCCCTGAAAACTATAGAAAAGCAATGGCTTAACACATGACTAACTGCAATGAACTTGATGACCTTGGAGCTTTTGTGGTGCCCCCTTTTGGGGACTGGGAGTATACGATTTCAGACACTATTGGATTGCAGGACAGCCTCCATGGCTACATTTGTCCTATAACCAGCCACATGCTTAGAGAGGTATTTCACACCCGTGGCATGAGCCAACGTGTGTGCACACACACACACACACACACACACACACACACACACACACACACACACACACACACACACACACACACACACACACACACACACACACACACACACGTTGTGCAGCGTACAGTACATTACTTTTACATATGCTAGACATTAAGCTTTGACCCCAACTTAGCAATAAGAATCTTGCAGCTTCCCAAGCTGTCTCAGACCACTTGTCTCATTCTTCCTATAGGACTGTAGTTTTCTTTCTTTTGCTACTTTTCTTGGCTGCATGATGACACAAGCTTTGTCCTCTTTAAGCTTCTGTACATTATGCCTAATTTATACTCCATCATATGACACATATGATGGACGCACTGAAAATATCTACAAGCTTGCAATGCGACACATTTTGAGCCTGTAGATAGGCTATTTTTGGAACAGAATACGTCACATGACCAAGTATAAATCAGGCTTTATACCCGTGGCAATTTCTTATGGTTGTCAATGGAAATTAGCACCATCGGCTTGACATTAAATACTGAATTGACTGCTGATGGGGTGGAAGCCCACCTTTGCTACACACAGTAATAATCGCAGTGTTCATTTAACTAGATTTTTTTTAGGGAGTGCCATTAGACGGTCGACTTTTCATATACATTTTCATATAATTTTTTTAATCGGTCGCATGGTGGCGTTATACAGGGACGGATTATGGCTTGTGCACATTGTGCACGTGCACCAGGGCCCTGGAGCCAAGGGGGCCCTGGCACTGCCACCTGAAAATCAACATTTCGATTAGTCAGTTGGAGACCCCTCGGTCCATTTCATCTACTTCCACTGGGCAGATTTCAAAATAAAACCTGTGTTGTCTAATGACATTACACATTTCCAATTGTGCAAAAAAATACACTCTTATTTTGAAAGCCACCCAGTTGTAGGAGGAAATCCGATTTCTATTAAAGCCATTTAACAAGCAAAACAACAGACCTGGATCAAACGCAAGAATTTGGCAAAACTTCATATTTACGATAAGAAAGCTACTGTATGTGCTTGTGATTTACACAATGTAGACACTTTGGAAGTCTCTTGGCAGTGGGTGAGTCTGTTAACTTACAGTAGCCTAGACTTGTGCTCAGAACTACTGTACTCAATCTGCACACTGTTGCATTGTCGTCAATTAAAACGAACTGTCTGCCGTCATGTAGTTGTCTGGATGATATTGATTTTAAATGCTCAATATTCATATGGCTCTGTTGATATTCATATGGCTCTGTTCCACTTGGCAATGTAAAGTGAAATGCTTGAAAATGTAGGCTATATTTTGTCATAAAAATCCCAAATCTGATTCAACCTGATAAATTCTGATTCGGCTACAGCACTAACTTTTGGGGAGAATGTTTGAATGATTTCTGTCTGGACCAGAGCTCCATTCTCAACAAAAACTGGCGACTGTGGGGTGATTTTGTGCACAGGGCCCATTTTCACTTTAATCCATCCATGGCGTTATAACAGGCAGATTTCTGTGAGCAGCTAATCTCTGGCACCGTTGGACCGGTCTGCGTGAAACTTTGCACGCACTCTCCCTGGAGGCCAAGGAAGAACCACCGGCCTGTTATAGCGCCACCAGGAGGCCGATTTTTGCAAAACATATTTTTTTATATTACTCCTAGTCTCCTACAGATTTTGTCTAAACATCACGCCAATCGGTACACATGATCGATTGGCTCCAAAGTTTGCATGATCATGTTCATGTTCATCATGAACGCAGCGTCCGATTGCTGTGAAACTTTGCACGCACATTCCGACTAGACCAAGGAAGAAATGTCACCCTACATTTTGTAAATTGGCCTCATGGTGGCGCTATAACAAGCCGATTCACGTTTTGGCCTATAACTTTTGAAGCGTAGGTCATACAATCAAGATTATTCCTTGGATCATTGTGGAACTCCCCAAATAAGCCACGTCCATTTCCACCGGACAAGTTTTCAGCCATGTTGCGTTTTCTTTGCAAAACATAGTTTTTGCTACTACTCCTACCGATTTTCTCAAAATCTCACCCAAATTGGTACACATTAATGAAGCTTTGCGCTAGTTCATGCAGGGCACGGGAGTCATATACGCCTCAGCTGTAATCAGCTGTCAGTCTGATTGCTTTCAATCAGCCACGCTTTTCTACACACCAATCACACCTCATTCCCTCAACAAGGTAGTGCGTTTAAATACGGCTCCCTCCTACACTGGATCTCTGCTTTTCAATTGCTGCCACATGCTGCTGCTGCTGCTGATGGCAAAGCTTGCCTCCACCACCCCACCACAGCCTTCACCTTATAGTTCAGAGTCTTGCATTACCCACATTTTTAAACTGAATCTTAAACTCAAGCTGATCTGATTAAATGTCTGTTTGGGATTGATTGATTGATTGATTGAATACTTTATTTAGAAAAGACATGGAAACAGTACATGGAAGTACAATTCACAATACAAGGTCCTCTAAACTGGATCGCTCACAGTGGCTTATTTAAAATGAGATCCCCACGCACTCAAATCATTATGACATTTAAGAAAACAAGACAAATATACACTACTATGCAGAACGTCATACAATCAGTTTACTGGTATGAAAAACAAGAAATAAGAACATAGTGAAGCAGGCTGGATCCCAGGCTAGAGGGGGGGGGGGGGGTTAAGACTTTGACAGGGGCCAGTTTGGAATTGCAGCCTCCTGAAGGTGTTTTTTTAGGGCAGTTTTGAAAGTGAGTAGGGTTTTACACTCCTTTACTCCTTTAGGTAGGGCATTCCACATTTTTGTTGTATAGCATGAGAAAGAGTTCATTCCCTTGTTTGTGCCAAATCTGGGTTGAACATGATCAGTGTAGCTGCCTCTGGTGTTATTATTATGGACTTCATTTACATTTATGAAGTATTTTGACAGGTACATGGGTATCCCAATGTTCTGGTGTATCTTGTAGACCAGGCCCATTGCAAGTTGCTGTACTCAACCCTGAGCCATCCAACCCTAGCAAAATGACCAGGGGTTAGATGAGTTGTATGTTGTGAGGCCAAGAAGTAGCCTTACCAGTTTGTTTTGTGGGAACAGATTAAGAGCAGAGCCATTAACGCCATGTTTAACTGTATTCAATTTGTTGCAGTAAATGGTTAAATCTACTTATGACGTGAGTGTTCCTGACTGAATAGTAGTCATGTGATTAAATGTATGAGATCAATGTATCTGTCAGAATTTTCGGATTGACTACGATTGGCTTTCAAAGTTTTCTGGAGTGGCCCGTTTAGCACTGCATGCTACAAGCACCGCAGGACTGATCAGCAGGAAACTTTGCCCGCACACTCCCAGTATGCCAAGGAAAAATCTCCACCCCCTTATCTTTCAAATCAGCCAGTTATAGCGCCACCATGAGACAGATTTTTGCTAAACACATTTCTTATTACTACTCCTACAGATGTTGTCCAAACCTCACGCGAATCAGTATACGTTATCTCTGTAGTCATGTGATCAAGACATATTTCATTCCGATTGGCTTCCAAAGTTTGTGGTGGTGGCCGTTTTGCTCAAAATGCAACACATCATGAATGCAGCCCACTAAGCCCAAGGCTATAAGAAGGTACGGACATCTATGTCATTTTCGTCGCCTGGGAGCCAAACTGCTGCCGTGGAATACATTGGAGTCTATGAGAGCCATGGTGGCCCAGCTTAGAACAAACACTATTGTGAAATACTTGGCCCAGGAAAATAAAATAAGACATATCACACAATGTTTTCTGCTGTGTTGCTTTTCGATGTGTACACTGTATACGTTTATTGTGCTATCTAAAGAGCACAAAGTAAGTTTCTGAACGTGCCAAAGTATGGTGAGACTGTCAAATCTGGTGATACTGCCGAGCCAGAAACCAGTGTTGCCATGTCTGCTTATTATAAGCGACTTTGGGCTTATTTTTCTGTGAAGTTGCTTGTAAATATTGTTAGTTGCGGGTTGCGTTGTTGCTTGTTTCTAAAGTGTAGTTACTTATTTGGGCTTGCTTCACAATTGTTGTATTATTTTAACCAGTGGTTCTCAAATATATGTCATGGAGCCCCAAATGAATATGTATTTATCCCTAACCCCCACCTGAAAAGGTTTTGTGCCAGGGAGCCCTGTACCAGATTTGTGTTCTTCGCATCGCAACGCGTTGTGAGCAGTGAGCTTGTAGATCGGCGTAATGTATACAGTATATGGTTTAAAGTGCTCATAATGGCCTAGTGCCCTAGTTGCTTCTTTTGGGCTCGTTTTCCTAGACCTCGTTCTCATGCTATTCATCAAAAATGTGGAATTCCCTACCAAAAGGAGTAAAGTGTAAAACCCTACTCACTTTCAAAACTGCCCTAAAGATACACCTTCAGGAGGCTGCAATTCAAAAATGGCCCCTTTCCAAGTCCTAACCTACCCCATGTCCTAACCTAACCTACCCCCCTACCCCTCCCCCCTCTCTTTCTTCTTTTGTACATATTTTTCACTTTTCATACCAGTAACCTGTAAACTGATTGTATGACATTCTGTATAGTAGTGTGTATATCTGTCTGTCTCTTATATGTCATCATGATTTGTGTGCATGGGGTTCTCATCTTAAACAAGCTCAGTGCTTAATGAGTTTTCCAGTTTAGTAGACCTTGTATTGTGAATTTGTACTTCCAGTACTGTTCTCATGTCTTACTAAATAAAGTACATCAATCAATCAAACCTGGTTGCTTATTTATTTCTCTTTCTATTATGTCTAAATGTTGCCAAGGGTTTTCATTGATCACATGTTATAAATCTGATCTCCACAAGATGGCGCCATACCCAAAGAAGTTGGCCTTTTCCTCTCTGTAGGTTTATTATGTGAATTGGGAGACAATCCCACATGAAGCAGTAGATGGCACTAGAGTTTTATCAGTTTAGATGGAAACGCCTCTTGAACATAGGCTACTAGCAAGATCATGCCATAAGAAGAAGCTGAAAAAAGGAACTGAAATGAAAAATCTAAATGTCACATTTCTTAAGCTAATTATTAATGATAAACTGAATTAAAACACACTGTGTGCCTGTCTGATAGACGAATGACAGTATCTCCCTAACTCAAGTCATGTAGTTTAAGCTTGATTTGACCTGGGCTGTCCCAACACAATTCCAAACAAAATGAATGGATGTATTTGACCTTTGACCTTCCCAGAGTTGCTATTCAGTATTGTGTTTACTGCATTGTAAAGGACTTGGCAAATTTATAAATAAAACAGTTGAATAAAAACTAGATTATGTTTTGATTGAATTGTTAATTTCCATTGTGAAATTAAGTTGTAAACCACATAAATACTAATTATTATTGTGATTAACTTTTTTGAGGGAAGTCTGGGAACAAAAACCTCAAAAACATTTTGGAAAAGTGTAATTACAAATTTTGTATAATGGTCTTTCTCTAATGGATTTAAAAAAAAATCACATAGGCTTACTGTGTGTCATGATTAGATCATTTTAGACAAATTAGATGTTTGGTTATCTCACAAAAAATGGCCTTCATTTCATTTGCTGCAAAGAATGTTCGACTAACAGGAGGTGTTCCAAGGCCTGGCCTCTCAGCAACTATTGCACTAAATGACTATCTTTGTACAAAATGGCCTACACTTAAAAACCCTGAGTGTTCATTTAGACCCTTACAGGTCATGACACTTAAAGAGTAACACTTAAGATTTTACTGAATAATGCTCTCCCCTTTCTATTTTGGTATTGACATACCAAAATAGACATACAGTAGGAAGTTATTTTCTTTTACAGTAGGAAGTTCTGGGAGGAAGTATCACTGACATGGTAGCCAAGGCAAGTCGAGTGTCCAAACCACGGTGCCATTAATGGTCACTTTCAACTGTCATCCGGTGAGATACTTGCATGCCAGTATGAATGCCTGTCAGCATGGATTAACAATTGTAGATAATTAGTACCAGACTGCGAGGTTTCATCCCACATTCAAACTGACTGCAGTCTTTGTTACAAGTAATCATTCATAAAAGTCTCATGGGTGCCGCGGTGCCATTCCAGCATGCTAAGTGACCATGAAGACACCCAAACCGTAACCATAAAACAGCCAGCCTGGTAAGTATCAGACAAGCAACATATTGTGAAGCCAATTGTTTTGGGTCCATATTCATTGCCTATGGTCTTTAGTTCTTGTGTGGGTGTGTGAAACAGACATGACGTGTAAGACATTGCATGCATTGAGGCATAGAAATGAATATGGTGTGCAAGTACCGAAATATAATAGACTTGTCAAAAAAAGAATAGAAAAAAAGGAAAAGAAGCGACTGTCCACTCCCCTTTATACAAATACAGACAGTAAGAAAGACATCAGTGGTAAACACATTGAGGCCGGCGAGGGATATGTGGCTCAGTCTGGAGGGGTGCCATCCAAACTCATAACTGACATAAAAATACCTAAATGATTTCAGTCCACTCATTTGACAAACATATGAAACCTGCGCACTAGAAAATAAACAGAAGTTAAAGAAACTGAAATATCTTGCTCATGAATTATTAAAAATCATGTTTTCTCAAGTCAGACGAAGAGTAGGCTACTTATCTGCTTTTCTATTAACAGTAATAGGGTAGTTCATTACAGAAATCCTCAAGTAGGCCAAATTGTTTTTCGCATTGCCAGCATCGAAATGTTTCCAAGTTTTCTCCCATTAAATTAATTGATTACTCATTCCAGCACAGAGCTTGCGTATAATCTGATGGCTCATCAGTTAAGTTTGGGGGCTGGTTCCTTTAAATGAAAAATCCAGATCAACAAAGTTAATACTATATGTTATTAATGAAATGCATTTTTATATTAGAAATTAAGTCTAGAATAGCTGTTACTGCACTCTCCACACTCATGTCTACAAAAACAAAAGAAGTAGTACAATAAAATACAGTGTGTATGCGTTATTCTCATTGGGGCCGTGTTGTACCTTAAACCACAGAGAACAAGCGAGCTTGTTGCCTGCAGCCACCTGCTGTTGTGAATAACCACCATAGAATGTTGTAGACCCTGACCCTGCAATAATATTGATCTTTTGTATAATATCTGTGTTATTGTAAAAAAAACTTATTTTTTGTTTTACCCGAGGTTACCTGCGCATGCTACTGTGTTGCTTTCCCTGATTAGCTGCTTGGGTCTGATGATGTGCTGTGAGCTCTAGTGGATGTGATAGCATTCGCTAATGAGCGTGTATACTGTATCGTTCATTTATATGTGTGCACACGTGTGCGTGTGTGTGTGTGTGTGCGTGTGTGTGTGTGTGCATTCAATGTAGTTACATGCGTTAAAGTATGTCTGTGTGTATGCACGTGCGCCGGTGTGTGTTTTAGGGTGATATCGGCTCCCTGAGGCTGCAGAGCCCTCTTCCCAGCATCTTGTTTTGCCCATCCTCTCCGCCTGTGTGGAAGTTGTGTGGGCACCCTCTGGATTGCCTCACCGCCGAAGCATGCCGGACCCTGTTATCCCGCTATCCATCTGTGTTATTGATTTCTCTCTCTCTCTCTCTCTCTCTCTCTCTCTCTCTCCCCCCCTTTGTAGAGTTTCATCTTTCCTCCACTCTCTACATTTCAGTGGAGAGCGATGGAGAGAGAGAGAGAGAGGGGGATGGAGAGGCGAGCGAGGGGGCAGAGCAGAGATCTGAGAGCCGGTGGAGGGGGAGGGGGGGGAGGTCGAGGAGTGGATGGAGCATTGAAGGAGCGGAGTGGTGGGGGTTCTGAGGGTAGGGGTGTAAGAGTTTGGGGGGACGGTGGGGCATTGAGCCTGGACTATGGATGAGCAGAGAGAGAGAGAGAGAGAGAGAGAGAGAGAGAGAAGGAGAGAGGCACTCTTGAAGTGTTGGCGCTCCCCCCTCTCCATTCTCTTGGGAGCACCCCCCCCCCCCTCCTCTTCCTCCATCCTTCTCCGAGGCGCCTCTGGTGCACACGCTCCATTCGGCATCCCCCCCCCCTCCTCCTCCTCCTCCTCCTCGTCTCTGCTCTTGTCCTCCTCCCTCCCTCCCTCCCTCCCGCCCTCCCTCGTCCGCCTGCCTGCCTGCCTGCCGTCTCTCCTTCCCGGGGGGTTCAGGCTGTGCTGGCGGCATATAGCTGTGATTTGCGGGAGATTTGTCTAAGTGAGAAGCAATTAGTGCGCCTGAGCACGGCTAATGTATGCATGCTGCATACCCCCCCCCCCTCTACCCCCCCGCCCCCCCCCCCCATACACACACCCTGCTGTTTGGCAGTGCCAAGGCCAAAGCTAAGGCCAGGGCACTGTTGCTGCCCTGTCTCCCTCTCTCTCTTTTCATCTGTGCACACAGTAAAATACTCGGCGTTCATTTAACTCTGTGTACAAGTGTAACCAAATGGACCGGTACATTTGTACATTTACAAGTGGGTAAATTAATACTGAGGATTTTACTGTGTAGTCATCTTCTCCCCCTCACTCCCCTTCATATGACACAGCCCTCTCTGATTCTATTAGCGAGGTAATTAGCCGAAGGTTTGTGTGTGTGTGTGTGTGTGTGTGTGTGTGTGTGTGTGTGTGTGTGTGTGTGTGTGTGTGTGTGTGTGTGTGTGTTTTCTATGGTGTGTGTGTTTTCTATGTTGTGTGTACGTATACCTTGGAAGTTGTCATGTTCTTCAGCTGCAATTCTTAAGGCAAGCTGACAATGGCCATGCTGCCATTGGTTTGAGTGTTTACAGGTGTGTGTATTTGAGTGTGCGTGTGCGTTTGTGCGTGTGCGTTTGTGTGTGTGTGTGTGTGTGTGTGTCATTTGAAGTTCAGACAAGTTCATAAGTGTTTTCTGCCCCCCACCACCTTTTACATATTTCCACTGTAGATTCTAAGCATGGAAACTGTCTAATCGTGCAACATCGATTACACACACACGCACGCACGCACGCACGCGCACACACACACACACACACACACGCACGCACGCACGCACGCACGCACGCACGCACGCACGCACGCACGCACACACGCAGTCTCTCTTTCTCTTTTTCTCTCTATGTCTCTTGCATGCATACACATCATCACAAACATACACACACACACACACACACACACACACACACACACACACACACACACACACACACACACACACACACACACACACACACACACACACACACACACACACACACACGCAAAACAGAGTCAGCATGGAACAGTGGTGGGTGGAAGGATTCCCTTTCAAACCCTCTGTCTATATAGGCCGGTTGGCGTGCGCGCATGTGAGTGCACGAGAGACGTTCCGCATGATGCTACTCCCCAACTACTTCATGGTGAACTTTACCCTTTTCTCTTGCTCTGACAAAAACTGGAAAAAAACAAGACCCAAGTCTGGAGTTCTAGGTTTTAAATCTTTATATTGACTGACTTCCAACAGACTACAAAGGCAGACCCTACAGGTCAATTTTTTACACTTCCCAGAGTTAAATGAACACTCTGGATTTCATTGTGTACACGGTCCATTGGTGGTTTTGGTGCGCGTTGCTCGTTAATTAAAGATAGGCTAATTAGTGGTGCTTCTTAGCCCAGCTTTTATGGGGCTGATAAGAGGATAATCCTAGAGAGAAAGGCTTCAGATCGAATTGGTCCCCGGCAGACCGGGCCCTCCTGCTCGGCTGGGCTGGAAAGAAAATCCACAACCACCCCCCACTCCTCTATCCCTCTGCCCAGTAAAGAGCATGAATTGTAACCAGAGAGTATAGAATATTCAAGCAGGCTGTACATTAAAGAGACAGAGAGGCCCTACATTAAAGCGGATAAAGCACATTAGCTGTCATTTGCCAGGGTTAGGATTTATGAGGCCCTTTCTAGCTGCATCTACAGTGTTGGTAAAAACTAAACAAAAAACAACAAAATACAAAACAAAACAGAAAACGTGTGCAGTGTGTCTGTTTATGGTCATGTCATCAATCGCCTACTTGCATCACACTATTCGGACCAGCAAAGTTACAATTTCATTCCACGCAAATATGCAATCTCATACGTATACAAACACACTAAATCCGCACACCTGCTCAAGCATATACATTATACACGCGATGCGATCACACACACACACACCAAAACTAAACGCATGTAAATGCACGCACATTCACAACCCATGTTGCATGCAGCATTTGCTGAGTGCATACATGCACCATGCACGCGTATGACTGACACATCTATCAGTCACGTGTCTCTTACCCATATTTTGTCATGGGGACTTAGCCATTAGCACTCGCTGGGCTGTTCCCATATGCTGGGGCTCCACAGATCTATAATTCAGAGGTGGCAGATGTCCCCATGTATTATTCATAAGTGCCGTTCCACGGCGAGCTATAAGCTCAAACTAGCGGGGGGACAGCCGTTGCACAGCCCCCACCCCACCCACACACACACACACACACACCACACGGACAGAGGGTCCCCCCCCCCACCACGATCAGCCGCAAGTGTACCTTCCTCAGAAGTTTCGGATTCAAACAGGCCACGGACGCCTTTTCGCTAGAACGGGCTGTTTCAGGTCACTCTGTTAGAGTCGAGGCGGTGTTGTGGGGATTCGGAGAGGCGGATATTGTAGCGACAGGGCAACTTCTTTTCTCCTCTGTCGTCGTACGAAAGTCGACAAATGAAGCATTCGATTTGAAAGGCTTTTGATGAATTATTCGAATCACGTGCAAGACCAGTGTAGAACTCAGGTGTTTCAGTGTAGAGGAATAGAGGTCAGGGAGTGTGTGTGTGGGCGTGTGTGCATGCGTGCATGCATGTGTGCGCGCGCGTGCGTGCGTGCATGCATGTGTGCGTGCGTGCACTTGAGTGCACTCTCAAAAGAACATATCTTTGTGTGTGGTTGTACGCATGCCACACACGCATGCCCATGTACGTGCACTCTGAAAAGAACAGATGTGTGTGTGTGTGTGTGTGTGTGTGTGTGTGTGTGTGTGTGTGTGTGTGTGTGTGTGTGTGTGTGTGTGTGTGTGTGTGTGTGTGTGTGTGTGTGTGTGTGTGTGTGTGTGTGTGTGTGTGTGTGTGTGTGTGTGTGTGTGTGTGTGTGCAGTCCAGAACGTAAATCACACCTACATACCTAGAGGGGACAGCAGCGTTGTGTGGCACTAACCTCAGAGAGACGACACACACACACACAGGCACCGGAGATCACAGGCAGCCGCCGCCAACGTCAAGCCTGGCCGGCGCTGAACCGGCAACCTGACACCGCCTCCGGAGCCCTGCGGTGGGGGTGGAGGGTGTGGGGGAGAGACTTCCATAAAGTCGGTCCCGCCGGCCGGCCGTAACCTGAGCTCCCAGCAGACAGCAGCGGTGCCTCAGAGTCAGGCACGGGGGGAGGATATAGGGTGTGTGTGTGTGTGTGTGCGTGTGCGTGTGCGTGTGTGTGAGAGAGGGTTGGGGCGGTCGACGTGCCGCCACACGCTCGCTGCGACAGTTGGGATCAGGCTTGTGTGCATGCGAAGCCCTCTCACGTAAGCACATAGCACACATCTGCTGCTAACGGCCCTTAAACTGCTTTAATCTCCCCTTTCCAGGACGTGTTAACAGTGTCAAATTTATTTATTTATCTTCTCACAGATTTGACCCGCTCTCTCACTGAAATTGATACAGATGACCAGACTGTTAGCGCTGGGCCATTGAGCCTGGCGTTCATTCAAGTCTCAGTCACAGACATCTTTGGGGGGGGGGGGGGGGGGGTGGAGTAGGGGTTCTCACAATTTTCTCCACTGTCCCCCCCTCCCTATTCCCCCCATTCCGCTCCGAGCTCCCAACGTGACCGTCATCCAAAATACCCACTAAGTCACTGAGCAGAAAGCTGTCGTCAGCTGCCATATTGCTTTGCTGCTACTGCCAGAGTGTTGCCCTTTACAGATCTGAGAGGAGAGGAGTGTGTGCGGTTTAGGGGGTTGTGGGGTGAGGTTGTGTGTGTGTGTGTGTGTCGGGGGGGGCAGGGGGTTGGTGATGGTGCTTGTTTCAGGGGGCTGGCAGAGGGACAGGAGCTCCCTGTGTTGTAGCGGTGGGTGAGGAGGTTAACTGGGCCACAGAGGAGGCCTGGGATATTGACAGGTTGGAACCTGAGGGCTCCTGCAGGATAGGAACACTGCTGGAGGCTTGGTAACCACCATCGCCTGCCTGCCTGGGAGGGAGGGAGGGGGAAAGGATGGAGAGGACGAGAGAGAGAGAGACGGCGGGGGGAGAGAGAGTGAGAGAGAGAGGAGAGAGAGAGAGTGGAGGCAGAGAGGTGGTGGGGTGGTGGAAGGGAGTAGGAAAGCTGGAGACATTGTCCCTCTACAAAAATGGATGTGGAGATGTGGTTTACGTTTAAAGCAGAGTCATTGGTAGAGCGTGAGTGAGAGCGAGTTTAGCGACTGAGTGTTGTAAACAGTGTAATTAGCAAGTTCCCGTTAAGGATTTATTTAACTCTGCCATCTTTGGTTGTGGAGCTCTGACCATCGCCCCCCCCCCTCTTTCTCTCTCTCTCTCTCTCTCTCTCTCTCTCTCTCTCTCTCTCTCTCTCTCTCTCAGCAATGAGCAAAGTATATGGTCGGCATGTCCGAAGGTCAATCGCCATGGTAACGGCAGGCCAGGTCAGAAGGTGATTGGCTGAGCCAGGGAGGGTGGCCAGCGGCTGTTTGTTGATTCTCTGATAGGGGTGACCTATCCCTAACCTCCACACAAATCAATAGTGCCTCCTTAAACTTTCATTTGTCCTCATTTGCTCGCACTCACCCCCAATTGGGAGCAATTAAGGTGGCCTTCTAGAGCCTAAAAACACATTTTTAGCACAAATTGAATCCGATTGAGAGGTTTTGTTTCTCCACAGCGAGTGAAATGAATATAAAGGATATTGGCTTTTGTTCTCATTTTGTCAATTTCACATATAGCTCTGACAAGGATTCATCAATAGATAAAATCACTGCCAATATAATTGAAAGTATGTGTATAATATTACAGTACCATTAAAATTGTCTTTACTGTTGAGTAAACACACACACATTTGAGGTCAGAGAATTTCCAGTTAAAGCGCTCTTGATATGATTGTTTATAGAAAAACAATTTTTGATCTTCTTGGTGTAGGGAGTCCCTCCAACGCAGGAAAGCCTTTGTGAGGCTTCCTCCCATCTTCCCCCACCTCCTCTTCGTTGTGCTTTCATTTCTCCACCTCATCCCCCTTGTTCTCACTTTCACTACCCACAATCCCCGGTGCGGCCTACAAGGCTACAGGGTTTCCCTGCAGTGCAGCAGGGCTGTGTGGGTATTGCATCTCACTGGTATTCCTCCATTTTGGGGTCACCCTTTTCCACTCCCCCGCACAGGGAATCACCCCTGTGAAAGGCACAATTACAAAGCAATCTGTCATCCAATATGTGTGAGATTAGAACTCTACTTGTTAGTAAGTAGGCTACAGTACAATAATTTATCTCAGGGACTTTGGGGCAGAACTTACCACATGCTTAGAAAATTGACATTGACTCTATGCATTTGATGTATGTGTTTACCTTGCTTGTAGTCGCTCTATATAAGAGTGTCTGCTAAATGCTTAAATTGTAAGTATAGGTTTTACATTGTCCATTTCAGATAACATTTTATTGCTTTGCTCCAATTTGTGTGTGTGTGTGTGTGTGTGTGTGTGTGTGTGTGTGTGTGTGTGCGTGTGCGTGTGTGCGCGTGCGCATGCGCGTGAGAGAGAGCAGGGGATGAGAGCTGGACAGAAACTGTAGTAACCTACAGTTTTAATATTGATTTTAAATAGTAGAATTAGGTAGGTTAGGTATGAGGTCAACTCTATGCATTTCTGTGCCTACGCAGTTATGTCTCTTACTGTACGTTAGCACTACTCCTTGGAAAGTCTGAATACGCGAGGGACAAAGATGCAACGTTCATAATAATAATGTGAAAAAGTTAATTTACACTTCACAGAAACAGAGATAGATTGACCAAAGTACTAAAGTACAAGGCAGACAAACACAGGGAAGAATGATGGAGACGGAGCAGAGAGATTTGGAGAAGAGGAAAGAAAAGTAGAGGCGTGCTTTTTACCGAGCGGGATTCCCGTCAGATGATGTATTTACATTTTAAGTCTTGATTTATACTTTAGTCGTACAATGGTGTCCCGGCGAAATTGGCGATCTACAAGCTCACGATGTAATCGCTATAGAGCAGCGCATCGCAAGGTTCGGGGCAATGTGTATGAATAATCATAGCCAATGGAGAGGGAAGGGGGAGGCCGGCTTGTTGCCTGTAGGGAGAGGCAGACACTCTAGAGAGGGGGAGATAGAGGGCACCATCTATACAGCACTAGCCAGTACAGAGTATTCAAGTTGGCTCTGATTATTAACATTGCTGTAAAGGTGTTCGGTAATAATGTCCCACTTTACAGATAGATAGATAGAATTTTGTATTATAGTGTCCTGCACCACAATATGCCCAGCCCGCACGGGCTTACAAAGTACACTCACAAAATGAACATACACCAAGATACACCACAAACAGTATAACAGCATAAACATATTAATTGTCCGGGCTGTGAGTTACGGATACATCGTTCTCCAGCGCAACAGCGGTGTATCTAAATGGCAGCCTGTCCAGTAGCAGAGGTCTAAAGTGTGGCGTTCCTCAAGGAAGTTGCCTAGGACCTTTGCTCTTCTCAGTATTTACTAATGACCTATCTTGGGCTACCAAATGTGCTACAACAGTTCTTTATGCAGATGACTCGACATTGTATTACGCTGCACCATTAGAAGGATAGGCATAAATAAGCTATGAGCTTCTGCCTATGCCTTTTCGATCTAACAGAATGAAGTAGTGAATTACAGTGTGTTATGTTTTGTGATTATGATGATGTGGATCGAAATAAACTAAACTAAACCATCATGCAATGTACTCAATGTTTTGAGCAGAGAACTTTAAGTTGTGCATGACTGGGTAGTATGTAATAGACTTGTCCTTAACATCTCCAAGACTAAATGTATTGTAACATACCACATTCAGACATCCAAAACAAATCTGGATTCTTATCCTGATTTTTTTCATCATCATTGTACAGTGGACAGTGGAAAAACTAAATGAAACTCATCCTCCACAACTCCCAGGTCACAAAGAACACACAATCGTAAACAACAAAACAGCCCTTGTATGTTGGTTTTATTTCTGTATTTTTTGTATTCTTATGTTTTTCTTTGTTTTTTTTTGTTTGTATTGTCTGTCTAAATGTGTGTCGTAAGGGTGGAGGCCTGGGGGGTGGGATTGTGCATTGTGTGGTATACACATATTTACAATTATTAGTCATTGATTTCTGATGTTACTATGTGTACCTCTATTTGTTAAAAAATTGTGTAAAAAACAAATGAACACAATCGCTGCTCCTCAGGAATGCCTGTATGCAAGTGCTATATTTGGTAATATTGCATATTTGGCATTTGCTTCAAGTGCCAAATAAGTGTAAGTAATGAAAACAAAACAGTATTTTATGAATAACAGATTTCCAATGTCCGGTGCACACGCATGCATATGTGTGATTCATCGGTGCGTGGGCAAGTTATCACTTTTCATGCTTTAACTGAACGGTGTGTCTGCCCTGTGCACATGCACGTGTGTGCACGCATTCTAGGTGTTGTGGTCTTTCTGCATCTCTTGCCTGCGGCCTCCCTGAGTCTCAGTCTTTGTGTGCAGTGCGTGTGGTCTCTGTGTCTGTCTCTGTGAGGAATTGTAAAATAGTAGTTTCGGATTACGTACGCTCTCTTGCTAGCAGTAGATCCCATACGCTGGACGGACAGGACAGCTTGCGCCCCAATTGGCTAGTTCTACTCCATAGCCTTGTGGACACATATCCCATAGCCTGGAGGGACCGTGGGTGTGCGATTATGAATTCACAATTGGACGAATTGGAAAATATAGAGTTGAGTTAGCCTGCACAAAAAGTTTGACGCTGATCGGTTTAGTGGTTTGCGAGATTAGCCACAGACTCTAACACAGACACACACACAGACAGACAGTCAGACAGTCAGACTGGGGTGAAAACATAACCACCACTCCTGCCTTCAGCCTGGTGAAGATAATGAAGCACAGCTCTTCAGTTAATATTAACCAAACAAAATGTACGGGGATTTATTCTCTCAGAGTCTTCTTTTAGTTCAGTGATGACTATTCCATAACTAAAACCTTATTATGTGTGAAACTGATTCTAATGCATCATAATGATACCGAACATTATCAAGGAATCTGTATTGATATTAATCTATTAATACATAGAATCCTTATTGTTCTTTTGTTTTTTATTGTACACTCTCAGACTTACAAATGTATAAATGAACACTGAGGGATTTTAAGGAGTAGTACTATGTATATGATTTTTATGAGTTGTATGTTCAATATTTGTATTTGTGTGTGTATATATGACACTATTATCTCCAGTGAGTGCTGTGGCGTTGTGAGGGCTCCACCGCGGCCCTGTGCTGCGTATAGTGGCACAGGAAACGCGTCACAGCGCTACAAGCTAACTGGAACCAGATGTCTGGGGCTACCGGCCGGGGGATTCTCACCATGGAACATGAGCGTCATGTGTGTGTGTGTGTGTGTGTGTGTGTGTGTGTGTGTGTGTGTGTGTGTGTGTGTGTGTGTGTGTGCGTGTGTGCGTGTGTGCGTGTGTGTGTGTGTGTGTGTGGGGGGGGGGGGGTTCTCTTCCTCTTTACTGTATCTTTCTCGTGTTTTCTCTCTTTCTTTGTTTCAGTATCTGTTGGATGTCTCTCTCTATATCTACTCTGTATCTCTTTGCCTTCTGACGGTTTCATTCTTCCGTCTCAGAACTATCAGGAGGATCAGCAGTTTGAGCTTAACCACGCTGAGAAGCGCCGTTACAGCGGGATGTGTAAAAATAGACTCAAGGGGGAAAAGGAGTAAGACTATTGTCACCTCATCTCACATCATGACAATGGAGAAAACTTTTTTTTAATTTAGAAAACATTAAATATGTATTCAGTGAGTTACGGCATGCGTTGCTAGGTGTTGGTTGAGTTTACCAGAACACAAGTGTCTTGAATATGAACTACCTCATTACATTACAAAGCACAAAAACTCTTCAATACGAGTCACAAAAGCCTTCTCTCTCACTATTCTTACATATACTCATTAAAACCAGGAAAACTCTGTTCTCTTTTTAATACCCCGTATCTCTCTCTCTCTCTCGCTCTCGCTCTCGCTCTCGCTCTCGCTCTCGCTCTCGCTCTCTCTCTCTCTCTTTCGCTCTCTCTGGAGGTCTCCATAGCAGAAGATAGAGTTGGCCTGCTTTCCATGCCTGGGAGCATTGCCTGCCCTCCTCCGCTTCACTGCCCTGACTCTCTCTCTCTCACACACACACACAGACACACACACACACACACACACACACACGCACGCGTGTGCATGTACGCGCGCACATGTGCAAACACATACAGTATACACCAACTTATTCACTCAAGCGCAGTAATTGTACTGCACTCTCACACACACACACACACACACACACACACACACACACACACACACACACACACACACACACACACACACACACACACACACACACCCCACCGGAGAGTGCATATGATGCCAGCTAAGCCTCCAGTTCACCCAAAGCCGTTGCAGCCTTGCCTCAGACTCAGCCCATCCTCTTGGCCAATGGTGGAGCCCCAAACTCCGACTGGGCTGGGACCCACTACAACAGCAACAACAACAACAACATACAGTACACAAACTCACTCCTGAGGTGACAAACTTTCTATAATATCAGCCATCACCTGAGAAGTAACACGCAACAACAACTTGTGTGGCATTCGTGTGGCGAAACAGGTCAATGACTACAAAACTGGGTGACCGAAGACATTGGTTTTAGAAAATACCCACACGTGTGCGCACGTTCGTGTGTGCACGTTCATGTGTGCGCGTGTGCGTGTGTCAGTGACAGAAAGATGAATAGTTTGTGTTTTCTTTTTTTTTCTCAGAGCACCAAGGCTATTTTTTTCCTCTGCTGCGAGGTGGGATCGACGTAGCCTATAGGTCCTCCATAGCTCCAGGGGGAGAGTGGCTTTGAGCGGGCTGTTAGTCTTATCGCCACACACACACACACACACACACACACACACACACACACACACACACACACACACACACACACACACACACACACACACACACACACACACACACACACACACACACACACACACACACGCAGTCCCCTCTGACCCAGGCTGTTTCCTGCCCCTGGCTGATCTATGGGCTTACGCCTGCCCTGTGACTATGGAGGGAGAGAGAGAGGGAGAGAGAGAGAATGAGGAAGAGAGGGTGAAAGAGAGAGGGAGGCAGAGAGCAAAAGAACGACGCAGAGATAGAGAAATGGGGGGAGAGAGAGAGAGAGAGATAGAGCGTTCTGTACTGTATGTGCATATCTGGGCAGCCTGTCCCAACGAATCGATATCCGTCTCGTATCCGTGAGCTGTGCCTGACCTCTGGCCGACCTTGTCCAGCATCGGTGGCCGGAGGTTCACTTTTGTGGGGGTCTGAAAACATGCGAGGAACACAGCATTTTACCACACGCGAAGGTCTGGGGCAACAGCCGTTCATTTGAAGATTGTGAAAAGTCCCTCCGACTTAAACCTTCTTTGCTGTTAAGCCACTGCAATAACGGTGACCAATCTGTATGGTAGAAATGTTTAACCCGGTGTCGGGTAGACTACGGGGTAGTATACCAAATGTCAATAACTTGTATCTTGATCTATATACACAAGTTTCTGGGGGGAGGTTACTGCTGTAGGTAGCACTAGCCACTGCTGAAACGTGTGAAATATAAAACAAAAAAACGAGAAAAGTGCGCTCCTCTGAGCGCAGATCCCCGCCAGGCCAGGTTGCCTACCCAGGGCCTGCAAAGTTTGGAACACAGTCATAGTCCATTGGAATGGAACCTACAAAATCTTACTGATACATTTTGATCACATGACTGCAGAGATATATTTAATATGTACCGATTTGTGTGAGGTTTGGAAATAATTTGTAGGAGTAGTAGCAAAAAGTGTGTTTTGAAGAAAACGTGAAATGGCAGAAAATCTAGACGGGCATAAATGCCGACCTACGGTTCAAGAGTTATAGGCCAAAACGTGAAGTGGTTGTTATAGCGCCACCATCTGGCCGATTTGAAAAGGCTGTGGTGGAGGCTCTTCCTTGGCCTACCGGCAGTATGTGTGCAAAGTGTCATGGCAATCAGTTCATGATTTGGGGCATTATGTGCAGGAGTTTTTGCCAAAATCTGTATGAGTAGTAGCGGTTCAAGAGTTAAGGGCCAAAACGCGAATTGGCCTGTGGTAGCGTCACCATCAGGCCGAGTTGAACAATTTGGGTCTAAGGTTCTTCCTTGGCCTTCAGGGAGTGTGTGTGCACAGTTTGGAACACAGAGCCCCCCCTGTTCTTGTACATATTTTTTTTTTCCCCCTCTTTTTTTTTTTTTTTGTTGTACATAGTGTTTTTTTTTTGCTGTTTATTTTGTAATGATATTTGAACTGTGGTGCCACTATATATGCCTATGAATTGAATACCAAGGCCCTCATTGGAAACAAGTCCGCAAGGACTTTTATGAACGGACCTGTTAGACAAAGTATTTTAAATGTAACTGTGCTGTTTTACATTTTTTGCCTAATAAAATATTCAATCAATCAATCAATCACGCGTATCGGTCCAACAGCGCTAGAGATTATCTGTTCACAGACACGCAGACCGACGGACGGACGGACGGACAGACTCACAGGAGCGAAAACACAATAATAACATAATTCAAGGCAGAGAGACTAAAAGTATCTTTCAGGTTGTTGGTGTGCAAATGATTATACTGTATATGGGAGTGTAATGTATATATGTTTGTGCGTGTTGTACACACACACACACACACACACACACACACACACACACACACACACACGTATGAGTGTGTTTTTGCGTATTCGTGTTTTGTGTGTGTCTGTACGCATGTGTGCACATGTATTTGTGTTGTTTGTGCGTGTGTGTCAGAGAGAAACTCAGAGCTTGCCTTGTCATTAGTTTGCTAGTGGGATTCAGCCTTGCGTGTTGTTGGTGCTGCGCTGATACAGCGGCTCCAGCTCCTGGGCTGAGTGGGTCTGCGGGTGCTAGCCGCCGCCGGCACTAATTGAACCCTGCCACTAAGGTAAGGTAAGGGAGGAGGAGGAGGAGGAGGAGGAGGCTGTCACCGAGGGAGAGCGAGAGAGAGGGAGAGAGAGAGAGGCAGAGGGAGAGGGAGAGAAAAAAGAGAAGGGAAAAAAAGAGAGCGATGAGGGCGAAGAGCCCCTGGGGGGTTGGGTCCCTGCCTGCCTGCCTTTTCTCCGTTCTTTCCAGACCCCCTCCCTCCCTTCCCTTCCCGCCTGCCCGTCTAAATAGCCGTGCCGGCGCTCCAGGGCTTCCTGCGCCTTATCTGCTGATAATTGGGCACTGGAGCTCCACAGCTCGCTTATGAAATATAGATTCCTGACGGAGAGAAGGGAGGGGGGGGGGGTGCGAGGAGAGAGGGAGGTGTGTGTGGAGGGGGTGGGTTGGTGGGTTGGTGAGATACGCAGGCAGAGAAAAGCCCCCGGTCGTATCAGAGAGTGCGGAGCCTTGTGGGCTCCGATTGGAGGCTGCAGAGGCTCTGCAGCGTTGGCTCGTTTAGCTAACGCCGCTGCCCCGATAGTTAGGGCTAAGGCCTGTGTGCTGAGCCGCGAACACACTGTCAAAGACAATTGAAAAACAACACTTTGTTCTCATTGTTTGTTGCCTCCGCTGGGTACAAAGTGCTGCAAATTGCAGGGGTGAACGTTTGTTGTGCAGTTACTTTGTCCCGGAACATGTAAAATCTATCAAGCGATTCAAGACACGTAGAGGTAAATTGCCCCATACATATGCAACAAAATGTTGGCCCTCGCTGCGATATTGCCTTTAACTGTTAAGCTCCACCACATAACCTATCGATGGTGCACGTTTATCAATTTGTGCATTTCTAACATTAAGCATTCATGTACAGTATATGCTTGAAAGTGGTGTGAATCAGTACCCACTACCCAGTGTACCTACAGTATGACATAATTTGAGCGTGTCCAGAAGAAGGTATGGTTATGAAACTCTGTGTTAGTCTGTGTATGAATGGGTTGGGTATTCCTTGGCGGATGAATGTTGTTTTCCGGTAGTGAGGTCGCAATGCTAAGCTACAGTCCCATGGGGTAAGGTTATTGGTCTGCCACGGAGACCAATACCCCAGAGTGAGAGAGAGGCAGAGAGGATTCTCCTGGGTGTTCTACCCACAATGGAGCCTTCTCATCCAAAGCTCCTCATTACCTTTTTTTACCTTTGAGCAAAGTCACCTATTGGGAATTGTGTTATAAGACTGAAAAAGTGCCTCATATGGAGAAGTTTGACTGAATATGTTAAAACATAATATATAATTCTGAGCCATGCTCCCAATAATGGACACAAACCCCTGTCTGTGGACTATAGTGTAACCTGGCTGGCCTGACAAAGAAACCTGCACAACAGGTTTCACTCCGATAAATATTTTACTAGCAAAAAAAAAGTGTCAGTACATCATAGGACACCAATTGGCCAACAATTTGGCCTTCCTGGGGTGGAGGAACGCCAATTTGGACGATGTGCTGGTCGTGATGTACTGACACATTTTTTTCATAGTAAATATGTTTTTGGAGCTAAATCTGTTGGGCGGACCATTCCTTTTTAAACTGTTGTTTATCCTGTCCTGCACCAGTGACCAATGGATGTGCACAGCATTCTCATTTGAACTGACAAAGAAACCCATCATAACTTGTTACCTGACCTGTCCTATACTGCCTTCCACTCTGCATTCTGCTTTAAGCAAAAACACTGGGTGGGCAGACTACTTACTAAACGTTGGATAATCTTAAACATTAAAACAGCTTTGAGCTTCAATAGCAGTGCATAAAAACACACACATTAATACTTTTCTTCCTACAGTACCAGCGTCTCTCCTTCTGGTCTATCCTGTTGTATAGTTCATTTCAAATCCACACACACAGACAGGTCTGTACACGTCCCAATTAGCTAGTGAGCGGTTGGGTTAATGAATGGGCCGCTACCTGCTCGGCTGTGGGAGGGAGAGTGGGAGGCAGATGAAAAAGACCGACTGGAAGGCAGACTCTTCTCAGCATGTCAAGCTAAAGCGGTTTCGCCAGCTCTGTGGTCTTGAGTGGAGTGTTTCTTTTGTGGGTGTATAGCAACGGGCACATGGAGTACGAAGCAAGAGCAAATTTTGTGTATACGTGGGAGGGAGTTTTGCAGAAATAAATAATATTAATTAGGCTGATTTACGACAAGTGTCGGGTGACGTATCACTCAAAAGAAATAATGTATTTTTTAGCTGAAACGAGTGTCATCATCAACTCTTTGTTTTTTTCACTTGAAAATATGTTATTTCTGTTGAGCAACACATCACACCACGCTGTCACCAAAGCATAAACTGGTGATTTTTAAAAAGTAAAATACTGATTGTGGATTATGGCCAAGAAGGCTTTTCATATATGAAATCTCTTCTACATGACTTCGGATTCTCACACTCTACAAAGTCATTGAAAAAGCTGGTGGGCAATCAGCGCAACATTTATCTTGTTCATGACACTTGGAAATAGGCCAAAGCATGCATGTACCATAATTTGTTGGTAAAATGCAAAAAAACACTTTCCCTCAAGTGCTTTTATAGCTTTCCCCTGTTCCTCTGTGAGTAGAACTAGAGGATCTTTGCTCATAACTGTTGATATTTTCCATTTCAAAATGAGAAATACAGATGGGGAGAATTTATGTATTATCCTGCTATAAATGCGTGAAATCTCTGCGTATGGGCTGTAGTTGTCTGTAGTTCATGTATCTCAGGAACCGTCCGACTGATCGACTTCAAACTCAGCCGATTCAACCGATATGCCCATATGCATCGCCATATTTGGGCATATATGGAGATGAAATCTCTGCATGCTTGCAAGTCCATCTGTCCCCTGCATATCTCGAGAACCGTCTCACCGATCAACATCAAACCCAGTGTGCGTATCACAGAGTAGCGTACTTGGTGCAGTACCCATTATCATAGTATTTGAGGCCAGTCTATGACCTCAGTACTATGACGTCATATTGATGACACCAGAATCTCCATATATGGGCATAAAATGGACAGACAGACAGATCAAACTCGGCGCGAGTGTTGCAGAGGACTTGAGGGAGTGCGGTGCTCCACTGTGTGTGTGTGTGTATGCATTTTGAACAGGCAATGCGGCAAACCACCCCCCATTGCTGTAATTTTTACATCACTTGACAACAAGGTACGCAAGCCACTAGGCAAGTGCCTGCACCAATCAAGCCGATAGCCTCGCGCATCAACAGGCGCTGCATCTGAGTTGGCAAGCCGGAACTGTTTTGAAATTGCACGTAGTATTTGACAATTACATACACATTAGGCTATCTAATGTTAGCGGGCTAGCTAGCTAGCTACATAATAAGCTACATAGGTAAACCGACTGGCTGCAAGCGGGCGCTGCACACATGCAGTCTGCAAACGGGAGAGCAGCATAGCCAATGAAAATGATCAGGCATGGTCACATTTGTCAAGTTGTTCTAGATCAGGGCTTGGGGCCGCATGCGGCCCACGGGCCGCGTGTTGAGTAGCGCTGTTCTAGATACATACACCTCACAGCACAGCAGTTTGGCTTGTGGTATGATAATGACCTTTATTTATATAGAACTATTCATACATCGATATGCAGCTCAAAGTGCTGTACAATACAGCAAAAATGTAAACGGATGAAAAACAATACAGTATTGATTGATTGATTGAATACTTTATTTTGAAGTTTACAGAAAAAAAGCACATGAAAGTACAATTCAAATACAAGGTCAACTAAATAGGATTAAAAATCCCAAGAAAGCCATTGGCTTGTTTCAATTGGGGTCCTTATGTACTCAATTCATAGTTACACTAAATGACAGACAGATATACACTACTATGGGGGGTGGTTAGGTTATGACTTTTACAGGGGCCAGTTTCAAATTGCAGCCACGTGAAGGTACTCTTTTAGGGCACTTTTGAAGGAGAGTAGGGAAAAACAATACAAAAACAGCATACACATACAAAACAGCAGCAATATCTAGGTGCTGAGCAATACATAAGATGCTAGTTAAAAGCTAAGTTAAAACGGTGGGTTTTCAGTTAAAGATGTTGACTGTGCTTGCCTCCCTGATTTCTTGAGGTAATGTGTTCCACAGATTAGGGGCGTAACTGATGAATCACCAATTTTCTTCTGGGTATTAACTGTAATCTCTAATAGACCTGCCAAAGAAGATCAGGTTATCATAAACAAGTATTAGTTTTACAAATGCGTTCATATTTTCTGTTTTCTTATTTCTTTAATATAAGTATACAGTGGGGTCCTGATTCAGGGCTAGTTGCATTGTAGCTGGCCTGCATCTCATTGAGCCAATCAGAGTTAAAAAAAACATGTTGGGGAGAACTCATCCCAGGCATGATACTATCTATAGTTTAACCTACACACACACACACACACACACACACACACACACACACACACACACACACACACACACACACACACACACACACACACACACACACACACACACACACACACACACACACACACACACACACACACACACACACACACACACACACACAATCTTTTCAATTACAGCTGAACATCTAAATGGTGGCCAGAAGTCCAAAGCATCATACCCCTTTAAAATCTACCAGTAGCTCTATCAACACATTGACCAAAGCTACCTTGGGGAGCACACAAGCAACAACAATAACTCACCTGTTACCCCTGCCCCCCCGCCCCCTTATTCTCCCAGCCTTTATTTACGGGACACAAATGCCAGCGCCGGGTTACGTATTGATTTTGGCGTGGACAGGCAGCAGCGCTCCCCGTTTCATTTCCCCTGGACCACCACTGGGGCTCGGCTGGTCAATAGCAATTGCAATTCCCGGTACCGGGGGCAGACAAATTCATTTCAATTACAATTAGCATGGCGGCCCGCTGGCTGATTTATGGCCTTGTTTTCCTTCCCGTGCGTCCCCCCGCGCATTAATCACCCCCACGCGGGCCTGCATGATCCTCACTTCATCTACTGTACCTGCCAAGGCAGCCGCCCAGTCGCACATTCCTGGACCGCTATTCCAATCCCCTCCTGTTTTCCTTTTCTCACACGGCCTCTCTCTCTCTCTCTCTCTCTCTCTCTCTCTCTCTCTCTCTCTCACACTTCTTCCCCCCTTCCTCCATGACTGCAGGGAACAGTGGGCGTCCTTAACTCACACCTGACAGCGTCCTAGGAGCAGGGCTGCAGTTAACTCCGCGTCAGAGCCCGTGATTGGCTTTCATTCATCACACGTAATGAGCAGATGTTCCATAAAGGGGGGGGTGGTGGGGATTCCTTCTTAGGAGAAGAATACTTCCATCCATAAGATTCTTGATCATACTGAAACCAGGCATAATTTGATCTTACTTAATTTGATCTTAAAAAAAAAAAAATCCCCCATTTCGCCATCTTTGCACGCACACACACACACACACACACACACACACACACACACACACACACACACACACACACACACACACGCACACAAGCACATTTGCGACCACAGTCACACATACAAACAGTAATAAAATCCAACCCTGTCACCTGACTTACTCCCAGGGTATATAACTGCAGGATAAACATGTCCATTATGTATTTACGGCCTCTGGTCATGTGCTGCGGCTCATAAAGCAGACTTGGAGAGCCTTTCTGTCCCGGCTGGGAAGGCTGTTACACCCGACAAACTTCGCTTCCCTTCCCCTCACTTCACATTTGGTTACCATCAGGCAGGGATTAACCAGCGAGCCCGTTTTTTGGATCGTCTGGAAACGGTTTGGGACAGAGAGCTGTCTCTCCCCGTCCTTCCTTGTTCTCCTGCGTGCCGCTGTCGGCGACTGAGTCACTCAAGGACCAGGCGGTTTCCACTGGGACATGGTACCAGTCCCTGGTGGCCACGCAGGGTCTTACTTAGGGCCTCGTCTTCATTCCAACGTCTAAGAAACTAGCTGGGGTGCTGTCCTGCCCTACCAGCCCCTCTTTGAAGCCCCCATCTCAGAGCCCCTTGTGTGTGTTTGCGTGGGCAGGGGGGGAGGGGGGAGGGGGAGGGGGAGTGGCGACCAACGCGACGGTGCTCCTTTAGTTACGGGAAAGCTAGTGATTCAGTGAGCCAATAAAAACACAAGGCAGTGGGCCGCTCTGGGCAGACTAAACATCTGTTTGGACAACTTCAAGTTGTGTGTGTGTGTGTGTGTGTGTGTTTGTTTGTGTTAATGTGTGCGCCTACACAAGCTTGTGCATGTTTGTGCATGTTTACCCGTGTGTAACGAGGGGCGTACCTTTGCCACCTTATATTTAGAGGAAGAAAAGATTTCTGTATATCTTGAAATCTTGAATTTGACATTGAATTAACTGAAAGTAGGCCTACTGGACAAGTACACACTGATCAACAGTTTTTCTTTTTTTAATCTCCCCAATTTCGTCGTTATGCCAATTCCCCCATGTTTATATGTTCCTGTCACTGCCAGTGCCAACCCCTACCTTTGGCCTTGGGGAAGGTGTGTAGACAACCTCATGTCTCCTCCGATACACATAGAGTTGTCAGCCACTCACTCACGTATAACGCATGTGGGGGAACACGCTATTCCTCCAAGTTCCGCTCCCTGCTGAACGGGCGCCCCGACCAAACTGTAGGAGTTACTAGTTACAGCGACAGAGAATGTCCTCCCCTGCTGGCTTGCCACCCATGAACATCGGCAATTGTGTTTGATGGAGTCCTGGAAGCACCACGGAGGAATCAAACCCCAGCCTCCAGTCCACAGTGGTGGGCAGGTACTTTACCCCGCGCCACCCAGATGCCTACAAGTATGCATAATTGCGTTATGGGATTAAATACAGATGATTCAGTGGAACTACATGTTGTTGCAATTTACTATAAGGAGGTCTACATGGTTTTCCAACCCTGATATCCCCACAGGTTCTATGCTGTATGACCTCTGTGTGCTCTGCTGTTAAACACCTGAGTGCTGACTGAAGAGATTCAGTCTCTGCCTTGACTTCCATACAGGAAGTTGGGTCTAACACTCCACACACACATAAGGAGAGGAGACAGGAGGGGGGTCAAGAAAGAGGGGAAGGGGTTAAGTGAGAGGGACCGACAGAGAGGGAGGGAGGTAAAAGAGAGAAAGAATCAGGATTCACAAACAAGACAGGAAGCTGTGGAGTAAGCAGTGGGCAGAGAGTTGCTGAGGGACGAGGGCGAGAGACAGAGACATATGATAGAGAGGGGGGGACATGGCGAGACAGAGAAAGATGAATCGTGCCTCCGCTGGTTTTGAAGTATTTATGAGGATCTTCAACCAACACTGGACCTCCTGCTTCTAACAGAGCAGTAGCGTTAGCCCAGTGAGAGCTTACTGTACCCACCGAAGGTCCAACATAGTCTAGTTGTATTTTGCTAACTTTTTCAACATCAGAAAAGCCGATATCTCTGCATATCCACATGGGGGATTTGGTTGAAGTCAGGGATGTGAGGGTGAAATCGAGCAGAGCATCAACCATCACTCTCATGGAAACAAACAAATAATTATGCTCTTCCAGCCATAAAATGGCTCTCTTGTAGCTAGTCTGTGCCCTTTCCCTTGTCTCTGACTTATAACTCCTATTCAAATTCCCATTCAATGAACGTGCCCCCTCCGACCCCCATCCTTCTCTCAACATGCCTGTGCATTATCAGGTGCAAATGGTATATCCTACATTTTATCAAACTCTTTCCTTGTTTTGGAATTAATTTATTTCATCACAGCTTTACCCGATGCATTTCCAACAAACAGTATTTTGCCTCCCACCCCTCTACCTCTACACTTTCAAATACACAAAACAAGCAGGCAGGCAGACAGACAGACAGACAGACAGACAGACAGACAGACAGACAGACAGACAGACAGACAGACAGACAGACAGAGAATAAGCTACCCTGAGAGGGAGTGCTGTATTGGGTTTTCTCCAGGAAGTGTGGCTCCTCCAAAGCTCTGGTCAGATGAAAGGCGAAGAGGCGTATCGATCGACCCAGGGAGGGGGCAGGCGGTGGGGGCAGAGCCTGCGGTGAGCCTGCCTGATGCAGGGCTGCCAGCCAGCCGCGGAGCAAGAGGCCAGAGACAAGAGGGGGGATGGAGATCTGAAAGGAGGGAGGGCAGTGGGCTGTCGCTGTGGCCCCGTGGCTCACCCGTAACCCCCTAAACCCCTCTGTACAGAATGTACAATACATACACACACACACACACACACACACACACACACACACACACACACACACACACACACACACACACACATGCTCAGTCTACTGTTGTTGATGAGAGCTGTCAGAAAACGGGGCAACATGGCCGAGAGTGAGAAAGAGGGGCTGACCCACAAGCTGCCACACACAGACGCGTGCGCGACATGCACACACAAGAACTCTACTGTACTTATTCCCTTTTTTATTTTGGAATAGTGTCCGAGCATGTGATTTCTAAATGTCTTTAACAAATTTGATATCATGGAAATAATATCTTGCTGATCCGTGAAAAGGTCATCTTAACTTTTTTTTTAATGAATACATTTTAATTGAGTCCAATCTGTATGCTTGACAGAGTATGTTAATACAATATAATGTATACAATTGGGGTGGTTGTATTTTGTCTCCCTGTTCTTCTATTGAGACATTTATATCGTGACAAAGGTCATGTCTCAGCTAGACACAGGATCTGACACGAATTTTTACCTGATGGTCAAGATTCAAAGTTATATAATGCAGCTAACGAAGCTTTAATGAAGCAGAGACTTCACTTTTTGAAAACATATATGTATGTGATATATACCTTGCATTTCTGACACTGTTTTCTTATTTGATGGTGTATTTTTCATTTATTGTTGTTGGTGAAGGAACGTAACCATCAGATTTAGATGTTAGCCCCTCAAAATAAACTCTGCAATTACAGTCGCGATGCGTTGTGAGCCTGTAGTTCGGCTATTGTCGACACGTGACACCGCCATACGACAATGTATAATTCGAGCTAAAGACATCCTTCTGAGATAGAAAACCACTAACTGAAAGAAAAGTAGGGAACCAAGTTGAGAGGAAATGGTTAAACCAAAAAGATAAATTGCGATGCGGTGCAAGAGTGCGGACCAGCCAACATCAACTCTGGACTCCTGAATCGAGGAAAGATAAATTACGGCACTTCATCAAAAATATGTCCTAGAATATGTTGAATGTCATGGATTGAAGATAAGTACCGAAGTCTAGGTCTCAGAAGAGGCGGAATGTTCCGTTGAACTAAATTCTACTTGTTTACAAAATTCAAAAATCAAGTCAAGTCAAGTTTATTGTAGAGCCGTTAATCACAATTACAGTCTCAAAGGGATTCAAAGACAAGTGCACATTTAACAAAGGAAACAAATGACACCGCCTGTCTGCTGTCTTTAGACCCTCAGTCAGGCGAGGAAAACTCCCAAGAAGAAAGCCTTGATGGGAAAAGAGTAAAGAACCCCCTCCAGGATGGACAGGTGTGCAATAGGTGCCAAGTGGGCAATGGCCAAATGCAAAACAAACAGAAGGACAAAACTACAGTAGTACAGTAGAAGTACAATATTGCTTGCTAATAAATAAAACAAAACAAGGGATTTCAAGGGTCACAAAGGTTCACAGGATGATTGCCATAAAATATGGTGCTGTCTAACACAGATCAGTTGAGGACACACAGCCACAGGGCCAAGAGTGGAAGGGGGGGAAAGCATGGTAACATGCTTAAAATGATTGGCGTCCTGTTGCCCCCACTTCCATAGTGAGCAAAATGCTTTGAGAAGCTAATCTGTAGCATGTTACCGCCCACCTTGGACCCTGACCAATTTGCTTATGGCAAAACAGTTCTACAGACAATGCCATAGCCACAACAATCCAATCCACACTGCCCACCTGGAGAAGAACTCATATGAGAATGCTGTTTGCTGTTTGGTTGGATCCTGGACTTCCTGTCGGGTCAATAGCAGTTGGTGAGGATGGTCTCCAGCACCTCTGCTCAACACAGGAGCACCCCAGGGCTGGGTCTTAAGCCCCCTCCTCTACTCCCTGTACACCCATGACTGCGTACAGTGACTTGGTAATTAAAGTTTGCCGAGGACAATAACAGGCCTGATTACCAACAATGACAAGACTGCCTACAGGAGAGAGGTCAACAACCTCACACAGTGGTGCCAGGAGAACAACCACTCTCTCAACATCGACAAGACCAAGGAGCTGATCATGGACCACAGGAAGAGAGGAGGAAGGCTGGACCCCATCGCCATCTACGGGTCTGCTGTAGAGAGTCAGCAGTTCCAAGATCCTCGCGTTTAGAATCAGAATAAACTTTATTGTCACATCACAGGTTTACAGGTGTAAAGAATTGGGTGAAATTTGTTTTTGTGCAAGCTCTATCATTTTTGTTATTTTTAGTACATTGAAAAGAACGATAATTCCCATCACCACTACCTGCCTCAGTTTGTGTTTGCTCGTGGCCAGCTCACAATTTCTCTCCAGGGAAAGAGAACCAGCGGCGTGAAAGCTTTTATTGTGGCAGATGAGGAGGGAATAACTGACAACAAGGACCAGCGGCGTGAAAGCTTTTATTGTGGCAGATGAGGAGGGAATAACTGACAACAAGGACCCAAACTTTTCTCCAAGTCATTCATTCAAACAAACGTTTGTAATAACTTTGTTTTGATAATTAATCAAATAGGCTCTCTCACCCCCTACCTCCCTCCCTCCCTCCCTCCCAATTGCCCTTCCTTCCCCCTCTCCCTCTCCCTCCTTCACCTTCTCTCTCTCTCTCCCTCCCTCCTTCCCTCTCTCTCTCTCCCTCTCTTTTGGTCTCTCTATCTTTCTTCTCTGTCTATCGCTGATTGAGCTCTGATCTGACATCACACAACAAAAACCATTGACAAAACAACAGCTATTTGCACTGTTGTCTACCATCTTGTGCAATATCAGTGCTGTGATGTCAGGCATGTCCATATTTGGGCATAAGGGATGACATCCTTGTTGAGCACGGCATCATTTAGTGAGTTGAGTGGGTGAGAGAATTACTGCTGTTTTGTCCATGCACCTGATGAGCTGTGCGACAAAGCAGCATGTTTTGCCGGTGTAATGTAGGCCGTGAAGTGAGGGAGTGGTGAATTGATGAAAAATGTATGAACTTATCATAGCCAGTAGCCACGGGAACTTGGGGTGCTAAACAAATATTATTTTCTGATGGGCTGCTGTGCCATAGCCTGCTCTGTTTATGTTCTGGTTGGCAGGCCGCCATGCCATACTGTCTTATGTTCTGATGGAGCAGTGCGCCAATACTGTTATATTTAACTGCATAATACAGTATATTGCAACTCGTGTGATGTCCCCTTTCTCGCCATCCTGAATTTCATTCTAAATAGGTTTCTGCCATTATATAACAGCGTAGCCTAATGCCTACTAATTAATTAGGATTTAAAGCTCAGATTGTGTGTGTTGTGACAGCTGAAGAGCACCTCATTTCTTTTTTCCACTCTCTGTCCGCCATACCCCGCACCCATGAGGCAAAACATGAATCCTGCGGCTATGGAACTTGTTGTCGAAGCCTTTCGACTACAGATTCAGCAATTGTTCACCTTAGACCCAAGAGGCTATGTTGTCAGTCAGCTATGATGTCACATCAGTATTGTGACATCAGGCATGTCCATATTTGGGCATAACCCAGCCCAACCATTTACTGTGATGTAACCGTTGCCTAACAACATCGATTTGCGCTGACAGCAGGGATCTCCATATATCAGCATAATCAAGGCACACACACACCCACGTGTTTCTCCATGTAATGGGCATCACTATGTTATGTGCCATCAGACACAACAGAAACCCTTGTTTAACGACACTGATTTGAGATAAAATCACTATACTGTAAATAAAAAAAACTTGCTATTCAAATACACTGTGTGACAGGTAGGCTACACAAATAACAGAGGGACGTGCATAATTGATTCAAAGCCACTTTCTTTAAAAGCATTTTCTTTGTCCGACTTCGTGCCTAGTAGGCTGAATGACTAAGCATAAGCACGCTTTTCCTTTGAAGCCAACAAAAAGTCTTATCAGAGAAAGGCTTCAAATCTAACAAGAGATTAAATCATTTTGCCACATGCCAGAGGAATTAATTCACTAAAATGCTTTATCAGCTTCACCGAGCCAATATAGGTCCATGTGGACTTGGGCAGGGGGGCGTGCCCGACCCCCTGTGCTTTGTGCCCCAGGGGACAGATCGGCCAGGGCGGCTCACTAATTGAAACGTGTCGGCGACTCATCGACGTCAGGGCTCCAGTTTCAAGGCTATTTCGAACCGCATTGCTGATTGCTGGTTTCACATCACACAGCAAAAAAAAATCAATAGTAGCTGCTAGACCTGGGGTTTATTCTTTGCAAGCAGGCATTAATGCTTTACAAAGGGGATTTGATATTCATCATTTGTCATTTATCTTTGTAGGTCCATTCAGACATTAATAGAATATAAAAATTGCCCAGAGTTGTTGCCTGCCTACAAACACAGTGAAGTTAGAAAAACAAAATCACTTTTAGACTTCATCAGTCTGCTTTCCACTTAATCCACCAAATAAGGCTGGCAATGGCTTTTGACTAGCTACTTATTTATTCTTGTCACTTTACCCAAAAACACATTTTCTTGTGATTCTTTTTACATCTCGTCAATGAAAGAAATCCGAGCAATCCTCATTGGGGTCTTGTTATGGTAAAGCAGCTAATGTAATTTACATAGGCGTTGCTGTTCAATTCAAGGGGTTCAATCTGGCACCATAGGGCATTGACCAAATAATCGCAACGAGAAAATCTGCTTAATAGTGCAGATATCTGCCAAGGTGTCAGTTTGTCTATAACATGTTGCGATGCTTCTTTTGACCAATAAAATTTCATGATGCATTAACCTACATACACATGAAGCACCGACAGTCAGTGGCCTCTGGAGGTTTACAACGAAATGGTGTGTGACCAGTTCTTCCTGGCCGACTGGGCCCATATTAAACCTTTTCTGTTGGATTGTGGTAGCTTTTCTGTTACAGTATTTGTTCAGAAGCTATGCATTTTCTGATAGGCCACAGCCACACACAGCCACACACAGCCACACACATCCACCGCCACGCCCCCTTTTGGTAATTGAGCGTGAAAACGTAATCAGTTCTTCATTGGTCCAGGACTAGTCTAGGCCAGAACGAACATGTCCACCAAGTTTAAACTTTTCCACCAAGTTTTCTGCAAATTAATTCATAATTGCTCCTGATAACAGACAGTCAAATGGACAGACAATTGAAAACATTACCTCCTTGGTGAAAGTAATTATGTAGTTGACACACTATTCATCATTATCCCTTACGGGTCCATTTGTATACCCGTCAGAGTTAAATGAACAATCAGGATTTTAATGTGTATATGATCAAGAGGTAATTCTTTTGAGAGACACACTGGTGTTTCCTGCATTTCGCCCAAAGGTCTAATTTCGTACTATACTGTGGTCATTCATGGAACTGTCCCGTATGAAAGAAGCTTTATTTTTATTCTATTGTTTGAAATCAGTAAGTGGGATCTCTTGAAGGCTAATGCTGTACTATCTGGGCTTGGCTCTTGGCGCTGCTACCCTTCAAACACACAGTGAGCCCTTTGAAAAATGGATTGCGGAAGAGATAAGAAATAATTTATGTTCCTATCACTGCCTCGCACAAATATGGTGGGGAATATTGTGCCAATAACTCCCACAAACTCAGAGAGGCACGCTATCTTTTACCGCACAAATTATTAACGGCACAAGGGGGAACGCCATGCATCTTATGCCAGATAGACCTGGCTATAGTTGCTTGTTGAAGCTTTGGGTTGGCCACCAGGCTGCATTATCGCAGATTAGAACAAAAAGCTAAATGTGTTTAAAAAAAACAAATTGAATGAATCACGTGCCGTTTCAACTTATGACTCTAGCTAATAATGATGACAATGGAAATTGTGCAAGAAATAGAGTGCTCAAAGGATGACGTATTTCTGTAGTCGGAAGCAGGAAGCAAACACCTTCCTGGTTCTCTCGAGTTAATAGGATTGTGATTGACCCTGGTCTGTAGTTTCATTTAGCCACTTAGCAAATGCTAAGTAAAGTAAAAGCTTTCAAAATTTACTAAAAGAGTATATAGTAACAAACAGCTGATTTGATGTCGTAGAGCAAAACGTGAAAATCCCTTAAAGGTCCACTTCACCCATTTTCAACCTATATGTTCATCTTCATATCCTTCATATCTCCATATGCTCATTATAATATGGTACCATTGTTGTCTACTTGGTCTGTGTCTCAGTGGAGGGCTGTGGACAGTTCAGATGACTAATAGTTCAGATATTAATATCATCAGTAGGCAGGTTTGGTCAATTCAAACAAGATTTCATATATATATATATTTGAATGAATGTGAGAACAATGGCTCTGTTATAGCATGCTAACTTTCCAAGAAGAGAAAGCCTGCATTTTCTATTAGCTTCGATTCCCCATCGATGATGATCGACTGGTAGGCGGGTTTCTGAATTGCCCACAGCCCTCCTCTGAGACACAGGCCATATTATAATGACCATTAGTGAGGACCATTTATATGAAGAAGTTGAAAAGTGGTCCTTTAAGCCTGTGTAATACAGGCTATATTAACATTTCAGACATTCAACCAAAAACACAAGTAAACCAAAGACTTTGAGAGAGAGAAAGAGTAATTGCAAAATGCTACCTCGTTTCCGACTTTTGGGACTACAAACTTACTTTAACGTTACTTTATTGAGGCTATAGCTTGTGTGTGTGCGCGCTGTGTGCACGCAAACAGGCTAGATATTGCTTCAAGGGAGTGTATCTTTTTTTAAATTATTACATACGTTTTTAATAGGTCTATATCCAATAGCAATCATTCATTCTTTTCAGTTACAGAATTTCTCAGCTCCTAAAACAAACACATTTTCAGGTCGGAATACCAATTTTAGAAATCAGTCTACAGGATAGGCCTACAGAATAAACATGTGAATTTGGAAGTGACGCAACAAAAAAGTGAGCAGACAAATTTTGAACTGGAACACTATACAAATTAAAGGAGGAGTTCACCCAAAAAATGTCTTATTTTCTATCAATTGCACACCCTATGAAGCCTTGAATCCATGGATTCTTTTTTGTTTTTGTTGCATTCCTAAGCTAATAATTTGATTCCCGTCTCCTACCGGCTAATGTATCCGGTAGGAGACACAAAGTAGATTATTTGTGTCTCCTACCGGAAATACACACAGTCATCAAATTATTGTCTTATAAATGCCACAAAAACAAAAATAAATCCATGAAATCAAGGGTGTGTAATTGATAGAAAATAATTCATTTCTTGGGTGAACTCCTCCTTTAAGCTGATAAATTAGTGGGGGGTTCTCACTCCTGATTAGATCAAATAAGTATCCCGACCTGAAATTGTATTTTCCGTTTAAAAAAGAGCTGGAGACATGGGGAAACCCCTGTTACTGAACTAACACTCTATAAAGCAATAATTGCTATCAGAATAATAGAGCTTTAACTTTTTAACAACAAACATCACTTAATCTACACGTGCGCTGGTCTACAAGGATCTACAAGCTCACAACGTGTCACGATGTGTGTGTGTGTGTGTGTGTGTGTGTGTGTGTGTGTGTGTGTGTGTGTGTGTGTGTGTGTGTGTGTGTGTGTGTGTGTGTGTGTGTGTGTGTGTGTGTGTGTGTGTGTGTGTGTGTGTGTGTGTGTGTGTGTGTGGTCACGCATTTGTGCATGCTGCTTGTTTATGTGTGTGAGGACTCAGTGAGCGCTGCATGCATTGTGTTTATCTGAACGGGGTGGGGGTGTGCTGGGGGTGTTGAGGGAGCATACGGGCTGGCTGGGATACGAGGGGTCGGGTGTCCGCTCGCCTCTGTCGGTGAGCGTTGACAGCTACAGACTCTGGTCTAAAATGAGAATCCTCATGGGCCGCCTGCCTGCCCATCCAGCAAGGAAATAAATCCCATGTGGAAGAGCCGCTGTGTGGGATCACAGACAGCCGCCTGACCCCTCAGATCCGCCAAGGGAGGCCAAGGGCGCCGGCACGACAGCGCAAGCCCCCCTCAGCCCCTCCGGGGTCTAATGTTACCCCGCCTGCACGCACGCACGCCAACTGAAACACTGAAGCTATACCAGGGACTGTCTTTCCCCAGTTTTGTTTTAAAAACCCCATATTGTGAAAATATTGTATGATTATTTCATGGAGGTTTAAGTTTTAGGCATAGATTATGCCCCAAATTACATCAATCTAAAATCACCCCCTCTTAGTGGCCAGGCCGCCCGTACAGTAGGCGTATTTTCTTTTTTTATGTTCCTGTTCCTAAACCCAGAAAGTGGTGGTAGCTAACTGACCGTACTGAGACTGAAGGACGGTCTTATCGTGCTGGTGTTTACAGACCACACACAGTGCCCCCAAACACTGTCTGTGCTTTGGGACACATCCAGAGCATAAAAAGATTTGAAACATGATGTGGTGTTTTGGACAGATGGAGCGTGTTGAAACCCTAAATTGACTGCTTAAACGAAACATGGTGAAAATACAGAACTGTGATCTTCAATATTCATATCATTTTGATTTGTAATGTTTTATCTCCCGTTAACTATGACAACTATATATTCATCCAAGTGTGTAGGCCATCAGTCTGCCACAAGTCGTTTGGAGATATTCTGCCTTAAGAAGAATTATAATGATGAATCCTAATCTGTTTGGGACTGGGACTTGAACTCAGAGAGAGCCCAAGAGCACATAGATCACTTAAGCCAAGTATTTGCAATGTAATAATTAGTTTGCAAGCAACATGCATTCCAAATAAGGCATAAGTCGCATCCACATAGATTCAAGAATGAATTTCAAGATTTTTTTTTACAGGATATAGGGTTTATTTTTCAGCAAATGGCTGTCAAACAGCACAGTGATACAACAGAGAGAGCTAGCTTGTAGCCTCAGCTTAATTCAACCACATGCACAGATGGTTTCTCAGTAGCAAGTACTAGTCTGTCATTGTGACATTTGATTTTACACAAAATAATTACTGGCCAGATATTATGTTTTGTGAAGCAATGCTGCTTATGTCCAAAATAAATCTAAATAAAAATCATCATCAAAAATTAAATAAAATAATTAAAAAAATTGCCTTCCACATTGACCTTCAATGACGCCCACTAGCCACTCATTATGGCTGCAACACTTGATTTCAAAACCTTGTGAGTTTCAAGACATTCTTCTAATAGTAACTTATTGTAGAAGCCAACTGGGCCTCTCACAATGAGATAATGTCAAAATGTTTGCCTTTTTATTCAGTCCATAATCAGGTTCCACCAAAGTGCGCAACAATGAGCAGTTATTTCACTGCCTAGCTAGCCAATGGTGAATGTTTGTCATAATGCCAGACTTTCATTTAATCTTTCTTTCTCGCTTCTTTTCTTTTCTTTTCTTTTCTATTCTTTTCTATTCTTTTTAAAGCGTCTTTCTCATTATATCGTGGGAAATTGCACGTCTAGGGTGGTTGGTCCGCTTTAAATAGTTAATTGCCCTCGCCGTGTCTCCGACGGTGTCTGGATATCGATGGGGAGAGACAGGCGGAGAGACGCTACTTTTTCCAATAGGGGAAGGCCTATATATTTTGCAGCTCATGTCTGAAAGGCTGGCTCCAAGCGCTAGGGGTGGGCTCTCGCTCTCTGATGGTTTTCCAGTGAGTATTTGTCAGGTCAGACTGTGCACCGCCCGGCGGTCTCCGCTCCTCTCCCCGGGTTATTTATTACCTCTCTCCCCCGCCGGCAGCGCTGCGGCTCCGGGGCCGCTGCCAACAACGGCGCAGAGTCGGGGGTGACGTTAGGGGGGCTCTCAACAAACGACGAGCGGTCGTTGAGGGAGGAACGGTCCTAAATATGGACTGAATTTTCAGCCCTTAAGTTTAGTGTGAAGTCACTGTGCTAATGTTAGCAATAAACAGGACGGAATCATAGACTAGTGTATAAGTAGCCTAGTCTATATGACTATTGTATAAATTACTAGTCTATGGCTAGTTTATGACTAGTTTATTCTTTATAACCAATAGCAGCCTACACTGGAAGCTGATTTTTTGTTGTAAAAAGGAGGACTGTCATTCTCTTGAACAAAAAATACCCAAATAATTTATTATGTTGGCTTACAAAGTAAAATGACAAGACCAGATTCGCTTTTTTACTTGCTGACTTGTTTAGCTTGGTGCAGATAAAGCTTTGGACCACTTTAAAAGGAAATCAAATCCAGTCAAATTAAGAATCGATTAGCTATGTTATCATAATAAAAAACAGAATATTTTCTGATAAATAGAAAATAAAATAAGATTTCAATTGCACCTTTACAGATCAGGTAGCTATACTACTCTAACAATAGCATGTACCAAGGAAATCGATCATTTCATTGTTTCGCCCCCACACGAAAGAGATAGAATGGCTGATGGAACAATAACATCACAGTACACGGTGAACCTTTCTTTTTAAATGTGAAAGTTGAAATGATCATGCTGTAGTTTGGGGAACCCCTCGGCGAAGAACCTCTCTGTTATGGAACAACGATGAGTCACGACCAGGCGATAAGGAGTGGGCCGTGAGTGGGATGGGGTGTCCCCTTTATGACTGGTTTCACCAGGTCTCTCCCAAAGGTGAACCCTGACACCAGCCCACGTCTATAGGTTTCCACCTACACGAGTCTTGTGGTAAATGGGGGAGATTTGATTACGAGATAATCAAAGTCAAATCAAAAATAGTCTGAACTATTTCCTTCCATTTCCTAGAAATGGGTTTCTGAAAATTGAGCATAAATGTCAACAGTTCACAATGTTGGTAAATTGTTTTAATTCTACAGTAAAATCATGTTCACAACGTCAGGATGTCTTGGAAGCCATGTCGTTTGCGGGTCTGTTCATAATTTCCTTCTACACCAAATCTCTTTGCAGAAAATAACAGATTGTAGATCTGCTATATTTGCAGATTTGCTGAATGTTCGTCTCAGTAGGGACGCTAGGGTTCATGTGGTTAAACTCCTTTGAGCCATTCATGGTCCTCCTGCTGTTTAATGTCACCACTTTCTTCTCACACCCTGCAGCTTTTAGACCAACAGTAAAGTCAGAAAAAGTCAGCCTGTTCATCTATGGCCATGTCTTGGGTAAGATACCCAATAGCGCAGTGGTTCTCACAGACTTTTTGGCTTCAGTCCCCCCTTTCCCTGAGTTCTGAATCCAAGTACCCCCGACTGCAATCAGTGCCTCCTGAGCAGATTTATTTTAAACTGTGGCCATAACATTCAGTCCAGTTAAGTCCAGTTAAGATGTCAATTTGTTCAAATAATGTGCAAACAAGTATTGCTTTCTATTTGATAACAGTGAGTGTTAAACTTGCAAGTCAAGTTTTACATTTCACCAGGTTCACACAAAGTTTGCCAATGTATCATAGAAAATTGTATTCTTCAATTTTCCACTTTCTCTCCTGTAGAAAAATTTGAGAAACACTGCAAATGTTTTTTTTCCGTCCTCTTTTAAAGCCTAATTCATACAACTGTGTAGTTCCAACAAAAATAACTGATTATTAATTTTCGTCAAGCAACATGTGTAGTCAAGTGTAAATTTGCCCTAAACGTGTTACAGGGATATTGTAATGTTTCTGTCGGTAATTTGAAACATCCACTACAGTTGCACTTGTTATCAGTCCCTCTGCGTAACAGCCTCAGTGAGATGCCCTTAAAAACATTAAATGTAAATGTGTGTTTGCCTTCACGGTCGTAGCTGTCAGGCGTATTCTACTTCTGGTCAGGGACCTGCGGTCTATGGCCTTCTGTAGCGCTCTCTCCCTCTGCAGTGTGACGTGCCTCCTTCCTGTGTGTGTGTGTGTGTGTGTGTGTGTGTGTGTGTGTGTGTGTGTGTGTGTGTGTGTGTGTGTGTGTGTGTGTGTGTGTGTGTGTGTGTGTGTGTGTGTGTGTGTGTGTGTGTGTGTGTGTGTGTGCGTGCGTGCGTGCGTGCGTGCGTGCGTGCGTGCGTGCGTGTCAGAGGCCGTTTGGCCTGATTTATAGCCTCTGACACACAGCGTTCTGGACCCCACCTCAGCTCCTGGAATGGCTATTCCATGTGTCGGCTGGTCGGCGGTGGATCCACCTGGGTGGTTCTCTCCTGATGGAGGTCAGATGTGGTTCTGCTCACAAGCTCCACACAAGTTCCGGTGGAAAGTGTTCTCCTTGCGGCATGACAGTGGGGGGTGGGGGTGGGGGTTTGGGGGACTGGTGACTAGAAAAGGCTAGCGTGGATTTTTAAAAAGCGTCGCCCCTGACTGCTTGCTGCTCAGTGAGCGAAGTTGTTGATGAATCTCAAAATGTTCCTTCATACTAAATGTCTAAAAGTGAGGGAAGGCTTTGAGATGTGGCGGCATTATTGAAACCGTAGCAAGCATGCACTAAACAAAATCTGTAAGTTACAAAAATGTACCATTGTGTTGTAACCAGTATGTATTACATTTAGGCTTTCACAGGCGATAAGGTCTGTCAGACAAGGGTTGAGGATGTCAGCCTGGGCAGTAGGCCTAAGCCGGAATAGACACATTTAGATTGAGGAGTGCGACATAAAATAACTGCCTCAAAAATAATTGGCCTACTGAACACCAGACCTGAACACAAAAGCAGTCACACGCAAAGCCAAAACGATTACGTCAGACCCAGTCCAACCACTACACCACCACTTTGTCCTGCTCCTGTCTGGCCGCACAGAGTAAAATCCTTACGGGTCCATTTGGGTCCATTTTTACACTCTCGCGATTTAAATTAGTACTTAGGATTTGACAGGACATTGAGATGAAGGAGGGCACACTTTGTGCCCACTTGGCATCATACACCTCAATAACTATTCAGACTTTTGACTCACCTCCAACTAACCACTAATGTAGGTCTATGTCTATACGTCTGTCATATGTGCTTGTTTTGTTTCTCGACTTGTGTTTTCTATGCATCTGTGCTGTAACATTTGCTCAATGAGGACAATAAGCATCTTTTCTATTCTATTTTTTTGCAGTTATTATTGATGTAAGGACTACAAAACAACCTAGAACCACATATAAAAACAATAATCTCAAATAAATCATCATAATTTATTCACTTTAATTAGTGAAGTTAATCTGCTTTTAGTGAAACTAGCTGTATAAGGAACATTGTCTGTCTGCAATTACTCTGGCTGGTCTAAATTTGACTTCTTCGTTTTCAGCGTTATTAATAACAGCTCCTTCCGTTTTGTGCACTAAAACGACGTCCCTCGCGGACCCCCCTTATCGTTTTGGCGCTTGCCAAGCCTCCGCTGTTTAAATGGGCCAAGTTGAGAAGCGGCGGAGAGTGCAAATCTTGTTTGGTCTGGGTCTATGAACTTCAGCGTGACTTTAACGACATACATAGGGTTAAAAACAACTGCTTTGAAAGTTTTCTGAACATTCTTCATTTTGCGCAAATATAATTTAAGCGTAAGGCATTATATGCGACTAATTAGGATTTCAGGGCAGGCTATACGACAAATAAATCAGGGTTAATAGCTGTTAATTCTATATAGATCTACTTCTTTTTTGTCCTTAGCAGATATTACATGTTTATTCTAAATCTAAAATCCCCATACAAAATAATTGCACCTATCATTTTGATTGGAAGGTGAATAATTTTGTTCGTATCAAATTAGAACTGGATATATTGTTCATTAACTATTTCAACACAGCTGTTCCTATATTAAACGAACTTGAGTTGGAAACTATGACGGGTCAATGTGTATGATCCCTATCTAGGTGGGTATAACATAATGGCCGGGGCTGCTACGGGCTGCCCAGCATGTCAGGTATTAACAGAGCGAGTCTGATTAAATGTGGGAGGCAGGAGCGCGGCGTCAGGAGCCGTCATGCGAGCGGAGCTGTGAGCCATCAGGCGGAGGAGAGCTGGAAACCACTGAATGGCAATCTGTCACACGGCGACACGGGAGTCGTGCGTAAAACAAAGTGGCGCGTCTTCAAGTCTGGCTCTGATGACCAGCAACTCGTAGAAGGCGACGACGACGCTCAAGTTGGGTCGGACCAGCAGCCGCTGATCACTTGTTACCGGCGCTGCCGCCTGGCTACCACCAACATGCCTGCCATCAAAAAGGAGAGACTGGATGGGGACGACATGGCATTGGCTGCGTTCAACCAGCCCGAATACCTGGCCCCTTTAAATGCCACCACCATCCCCGTAGTGACCCCTCATCCGCCGCCCTACGACCACATCTTCGCCCATCACCGCGCGTACTTGGGGCTCCACCACGACTCGGCGGCGTTGCATCACCAGCACCTCCATCATCATCATCACACGGACGACTTGATGCTGGAGAGGTTCTCCTCCATCCCGGACTTTCAGCCGTTCTTTGACAACGGCGAGCCGTGCATCGAGGTGGAATGCGGGGAGAACAAGGCTTTGCTTTACATCAATAAACTGTGTCAAGGTAGTAAGGGACCTTCGATTAAATACCGGGGCGAGTGGCTCACTCCGAACGAGTTCCAGTTTGTCAGTGGAAGGGAGACTGCCAAAGATTGGAAACGGAGTATAAGACACAAAGGTAAGAGCACACGGCATGCGTTCATTCATTGGTTCATTTGGTTATTGAGAGGACATCTTTCCTCTGTGTAGCGAGTACTTTTAAAACATCGTTTTTTATTTGGATCGGAACTTGCATGGGTTCTCCTGGTTTTTGGTGGTGCGTTTCGCAGTGAAAGGGTTACAGCAGATACAGTGCGTAAGGAGACAGCTGAGGTAAAGGCGCAGATCCTCACTGTGTCCTCGGAGGATTTGACACACAGACCGTAAAAAACCAAACCTGGACCAAACCAAAGTCTGGAGTATACACTGGGACTGAGGTGAAACGCACTAATACTTTAGATTATACAATGTTAAGGCATCTGTGATGCTTTCTTATGTATGGGGGTGAAACGTAACGTTCCGTGCAGCTACACTTGTGCATGCATGGGGGTGTTGACACTTTCACGGATCGCATGTTCAGCGTGTGAGATATTTTAGAAAATTATTGTTTTGATCTAGACCGGTCGTTTTACGTCAGAGAGGCTGTTTAATGTTGGGTTATGATCGCCTTGCAACTTAGCCAAATTACTAGGGCATTTTATGCCTAAGTGCATACCGCAAGTTTACAAAAGAGTTGACATTGTTTATAAATTCAATTATAGCATACTGATTCAGTTATTGTCGAAGTAGCCTATATACAAGATGCAGATCAGTATATAGTTTTCTTTTCATAGAAAACGCGTGGTGGACGCACTTGTTTTCACCCCCTCCCAGCCAACCCCCCACGATAGATTATTACTCACGCAGAACTGACACGCGTTAGTCCAAGATTTAGCTGAAAGAGAGTGATGGGGTGGGGGTTGGCTGTGGATGGGGGGTATTTGCCCTAGGTCAAACCTGATAGTCTTAATAGTTTCATACCTAAAGCTGCATCCATATACTTATCTGCCTCCTCTGTTCATAGCTGCTGAACTCTGTTCTGAATAAGATATGTTTTCACTTTGTTTGAAGGTAATTGACCAACACAAGCGTTGATCACATGATTTTGATGTTTAGCTTTGGGCTATGTGGCTGTCAAATGACTGGATTTAATTATCTTGTATGTTAAAATGTGAGCTGATCAATTGATCAATTAGGCTAGTCCTGATGTGACATTTTCAATTTGAGATATATTACACGTTACATGTAGGCTAATATGCAAGTTATGTAACAGAGGTGAAAAGTTCATATGCCTGGAGAATATGGTTTGCACTCTCTCTCTCTCTCTCTCTCTCTCACACACACACACACACACACACACACACACACACACACACACACACACACACACACACACACACACACACACACACACACACACACACACACAGTATGTTGGCAGTATATTTGTATATATATATAAAACAACGTTTATCACTTTGTTTTTCCAGGGAAAAGTCTGAAGACTCTCATGTCCAAGGGAATCTTACAGGTGCATCCTCCGATCTGTGATTGCCCTGGGTGTCGAATTTCATCTCCAGTGGTAAGATTATCATTTCCTTATCCATTAAATGACACGGCCTGTCGTCATTTTTTCGTCCCGCATGATAACTACAACAAAGACATTTTGCTTATGAGGACAACGTCCCTACCACAGACATAGTATTTCTCAAAGCTGAAATGATAGATGCTCGCTTAAAGAATGATGTAAAGGCTTCAGTAGTTAAAACCTTGCCTGCATGCATGAAACTGTTGTGTTTGACTGAAAGAGTAAATGTGGGGAATCTATGTTTTGGGGCGCTGTCTTTCATTTTGACCTTGATGTTAAAAGTCCTACAGACCTAGCCCTATTTTTACTCTCTCAGAGTAAACCTAACATTGAGGTTTTGGCTGTACAGGCCTTATAATAGAACCAGAGCATCAGCCAAGCTTTCTATTGAAGGTTAATGGGAAGTCTAGTGTGACTTCCCATTGGTGCCGTTGGCCAGGCTGTTTTGTCTTTAGTGTCTGGGTTCCTCACCTGGCTGTTGACCCAACCTTTGTTTGCCATTCCCTGCCCCCTGGGATATGTTGAGGGCATCATGCCAAACTTTACAGGCATTGCAGGTGTGTCACCACCACAGCACTACCATTCTGTGCGCGTGCGTGTGTGTGTGCGTGCGTGTGTGTGTGTGTGTGTGTGTGTGTGTGCGTGCGTGTCAGCTTTGTGCGAGCATACAGCAGGCTCACGTCGCCAAATCTGTTCGCACAGGTGTGACGGGGTGTGAGTGTGTTTGTGTGTGTTTGTGTGAGTGTGTATGTGTGTGTTTTTATCGCCACGGAGTGCATCTGTCGTCGCTCCCAAGCGCTAATCTTGAGGGAAGGGTGTAAGAGGCTTAGCGAGCTACTGAGCGTGGCTACTGCTGATTATTGTGTGTGAGGTACGCAATGCGAAGGCGGTTTAGATAAGCCGGAGGTGTTTGAGTGATACAGGTAAACTATGTTTTTTGCATCCAAGAATGAAGACCTTTAGGTTTAACGCATGGGCTTCAGCCAAGGCAAATTACACACAGATGAGCTGTAGAAAACAGACAGTAGAAAGGTTCTATTTTTCTGTAAAGATGTGGGAAATGAAAGGATGTTACAAATTCTGCTTCGGATATTGTTTTTATTTTTTAAATTTATTTTTAGATTGTATTTATGTCTGGTTATTAGCACCAGCTTATGACTGAGGAGAAACTACATCACTGTGTGCAAGGACATGAGGGGGTTTAGTTTGAGCCTTTGCTCTCTTTCAATTTCTCTCTCTCTCTCTCTCTCTCTCTCTCTCTCTCTCTCTCTCTCTCTCTGTCTCTCTCTCTCTCTCTCTCTCTTACTCTCTCTCCCTCTCTCTCTCTCTCTCTCTCTCTCTCTCTCTCTCTCTCTCTCTCTCTCTCTCTCTCTCTCTCTCTCTCTCTCTCTCTCTCTCTCTCTTTGTGAAGCCTGAAGCCTAAGCCACCCTGTGAATACCACCCTGACGCTCACACACACACACACACACACACACACACACACACACACACACACACACACACACACACACACACACACACACACACACACACACACACACACACACACACACACACACACACACACACACACATAAGTATGTTGGCAGTTCCACATGAGGCGTTGAGGGTAAGGAGGAGGAGGTAGGCAGTGGGGCTTGTCTGGCCTGTACTGGCGTCTCCCTCTACCCCCCCCACACACACACACACACACACACACACACACACACACACACACACACACACACACACACACACACACACACACACACACACACACACACACACACACACACGCGCGCGCACACTATCCCCCCGACTCCCCTCAGGGCATGGCACACACTAGCTATAGTACTCCTCTACACTCTAAAGATGTGGATGTTCAACATTTAACCTTAAGTTACGAGTGTACATTTTTTTACGCTCTCAAGATTTAATTAACATTCTGGATTTTACTGTGTAGCTATTGTAGCAGTCCCTTGCTGTTGATGTCTGTCTGTTTCTTTATAGAATTGTTTGCCTTTCTCTGTACACACACACATACACATTAGGCCTGACCTACACCAATACACTGATCAGCATCACATTTCCTTTGCTGCCAGTAAGCCATGGAACTCAATTCGTGAATATCTTTCAAATTGACCCCATGGTGGTGCTATAACAGCCTACATTACGTTTTTGGCCTATAAGTCATGAGTCAGTTATTTGTCACATCACACAGACTTACAGGTGTAAAGCAGTGGGTGAAATTTGTGCGCACTCCATCGTTCAGTATTCCGTGAGAAGAGAGTGGATAGAGGAAGAGTGAGAGCAAAGGGATGATACTGTATAGAAAACGGGTTAAATAGGACAAATAAAGATGTATACATTATATGCAGATAGCGACTGAAGATGTATTTAGGACATTAGCATCATATGCAGGTGTGTACATGTTATATTCAAACATTAGCATCATATGCAGGTGAAGAAAAGGTACAATGTTTCTTAAGGTGCTATTCCAAGATCAGTTTGTGCAGCATGGAACTTGGAAGTCAAGCCGGCCCACACACACACACACACACATATTTCCATGGTTAAAAAACACCTCAGGCAGGTGGTGTTCATGCCGTGTTCAACAGTCTGATGGTAGCGGCCGGGGTAGAAACTGTTCAGAAATCGGTTGTTCAGGCATTTGATACTGTGGTAGAGCTTGTCCGGCCGTTGTCGCAGTAGTGGTGTGAACAGAATAGGCCACGCCCATTTCTGCCTACTTGGATTTCTTGACATTTTGAAGGAAGAAACCCTCACACTTTTGCTACTCCACACAGGAAAATAAAAGAAAATGCTAAAAATGATTCACTGGGGTCATGTGAGAAAGTATAATACAGATGTTTTGGCTATAATTGGTTTCCAAAGCCACAAATGCAAAAACCTTCACTGTTTGTGGCAGAAGCTTTTTGACCAATCTTCATCAAATTAGTACTGATGCTCTCGGCCCTGGGAGTCATGTAACAATAAGCATCAAACAGGTTTTGGACATTCTACACAATTTGGCTGTAATTGTAAAATATAATTGTTACTAAAACTATTTTTCTTTACAAAAAACATACATCGATCAACCCAATCAAAGTTGCAGAGCCACTAAAGAGTACACCTCCAAAAGCGCTTTCACTTCTGACCTTGTGTGCTACAAATGTGAAGCGATATTATGTTTGTTGTCGTTGCAGAAACTTTTCTACTTTTTGACCAATCTTCATCACATTAGTACAGATGATCCCGGGAGTCATGTAACAGTGAGCGTCTACTTTATCGTCCTTATGTAAATTTGGGTTCTCAGTCTGGCCCAGTACAAACATTAATTGACACAAGACTTTAACGATCAACCTCCCCTTTGTCCTGTGCCTTATCATACACGCACACAGTACCAAAACTATTTCATCACATGCACCACTCAGATACTGTATGACGATGGAGGGAGGTAGGGTCGTGCTTCCTGGCAGAAATGTGTTTCTTTCTCGTTGCTAGTTGCTACAAAACACTGGGCTCAAGCTGTCCATAACACTATGTATTGATTCAGACAAACTAACTCACTGTAAGTCAATATAGCCTAGATTAATTTGAATACTTAATAATAATAACATAGTTTATACATGTTCTCCTGTAAAAATCAAATAACATTTATGATTCATGAGCTCTAATTCTTGAATATGTATGGGTAGCTGTGGTACCTGTCCTATAAAGCCTAATGTTATTTAATAGCCTGGTGATAAAATTCTTTCTCTCTCTTGGCTGTGAATTGCAGCTCATATTGTGAGTCCCCCTGTGCTTGTTTACTTTGTGCATGCTGTTCTTTGGTGTGCAGTAGTGACTATACTGTCATAGACATATAAAGGTAGACGCCTCATCTGGCTCTGAAGCATCGGCATCTCGGACGCACTTCCGCTTCCTCTCATAGAGTTAAAAGCTTCCTCTATGTTTCTGGGGGGAAGCTGGAAACTTCCGTGTGCGTCACAGAAGGGGGCGTTCGGTAGGCCAATCAGAGGCAGGTGGGGTGGGTCTTTTCTTAAGAGGCAGCCGCGCAGCAACTAGTCAGTTAGACGCGCTGTGATTGGCCAGTAGTTAACGTGATGTGATTGGTCTGCCCCCCGGAAGAGCCTTGTATTGAGAGACCAGTCGTTACAATGAACTGCAGAGGCCAATGAGGTATCTAGGTTTCTATATCTATGTATACTGTAGGTGTGCGTGCGTGCGTACTTGCGTGCGTGCGTGCATGTGTGTGTGTGTGTGTGTGTGTGTGTGCAGGTGTATATGCGCCTGATTATGGCCATGGCTATGTGCGTGTGTGAGTAATGTGTTGCTGAGTGTGTGAGTCTGTGCGTGCATGGTTGTTTGTGTGTCAGAATTTGTGTGCGTGATTGTGAATGATTGTGTGTCGCCCAGGCAGGCTGTGGTGTGTGTGTGTGTGTGTGTGTGTGTGTGTGTGTGTGTGTGTGTGTGTATAGCAGAATTTGATAAATAGACATTGTGATGACCATTGTCATGGTCCCTCACACAATGTTAGTTTTTATTGTTAAACAACAATTAGGCAAAGATTCAGGTTGGGATTATAGGTTTCGGGATTACCGTTAGATTTATGCTAATTTTTACTTTGGTTATGGGGTGCGGCGTTGTCATACACCAAAAATTGCTGATATACAAGCTCACAACGCATCGTGCTGTGACAGGTTATGAGCTTGTAGATCTGATATGTTCGGCTTGGGTTATGGTTGAAAATGGCAAAAAAAATTGAGGTCCTCACAAGTACAGTAATACAAACGTGTGTGTGTGTGTGTGTGTGTGTGTGTGTGTGTGTGTGTGTGTGTGTGTGTGTGTGTGTGTGTGTGTGTGTGTGTGTGTGTGTGTGTGTGTGCGTGCGTGCGTGCGTGCGTGCGTGCGTGCATGTGTGTGTCTGCTCCCAGGAGAGCTAGCCTTCCTCCGTTCTGTTATTCCAGCGGAACTGGCGGAGGCCAGGAGGAAATTACACTCCCCTCCTCCGGCTCGTAAAGACCTCCTCCAATCAGGGGCTCACCTCGTGGCCTGGAATTAAACACGTGCACCCACACATACACACATACACACACACACGCGTACAATTTGCAACACGGACACGCGCGTACTGCGCATACTACACACACACACACACACACACACACACACACACACACACACGTGTGCAAATACATAAACGTTTGCCATTAGTTACGGCGTATCTCGTGACATTTTCATAATGTCATTTTTCAACAGGGCTTATGTTGAGAATATAATTACAATTAAATTGAGCGCACCGCCACACTATGCAAGACCAGGAGAGGTTAAGCACAGCAAGTGACAGGCTAAAAAAAAACAAGCTTGCTGTGACACCTCCATTGTGTTTGTGTATGTGTTTATGTTTGTATGTATGGTGGTTGTCGGGTGGAAACCTTGTATGTCCAAAACCGTCTCAGGAAATGGTAAAATGATCAGAAATAATGAAAATAGTCTTTCTACAAGATCGTAGATCGGCAGTTTTCACTGCTTTTGCCTGACACTGTTGTTCGATGGAGTAGGGCACTAAATGACGGAAAGAATATAAAAAGTTGAAATATGGAGATACGAGGTTCCTGCCCGACAGCGACGATATTTGAGTATGTTTGTATGTTGGAGGGGTGGAGGGGGGGGTGTTGTATGTGTGCCTTGCGTGATGCTACATTACCATGGTAACCGCAGAATCGGCCACTGGGCAAGCAGTGTGTGTAGTGCTTGTTTTTCTGTGTGTTTGTGTGTGTTTTGGTGAGGTTTTGTGTGTCCTTCGGTGAATTGGAGAAATTAGAGAGTTAGTGAGTCTGTAATGATTTACTTATTCACCTTGGCTCTTGATTCTCACTGAATCAATACTGAGGTACAATGTATTGACAGGGATAAACACATACAGTAACACACATACTCACATGCATGCACGTTACGCACACATGGACGCGTGCACACACAGACACACACACACACACACACACACACACACACACACACACACACACACACACACACACACACACACACACACACACACACGCAAATATGAACCCATTTCTGTTCCTCTATTTCTTTTTTCTATAAATGAATAATTCAGTTAAAACAAACTGTTTAATTTAGCAAATTAGCCATTTGCCAGAAATAGGCTGCAATTTCTGGAATAGGCCAGACATTAGAGCCAGAGGTTGATTGAAAGCAGTAAACTGTATGTGTGTGTGTGTGTGTGTGTGTGTGTGTGTGTGTGTGTGTGTGTGTGTGTGTGTGTGCGTGTGCGTGTGCGTGTGTGTGTTTGTGGGAAGCTAGACTTACAATTGATTCAGGTTAGGGTTAGGATTGGGCATTTAGAGGTCAGGTTTTAGGGGTTGGGATTGGAGTTATGCCAGATTTATACTTACTGTAGTTGCGCCCCAGTGTCGTGTGCCGAAAATAACAGATCTGCAAGCTCACAACGCGTGGCAGAACAGCTATTTTTGGCCCTCGACACTGGCACGCAAGGCAAGTACAACTCAGGCTTTAGGGTTAGGATTAAAAATGACGCACAATTTGTCATATATACATAAAATTGCTCGTCCTAAAATGTTGATGTACTCACGAGTATAGTAATACCAACGTGTATGTGTGCATGCGGCTGTGCGCGCGTGCATGCGTGTGTGCTTAGGTAATGCTTTTGTCTGCATCGTGCATATTTACTGGTTGTTTGGGTGGGGACATCGTAGGGAGGTTGCTAAAATAAGATGGACTGTCTATCAGTCAAATGCAGCTGATCATGACAAAGCAAAAAGATATTTCTAGCATGCCCCCTCCCAAAGTGTGTGTGTGTGTGTGTGTGGTGGGGGGCGGGGTGACTGTCTGACCTCTTCTGATAGTTGCGAGTTCACTTCCTCAATGCAGAGCTTTTTACAGACAGCACTGTCTCAATACTACCTTCACACATCCAGCATTAGCCCTTCACACGCACGGACACACAGTAAAATGTGGTCACATTTTGTACACACACAAATGGATAAATTAACATTAGGGATTTTACTGCACACACGCACGCACACACACTCACATACGCAAGAGGTTTGTTTGTCGAGTTGTGTGGAAAGCAATGCAAATATACAGTAGTGTAATGTAAAACGGACAGGCTGACATAGGTATGAACATCAGACTTCATTCATTATTTCACTTTCTGTACTGTGCATTGTTTAGAGACACCCAGTTTATTCAAAACGTACAGTACCCACTTGACCGCTTTTCAAATACTTACTGTACAGTAATACTGTCACATTGTAAATCATTATCATTTTCAAATTAAGCCTGTGAGTTTGTAATGTAGAAAGTGATTGTTCAAGCCTTTAGATTTCATTTTTTGGAAGTATAAGCTGTTGTAATTTGGCTTATCAAAATATACTACGTCTTTTTTCTTTGACTTTTTTGACTTTCTTGCTTTGGTGTGTAAAAAGGAAAGTGGATGGATGTACTTTGTACACTGTCAATAAATACATCTTTACAAAAAAATAATATAATAATACCTGCTTGAATGTGTATTTACAAAACTGTGGCTACTCATACAGTATGTATTTGATCGGCATCTAGCAGGGGTTGGGCAAACAATCTTTAGATTATTGTTGTGCAACAGTGATCTGTTCCAATCAAAAGTCTCAGAACTCGTATATCAGAAGAATATATTGTTGCTGTTTGGAAACCTTGAGCGGCTATTGTCGCTACATTTGCGCGACACCGTCATATGACAAAAACATCAAGAGATGAAATATGGAGATACGAGGTTTCTGCCTGACAGCAATGATTAGCGTTTCTAATAAATCAGAGGCTTAATGCTTCACTCTTGTGGGGGCTGAAACAACAGCTATACCCTCAGTTTAATTTCCCAACCACAGCCTTGCACTTGCCCCAGCACACACACACACACACACACACACACACACACACACACACACACACACACACACACACACACACACACACACACACACACACACACACACACACACACACACACACACACACACACACATATACACCTCCTTCAATTCTTTCTTCCCCTCGCTCCCTCTGTTTTTGTCTGGGGAGAGAATGGAGGAGTCGTTACCTGCCCATAAAGCTCTCCTGTGGCTGCCTTGGCGGGCCTATCCAAACACAGCGAGCGAGCGAGCGAGCGAGAGAGAGGAGAGAGGGAAGTGAGCGATAGAAAAAGAGAAGAGAAGGAGGAGGGGGGTGGGATAGGAAGAGCGAGAGGGAAAGGGGAGAGCGAGAGGCGCGCTGGCACGCTTGACTGCACCGCCACTGAACTCCCAGCGCCGCCCCCGCTCCCCCTCCCCCTCCCCCCCCGCCGCCTCTCGCCCTCTATGCACCCCCCCCACCCGCCCCCCAGCGCCCCTCCAGCCCTCCTCGCCGCCTCTCGCCCTCGATGCACCCCCCCCCCTCCCCCCGCCGCCTCTCGCCCTCTGTGCACCCCCCCTCCCCCTCCCCCTCCTCCTCCTCCCTCGCTCTGCGTCGCTCCAGTGGGCTGCAACCGCCCGCTCAGCTCAGCGCGTGGGGGCCGAGGGGGCAGGAAAGCGTGTGTGTGTGTGTGTGTGTGTGTGTGTGTGTGTGTGTGTGTGTGTGTGTGTGTGTGTGTGTGTGTGTGTGTGTGTGTGTGTGTGTGTGTGTGTGTGTGTGTGTGTACAAGGGAAGTAGGGAGCCAGAGGGAAGTTTTCGTTTGTGTGTTTGTGTGTGTGTGTGTGTGTGTGTGCTTGCGTGCGTGCGTGTGTGTGTATGTGTGTGTGGATGGAGGGGAGCCCTGCTTGGTCGCATGCCTGTCCTCCCCACAGTGCTTTCTCACTTGTTTTTCTCTCTCTCTCTCTCTCTCTCGCTCTTTCTCTCTCTCTCTCTCCCTCTCTTTCACTCTGCCTAGAACAGCCAAGTGTTGCCTCTAGTCTGTGTACACACACACACACACACACACACACACACACACACACACACACACACACACACACACACACACACACACACGCATAATCACACTGTTTTCCCTTCACCACTATAATTAAAAGTGTCTATGTGCTGAGTTCTTGCGCTGAAGATTTCAGTGTAATTCACATAGTTCACATTATTTAAAAATGTTCAGTGCAGTCCGCATTCAGTGCAGTCCGCATTTGTTATTACAGAGGACAAATTGATTTGTCTAATATCGACACATTTTGCCCCCTTGAGCCTGATTTGTATTTTGTGTCGCATGACGGAAACAACGGACACTGTTGTTCAACAGTGTCAACAATATAAATTAGACTATAATCACCCTTTCTATCTGTGAGATTCTCAAGACACCACTGTGTGTGGGTGAGTCGCAGATAAGCAGGCAAGAGTAAACAAAGTAAGAAGTATAATTTGTATTTTGTGATGCAGTGGATCTCGGGCTCACGCAAACACAGCACACAAAATGTTTGTTTTGGCCCCGTTTCAGCACTCTTATGTGAACGTGGTAACGACTGCGTTCTACCCCTCCCCTCCTCTCTCCCTCCCTCCCTCCCTCTCTCTGGCTTTTTTCTCTCTCTCCCTTCCTTCCCTGTCGTCTCCTCAACTCCCCCTCCCCCTCTCCCCTAGCACTCGCGCCAAGTCGGCCCGCCATCCCGCCTCCACGCACACACGCACGCGTATGTACACACACACACACACACACACACACACACACACACACACACACACACACACACACACACACACACACACACACACACACACACACGCTGAGAGGTAACGGCAGACAGGCGCGTGACTCATTAGGCATTCGTCCCCAGGGAGATCGCTGGGGGGGCGCGTGCGAGAGAAAGAGCGCCGCAGCTGCAGGAATGTCACGGGCGGCTACCGCTGTGTGTGTGTGTATGTGTGTGTGTGTGTGTGTGTGTGTGTGTGTGTGTGTGTGTGTGTGTGTGTGTGCGTGTGTGCGTGCTAATGCTGGTTGGAGCCAGCGGCGGGGTACTGCACCTTTCAGGAAATAACGCAAGGAGAGGGAAAAAAAACACATTAGTCTTCCTTTTCCACCAAGAGCTCATTTAAAAGTCTGAAATAAATTTGGAGAAAATATTAGATTGCCTTATAATTTCTGCTCGGGTTTAGAAGCCCTGGCTGGCAAACAAACAACTGCACTATTGGCCTGTATTGTTTTCCATTTGATAACCTGTTTTAAAAAAAGCCAGAAACAAGCAATTACAAGGTCATTTTGCTGTTTTCTAAACAATATATTGGTACGAATTCAGCTGGCCACACAGAGCTATGAAAAAATCTATTGATGCCTTTATGCCATTTATCATATGGACCGGCCAATGTGATGTTTCAACAGGGGCTCATTTTATTTGTCTTTGAAGTCAACCATTTCACATCTCCTAGAGTTAAAATCACCTCCCATGAAGCTATTCTGAACACTAGCCTGAAACATGTGCTTTAGTGTGGAAGAGTCCATCTTTCAGCTTTACATCAGCTTTTCAAGAGACAAGCAATGTTATGCCTGTACACTGGACACCATGATAAGTTTTAAATCACAGTCACATCATGAGGACTGAATATAGATTTTCTCAATTTAGACATACATTAATACGTTTGTGTGTGTTTGTAAGTTAACTTTCAGATGAAATATCTACCGTATTACCACAATCTAACATACTTCTATTTGATATTGATCAATAAAACGTAATATTTCAGCCATACGTCTTTATGAAGAAGTTCACATAGATGAACAGAGTCAGAGAAACTAGTAGCATGACTCCTTAAGATCAACTTTCTACTATAGCTACTTATTATTTATTTCCCAGTTGGGCTAACTAATACAAATTTTCATTTTCTTTCATTATGTTTCATTCTACTCAACCTCATCTGGACCTTCATGTCTAAGGTGCTCAGTGTGTTGTTATTTTTCACAGTCAATTTGTCGTGCGGTAGCCTGCTTCTGAGTGTGTGTGTGTGTGTGTGTGTGTGTGTGTGTGTGCGCGTGTGTGCGTGTGCATGTGATTGTGTGTGCCTGTCCCTTCGTATGTGTGTAAATGTGAAGCCCAGATATATTTCTTGGCTGCCTGACTGTCAGACAGAAAGCGTGGGAGGCGATATTCATAGAGGTGCTTTTAGCGGGACGTTTATGAGAGACTTTTTTCCATGGCTGAAAGGAGGTTGACCACACACAGCAAGGTTGCCTCAACTCTCTCTCTCTCGCTCTCTCTCTCTCTTTCTGTGTGTCTTTTTTCTTGCGCATATGCACACACTTGCGAGCACACGCACGTGTGTGTGTGTGTGTGTGTTTTCTTTTTTTTTTGGCGAGCTGAGCGCCCTTCCTCTGAGCACTCCTACGTGGGCAGCCAGGGGTCTGTTTGTTTCATGTTTTGTTTCGGAGAGGCCTCCCCCGCGCTGCGGAAGTGTTGCCGGAAGCAGTGGGTGCTCACCCCCGGTTCTGCGTCAGTGCTGCTAAAGAAAGGATCGGGGCTTTCCGGGAGGAGAGAGAGGAGGGTGGGGGGGAGGGTAGGGAGAGAGAGAGAGAGAGAGAGAGAGAGAGAGAGAGAGAGAGAGAGAGAGAGAGAGAGAGAGAGAGGAGGGCAGTGGGAAATGGGGAGGGCTGTCCGCCCGGGTATGTCACGGCCATGTGGGTGGCTGTCTGCACTCTCACAAACACTCGCACACAAATACACACACACGGAGCCACAGTGACGGCCGCCCTTACACAAACTATTCTTGTATACACTATACTGTTGGCATGCTCTGAGTAAAATCCCCTGCCTCGGAGGGGAATTCTAAGGAGCAGGAACAGGTGTGTGTGTGAGAGAGAGAGAGAGAGAGAGGATTTTTGTGTGTGTGTGTGTGTGTGTGTGTGTGTGTGTGTGTGTGTGTGTGTGTGTGTGTGTGCGTGTGTGTGACTGTGTGTGTGTGTGTGTGTGTGTGTGTGCGCGTGCATGTGTGTGTGTGTGTGTGTGCGTATAATGGAGAGTGTGGTTATGCACTGTTACAGTGAGTGAGTGAGCGACGTTGAGGCAGAATCTGTGTATTTAACAGGTGTTTGTGTGTGTGCGTGTGACCGCGTGACTGCGCTGCTCTGACAGATGTTGATGTGGTTAGTTCTGCGTGCGACTATTGTTTTTATTTGTCTTGAGTTAGCGCCCACCTCCCCCACCCCCCCCACCCAGTCTCAGCCACACTGCTGGAGTTGAACTTCCAACAGCAGTGCCAGGGCCTCTCGTATGTGCGCAGGAAGCAGGCGAGCAAGAAGAACTATCAGAAAGTAAGCCACTGTCCTCTAACAGTGAAGAAGTGAACTTTGTACAAAGCCGCCGCTCTCTCTACACATCCGCCTGTGGAAAGGAAAAGAAAAAGAAAATGTGAAGAAACTTCTTTCTGGCAACAAGGCAAAGAAAGATGTGTGTGTGTGTGCATGTCGGAGGGGTGGGGTGGGGGGGGGAGTGTAATGTGCAGAACTCTGCAGCCTGCTCATCCTAGACCTAGAGGGATGTTTTCACCCCCTCCCCCCCTCCCAACTTTTTTTTTCTTTCCTTTTTTTAATGTCTGCCACTTGAAAGACTTCCAGAGGGGCTGCACCTGTTTGCCTTTTGGCTACAAGCCTACCTCCCCACCCCCAGCGCCCCACCCCTCCACCTCCAACCAAACCTCCCCTCCTCGTCTTGCCCCTGCCTGCCACTCAAGCTGCCGCCCCTCCTGGGATGGCAGGAGAGGAGCGAGGGAGGGAGGGGGGGAGGGAGAGGGAGGGAGGGAGAGAGGGGCGGTGGGGGGGGGGGGCGGGGGGGTAGTGAGGTTTGCGTGTGGTAGAAGGGATAGCTGCAGGGCTTGGAGGCGTCCGGGAATCAGAGCCGAGACATAGGAAGGGAAGCCAGAGAGAGAAGAGAGATAGGGGGGGGGGGGTTGTTTCAAAGTGAAGTCCACTCTACTCTAGTGGACAGACCTTCCCTCTGTGGGTGTCTCTCTTGTTCTCTCTCTATCTCTCTCTCTCCCTCCCTCTCTCCCTCCCTTTCTTTCTTTCTTTCTCTCTCTCTCTCTCTCTCTCTCTCTCTCTCTCTCTCTCTCTCTCTCTCTCTCTCTCTCTCTCTCTCTCTCTCTCTCTCTCTCATGTTTGGCCCACCACAGTCTCTTTCATTTCTATATTTGATCTCTATCCTCTTTTTGTGCTGATTATTTTCCTTCCTTCCACATCCCCTCCCTGCGCTCTTTCTGTCTCTCTCTCCATTAGACCTTTTATTTGCCCCCCCCAACCAACTCTCTCCTTCCATCCTTCCATTCCTCCCTCCGCTTTTCTCACCCTCTCATTTTCAAGTTCCATTTTCTTTTCAGTTTCTTTCTACCGCTCTTCCATTTCTATCTCCTCTCTTCTGTCCTTCCATCCCCCCTTACTTTCACTCTCTCGTGCTCCTATCTCCTCTCACCCCCCCCCCCCCCCACCCCTCCTTTCTCTGCATCATTCCATCCAGTTGTGTCTTTGATAGGGCCATGTTAATCTGCAGTGACCTCTTCAGGTCACATTAAAGGTCGCGCAGCTTCACTTCCTAAAGCCCCTAGGGCCACACTCCTCCTCTTCTCATCCCTTGTACCCCCCTTGTGCTCATGGGAACTTTGTGCCCCCCCCCCTCCAGAAGCAGCTAAAAGCACGACCCCAGATCATCTCACTGTCAGGGTGATTTATAGTTTTATTTATATTATTACACAATAGAAAAGTTGACTTCGTGATTTGATACTACAATTCACTGTTGGCAGTGTTGCACACAGTAAAAAAAAAAAGTTTCCTCTAAGGGTGTAAAAATGGACTGAAATGGACCCTTCCATTTGGATGTACCTTTAGTTGCCTTAAGTTAGCAAACCGGTTGCCTCGATGACACATATGCTGTAAAGTATAATACTGTATATAATGCATAGGCTTGGAGTGCATTAATTGACGCTCATAATTATACTTGTGTGAAATACTTCAACTGACACAGATGACATTAATCTTCTCTGCCCACCCAGTGTGAGCGGTGTTTAATATGGTGGACACCGCGAACCCAGTGGGCCGTGCATTTCCATTCCAAAGCCGTACACAGTTCTCTCGATCACCATCTAGGCTATGTTAAGCAATAGGTGCAAGTTAGAATTTCTCCGTCTGCACAGCAACATCCTCACTGTTCATTTATCCATTAACTTAGAGAGTGTACACTTGGTACAAATGGTGATTGTACACTCTGTGAATTCAATTCACACAGGAGGATTTTTTTTACTGCGTGCTGATAGCTGAGAACTGTTGTTCCTAAAATGTCCCCCTTTCTTCGTGTGGCTTGTTGTGCAGAACCGTGGGCGCTTGGCAGAGAAGCGCACCATCCCCCTGCCCCCGAACCGCGTGCCCAAGAAGGAGCTGGCCTCCATTTTCAGCAGTGACGACAGCGAGGGCAGTGAGCGGGCCAGTGGGGACCATGCCCACATCAAGCAAGAGGACGAGCTGCATTACAGTATCATGAGAAAGAGGTGAGGATTCTGTGGCCATTGCTTTTATACAAGAAGAAATAAAGTCTGCACGCTGGCAATGCTGCGAAAGCCCTGACGCTTTTTGATTGCTGTCGACTTATACGTCCCGATGAAGATCACTGAGTGATCGAAACGTTGACGGCAATAAGAATACAGCGGGGCTTTTGCAGCATTACCAGTGTGCAGACTTTATTTCCTCTTGTGATACTGCTGTTTGTCCTGCACCTACACTATCTTCTTCATGCATTGCTTTTATATAACCTAAAACATTGGTTCTCAAAGGGGTCCGGGGACCCCCAGAGGTCCTGGAGGGGGTTCCAGAGCAAACAGTTTAAACAATTAAGCCCTATTTTATTTTTCGGCTATTCAATATAAATAATTAGCCAGCTTAAAGATCCGCTATTTTCAATAAATGTTGACAAATGTTGACAAATATTCTCTTATGGGGGTCCCTGGCACAAAATATTACATTACAGTCTTTGACCTGGAAATGTTTGAGAAACACTGGCTTCAAGCAGTGATTCTCAACCGTTTTAGTTTCAAGGACCCGTAATGTTGTGTGCATTAGCCCACAGAACCCCATTTGATACGATTTTGATCTCTGGGACTCTTTTTTTATCCCTTTTTATCTCTCTATACACTATACAATCCTCAGTGTTAATTTAACACACCCTTATGGGACCATTTGGTTCCATTTTATTGTCACATCACAGGTTTATGGGTGTAAAAAAAGTGGATGAAATCCTTTTTTTTCATGTGCGTTCCATCATTTTGTTGTTTTTTCGTGAGAAGGGAGAGGAGAGAGATGGAGTAAGAGCAGGAGAGAAAAAAAAATATATATATATAACATAATGCAGAAGAATGGTCTGATATATACATTTTTACATTAAAGGTCATGACAGCTCATGACATGGCTTCAGTGGTTTGTTTGATGATGTACAGTAGAGACGTGTGGAGCTACCCAGGTTTTAAGCTACTGTATGACATGCATGTTAATTGTTTTGGTGAGCTATGTTGTGTTAATTGTTAAGCTGGTTTATGTTACTCCTGCCAAGTCATGGTGCATCTGGCTTTATGCAGAAAGATGGACACACACACACACACACACACACACACACACACACACACACACACACGCACACGCACACGTGCGCCATGCACACAGCAAGCTCATATGCTGTACACAGGCAGGGTTATGGCGAGGTCACCACATTAAAATGAGTGAAATGAGTTTCATCGATGACAGCTCTTTCTGGCTTACTCTGATGGTATTGAATATTTGCATTTGCTAGAAAGACAAGTGAAAATAATTCAAATTAATACTTTATAAAAACTAAATTCCTCTCCCCTTCACATTAGCCCTTTGATCCATGTGAAACGTCATTTTCTTTCATCACCTGGCATGCTATGTGTTTACTTATAAACAGATTCCTATGACTCAGAAAGCAGGCAGAGTATAGGGGGGGGGGGATAAAACATAATGCAGAATCTGTTCATTGATTAACCTCTGAAAATCCCCCCGCTGCATTATAAGCAGCTTGTGCAACCTCATTACAGTCGGGGGATGTTTTTCATGTCTCGAGGCTGGCGTGTGACACAGAGGACAGCGCGGCAACTGTGAGGCCTTTAAATGGATCCACTAACCTTGTTTGAGACAGGGCTTCCCCTCCCCCTGACACTTGTGCCGCCAGCGCGCTAAGACGATAATGAATTTAAAGAACACTTATGACTAATATGTCAGGCTTTTACCCCCTTTGAAAGGCGGCGGACTTGCTGGAGCCGTAGCAGCTCCGGTCTGTCCCGAGCATCCGTCTGGGCCCCACGCTTTATCCCCCGCCCAGCACGGGCGGGCATTGGGAGAAACGGGGATAATGGGATGTCCAATCACGGAAATGTGATTTCCATTGACCGCAGGCTTCGTAAGTGAGTCGTAGAGGGGTCTTATCAAATTGGATTTGGCCAGTGGATGGTGAAAAATACAGCGTGGACGGTTGTGCGTGTGGGTGTTAATTTAACTTTATGATAGTGGATGAATGTACATATGTACATTTTTGAGTTGCAAATGGATGAATTACCATTGAGGATTTTACAGTGTAGCGGAAGCACTGTTTCACACCCTCTTGGTCGATGCAATTTGTTCTGTTTTGTAAGTCACAAACTGACATATTCATGACACCACACCAACATGTGGCAATTATTGGTTCATAATCGTATTTTATAACAATGTGAAAATGCTAATTGTGGAGCAAATTACCACTAAAGCCTGAGTAAAACGTTGCGTGCCGGTGTCGTGCACCGAAAATAGACGATCTACAAGCTCGCCACGCATCACAGTGTGACTCGTTGTGAGCTTGTAGATCTGCTTTTTCCGGTGCGTGACACAATGCTCAACCAAGTATAACTCAAGCTTAAGCTGTATCGTCTTCAATACAAATATGAAGACTCGTTGGAAGAAGAGTCGTTGGAGGTACTATCATTACGTGTGATAAAGATTGCATTTTATTAGTCATTATTTTTCTGATATTCCGCACACCACACCAACACCAACAGAAGCTTCTCTCGTCACTTTGTGTGACACACTGTAGGCGTTCGGGATAGCTCAAGGGTAACAGGATAGGTGGGCACTAGGGACATCTGGGCACCTCGATGTAAAATTGCCTATTTTGTCCAAAATGTTAATAAATGTAATATTTGGAAAAGGTTTTAAAGTAAAGTATACATGATTAGAACATGCTTAATAATTCGACAATAAGGTCTAATATTTCTACAATTGCAACAAATTGCTACAAAACCTGTATATCCAGTCATTTTGGGGCATAAACAAGAAGATAATAATGATGTACCGTGCATGTTCACTTCATGTATACTTTACATTACTTAAGACCATTTTTCAAATATGAATTTTCTTTACATTTTGGACAAAATAGCCTATTTTACATCGAGGTGCCCAGATGTCTCTTGTGCCCACCTATCCTGTATCCAACTCAAGTGCTCTCCTGCTGGCTTTGCATTCGGCACAGGTTCTGCCAGCAGCATCGGTGTCGACAAGCGGTGTCTTCATATAGCTCATCATCCTTGAGGACGCCTTGTCAAGTTCATTATAAGCCCTGTCCGCTACATCTTTTAACCTGATTAATGTTAATGGCCACCAGCTTTACGGGCGATTAGTTTAGTAGGCCTTCCACGAGCGAGCATTTCTCCTGCTGAGTCAGCGCAGAGCGGCTCCCGGCTGAAGCGGAGCCAAGCCACGTCCTGAGCCTCTGTAATGACCCAACAGAAAGTCATGGGGACAGCCTTTCAACTGTCATAACTACATCATAACAGGACGTACAGGGACACTCCCTTCGTGTACTTCTGTCAATTTCAGTGACACGTGAAGGGAACACAGTACCTGGTTGCACCCTATAGAGTCGCATCGAGTCAAATCACATCACAATACACATTTCTGGGCTGTGTATTCAAGAATTGACAGTGAGGGTTGCTGCCCCTGTCCCTTAACAACTTTAACCCTAATGTCTCTATTTTGGGCAAGATTTTTCAAAGACAAATGCGAAAATAGCAGATCTATAAGCTCACAATGCGTTACGAAGCGATGTTTTGTGAATATAAAGTTTGAGAAACTTTTTTTAATTTACACTTAAGTGTTTAAAGTCTGATTCATGGAATTCATCTTGGTGACCCTAAATATTTGATGGAGGTAACTGATGGAGGTAGGCTTTAGTGTCTTACTCAAGGGCAAGTCTACCTGAGTGTTTGTTTCAGTTGGCTGTAGATAACAAGGCTTTGATTGAAAAGTGCTGACTGAGAGTCTGGGTAATTACCAAGCAACCACCATGGATTTTAAAACGTACACCTGCTGACGTCTGCCTTTCAGATGGCACCACCCTCTAGGTATTTTTGTTTTTTAAAGGAACCGCCCCCATACACTTCCGCCAAAATAAACGTAGGCATTTTCCCTGATTTTTAATCATGCAATATTATGCAGAGTGGTTATTAATACATTTTTTTACCTTTACAGATTCTGCTAATCTATCAATTGTGGGGGAAAATGCTGTATACTTATGTATTGTAGTAACGGTTACTACAGTAAGTAACCTAAGTAGTTTAGGTCTCAGGTTTTCAAACTGGGGGCCACTTGAGACTGGAATGCCCCCCAGGAGGGTAACAGGGGGGCCAATTGGAAAGGAGAGGAAATTGAAAATAAATAAATAAATAATAGTAATATTAAAATATTGTGCTAGTTTAACCACTTTTGACCTGGTAAGCCTATTTTGGGCATGTCATTATATTGACACATTATTGTAGCAGCGTTTTCAAACATTTTCACACTTTTTCTAAAATAGCCTATCTACAAGCTTTTCTAAAGCCATTTTGCAGTAGGGTGGCTGCAGCCAGAGGCTATGGCTATTTGGGGGTCCTTGGCATGGAAACGTTTGGGAACCACTGTCCGAAATAGTTTAAATGGTAGGAGGAGGAGAGCCGTCATAAGGGCCACAGACCTTATGCCTTCAATATAGGCAAAGACAGGGGTCATCGCCATGTTGGCTTGTGGTGGACATTTTTGTCAAAGTTAAAATAAATTCACGGACATACAAAATGATGATAATATTACCAGAAACACAAAGAGAACTAGCCCTGAATGACCATAATAGGTCTGTAACTCTGAGAGTGTTCAAATGGAACCAAATGGACATAACCAAACGGACATATTGATGACCCCTGGGCAAAGAATATAAGCCAAATCAAGCCATTTGGTTTCCATCCTACATACTCTAACCAGATATGGCTAACACTGGGTGTGTTTATGTAAAGACAGTCCTGTGCTATGAACAGCCTCTCAGTAGGGAGTAGAGCTGGCAAAGAATCCACATCCCAAAGCTCTGGGACGTGCTGTACTGTAGTATACTGAATATGTTTTAGACAATAGGGTTTTAAGGGTTTCTATTTCTTTGTCTACCATGAAAGTTGTATTATATAAAGTTATGTACTGTATGTGTGTCTGGCTGTGGACTGGAACTTTTGCAGCAGGTTCATGTTTGAGGGAGGCTCGTATTGAGGAGGTGACTACTGTATCTGTAAAACTGGAAATGATAGAATATTCTCTGTGTTCATAGATTCTGACAAGAAAGGACAAGCTGCTCTATGTCTGATGTCAATGCCAATTGACACCATGTCTGCTTGATGTATCGGCGTGCTTTTGGAGTTTCACTTTAACATTCACCTTTCTATATAGATATTAGGTCCTTTATGTGCACTATCTAGATCTGCATTGGCACATATTGTTAATGGGTACGTTGTGCTCAGTCTGAGAGACTACCACAGAGAAGCCAGAGAGACGGGAACGGGGCTGATGAATGAGTCAAGTTTCTGAACGTCTATTGTACTTGACATTTCCTCCTCTGGCTTTGTTGAACAACCATGCTGTTGCCATTTGCCAGGAAGAGCATCATGGACAGTGAGAAATTCCTGGAAATTGCCGCCCTCCAAAGCGCTAATTTGAGCTTGGAAGTTTAAGGGCTTTCTAGAAGGGTTTTTTTGCTCCACAAATGCTTGCCATTGTTTACTTTGGTTTTCCATGGCAACGCAGCTACAATACAACAATTTAGTGGTAGATTTGGTGTCGCTTGACGTAAGATGTTCATAGTTTCCACATATACGGAACACAATATTGCATCTATTTACGATATCTTTTTGTCAAAAGATGATATCAACATAAGAGCTCTAGCAGTTTAGTAGCAGATCTGGTGCTGGTTTGAAATGAGAAGTTTATGGTTTCCAGAAGAGCAACATTTGTTTTATGTTACCGTCCTGTCAAAAGATGATATCAACAATCCATGATGATGAGCCTGTATCATTTTCGTGTACAACCAGAATGCTGTTTGTGCAAAACAAATTACAACACATAAATGTGATCGTGTACAAAGACAACGCAACCCGTCAAATAGGATAACTATGCCCAATCTGAATTGAAGCAGAATTTAACCACAGAAATCATACTGTAAGGATGAGAGCCGGCTGTATGAGACCGCACACGAAATTAACACCCAACGCCAAGCAGCAAATTCATGGCTGCATTGGGAGAGGACTCACACGCAACATGGCCGACCCACTGTATATTTTATTTCCATTGTACATTTCTCCTCTCCCTCGGCTACCTTATCGACCTCACATCAGCTTGTAGAGCGGAGGAACAACAAGGAGAAGCCCAAGAGGAGCCCGGCTAGTCTTACTTATTTATGTATCTATTTCTGTATTTATTCATTACTCCCTCTGCTTGCCGGGATCCCAGTGGCAGCCTGCTTTTCGATCCAACTGTGAGCAGCATGAGAATGGTGTCTTCCTTTGTCCACAGGAAGCAGACAAAACATAGAATGTATATAGATCCATATTCCCTGCTTTGAGCTTTGCCTTTCCTCACATATGCATATTTTTCCCTAAACACGAAACTCTTGACATTTTATTGTCTTTTCCTTACAAAAGGATAGGAGAAGCTAGACACTGCCGATTCCCTCTCCTTCTCCGCATTCTTCTGTGCTGTGGTTGTTGAATATTACATATTGCCTGGTAGAATTTGAATATTGCTGGAGCCAGCACTGTGGGCCACCTGTGCAGGCTTGGAAGAGGCTGTGTGGTCCGTCTATTGTCTTGGGGGTAGAGGAGGGTCCTTCTACCTGCAAGCACCAGATGTTAGGCACAGTTTGAGTGCTCTTTCTCTATCTCCCTTCTCTCACACTTTCTCGCTCTCTGTAACTCACTTTTTCTCCCCTGCTCTTACTCTCTCTCTCTCTCTCTCTCTCTCTCTCTCTCTCTCTCTCTCTCTCTCTCTCTCTCTCTCTCTCTCTCTCTTTGTCTCTGTCCCTCTCTGTCTCTCCGTCCCTTTCTCTCTTTCCCTATCTCTGGCCCCATCACTCCTCACCCCAGCACCCGCTGTCTGTCTGTCTGCCAGCACTCTCCCAGTGGTGGTGTGAGACATGGCGTCAGGGTGGCCCAGGCTGCCAGCTTGTGCCAACTCACCTCGTGACCTCCAGGCCTGGTACCTTGGCGTGTCTTGCCAAAGTCTCAGTGGGGCACAGCGGGCCGCGCTCTGTAAACCTGTTCCCTTGCCAACAAAAGAGGCTTTTCGTGTCATTTGGACTGTTGTGAACGCTGAAGGGTAGAGGGGGCCTCAACCTTTTCTAAATGAACGTTCCAACAGCGTCACCGGAAAGCCTCCTTAGTGGCAGCAACTGAGGTTACGTTTTAAAAACTTCTACCGGTGAATAAACTAGATTGGGCAGGCTTAGTTAAGCCAGACCACTGCGGATATGCGTTGGTGAATTATGATTAATGAGTATACAGTATGTCTTAACATGGTAGTACTTTGAGTATGCCAGTAATTGGGAAGGAAAACCAGGGCCAGGGTTTAACTGGAGAGTTTTTGATTTGAAATGACGGACACAGGAAGTGGCGACATTCGGCCGGTGTAGGCGGCCAATCAGATTGTTGAACGTGACAGGGTAGCAACCACAAACATTTAAACTCGCCATTGTAGAGGTGACGTTATTCCAAATTTAGCAACTGTATGGCCTATTTGTCATTATTAACTATTTCAAAAATGCAATTTGAAATCGTTTTTGTTGGACTGTGTAGGTGAAATAGAGACTGCTTCCAGACAAGCTGTCTTGCTGGGCAATTGGCTAGTTTGTTGTTAGGCCAACCAAGGATAGACTACATCCCATAGCCTGGAGGTATGATTACAGTGTTATTGTCTAGTTCGTTAGGCCAACTGGTCAACCAAAGCTTCAACTCAGACACTCAGTCTATGCATCTGTGGTGTACACTGTACACGGCATGTGTAGGGAACAGATAACAAAGTCATGCATGCATGTTTCAACAAAGCGGAGTCAGTCACCCAGCCAGTCAGTCAGTCAGTCGGTCAATAAGTGACATGAACTCGTATTGGGAAAAAACATACAAGTTAGAATTGTAACAAAAAGCTTCCACATGGCATTAAAAGCTGGAAAAATCACATTTGGGACTACTGGTATTTTACCACACTTCCCAACGGTACTTCACTTTGGTGTAAAGCAGAGGAAGAACAGCAATATAAATGCAGTTACCTATGAGAACGTCATGATATCATTAGTGTACAGCAGGACACCAGGAGTGTCCATGACAGACTTTGGGGTATTAGCGCCGGCCACTAATCATCCCAATATCTGGGTCAGAATGTCTGTACCATGGACAAGGGATGGCGGGGGTTGGGAGGTATTCACCGGTTTAGGGATGAGCCGGGGATGAGATGATTGTCTCCGGCGTGCACCTAGATGATAAGAAGGCTCATGTCCTTCTTAGCTATCAGCGGGCCCAACGGCCACAGTGTAACCTAGCCCCCACCCCACCCTACCCCAAGGTCTGCGCCCTCCATCCTCCACCCCCTCCCCTCTGCCCAGATAAACCTTGCCTCAGGGACCGCTGACTCAGGCAACCTGGTCTTAAACGCTGTGCCCACTCCGTCCCCCGTCTTTCGGGGTTAGGAGTGTGACCTTGGACATTTTGGGAGGGAGGAAGGGAGGGGGAAGGATGATGACAGAGAGGGAGAGATGAGAGAGGGGGAGTGGGTGGGGGGGCTGGGCCCTCATTAGCCAGGCCAAGACGGGACGGCCCAGGAAAAGAGCACTAATTACCCCCACTAACAATGTCCTTGCTGCTCATGGCTTAGAGCAGCCACTTTGCTGTGGGATAATAACCACATAGCCTCTCCGAGAAGTTCAGCACAGTATTAGGAGAATCACTTGGACTGATGGGCAGAGGGTATGGTTATAGGGAAGTGGTTACTGTAGGTCTTTACACTGACTGTCTGTAGTTCCTATGTCACAGTAGTATCTTGTGTGTGTGTGTGTGTGTGTGTGTGTGTGTGTGTGTGTGTGTGTGTGTGTGTGTGTGTGTCTGTGTGTGTGTGTGTGTGGTGTGTGTGTGTGTGTGGTGTGCGCGCGTGCGTGTGTGCGCACACACATATGGGTGTGCGTGTGTCTGTTTTTATAAGACTGATGCAAAGCCATTATTATCCATTAGTATCCTCAGACACAATCAAAGACACACTCTCAGGGTCTCCTCATTTTTTTTCTCTTGAAGAGCCTTGTCGGGCGTTCAGGGACAGCTAGCTACTAATTTTAGCAACTTGCCTTCTAACAGAAGTCTGTCATTATTCCCCGAAAAGTTTGCAGTCACGGTCAAATCAAGCGTCTCCTCGCTTAGCAACCAGTCGTGACTGTTTTGTCTGTGTCTTTCTTCAGAGTCATCGGTTCTCTGTGACTGAGAAGTGGCTGCTATAGCCGACACAGTCAGCGTCAGCCCCCTCCCCTCTACGTTTGCCTGCATCTGTGCTGTTAGCGTGTGGAAAACAGCTTGGCGGGCGACAGCCTGACATTACAGCCGGAGCCTGTAATCATGGGGCTGTAAAAAACCCAAATCCAGCAGCCGCAAACAGTGTGGCCTCGTCATAGTGGTGGCGGATAAGAACCATTCACTGCTTCTGTCCCAGAGAACTCCTCCTGCCTTGTGCTTTGTCACACCAGACCCCCTTCATAGATGGCTCTGTTTTCAATAAAACATGCCCGAGTTAAAAGCAGCAGTCCAGTTAACACTGCCCAATTTGTTAACCCTGCAAGAGGCATAAATCTGACATGTATGAACGTGGTTCTAATCTATAAACACAGAGAACGTTTTACTATTCTAGCATATGCTGAGGTGAAATATAACAAACAATTGCTATTGAACTGTTACGAACTCCCCTTCTTCTGGGATGTTCCATGATGTAATACTGGTGGCACATTGATTGAACAATAGACACTTGACAAAAAAAGAAAACCCACGGCATTATGTTGAGCCAAAACCTTGCCCAAATGACGTCTGTAACTCTCTCTCTTACCACGCAAGCTGGTGGCCATTACACTGTGACTGAACCCAGCACTCCCTCAAACACTTAAGCCCTATTTTCCATCATTATGCCATTTTAATGCGATCAGCATGGTAATCAGATTGTGAATGAAATACCTCCATGACACAGTTGTGTTGTTGTGTTATGTTTGTGCGTTCAATCGGGGAGGTGAGAGAGGGTGCCGGCCTGTTGGAGCAAACGGCCCCCAACCAGATCTGCCGCTAATCTTTAAACCTCCCCATCCACTCCTCCGTCACCTCCTCCTCCTCTTTATTCTTATCCTCGTCGTCTTTTGTTCTTCTCGTCTTTCGTTCTTCGTTGGGGTGCCGAAGGACAGGGGCGGTTGTTCTGGGAGACAGAGAGTCTAGCTAGACTGCAGCTTTCCCGTTGAGGTGAAGATACTGTAAATCTGACGCCTGTCCTTTTTTTTTGCCCCTGGTTCATTTTCATCGTCCATCATGTAATATTGATCAAAATGCATCGGTTTTGTGCAATCGCTGTTCCGCATCTATTGTCTTCCATACAACACGCTTATTATCCACACCCATCTAAAGATGCCTTGATGTATATCATAGCACATTATTCAACTGCCTGTCTGTCTCACACAGGGCTGATTTGGGGAATTGATAACAAATAACAAATAGAGCCATAATAAGGTTTTAAGCTGCTAAACTACTTATGAGTTATGAATGTGTTATGATGAGCTGGGATGAGACCCAAAAGTGCTGGATACAGTAGTCTGTCACAGTCTATTACTCTACATAGAACCTCAGCCACTTACTGTATGCCAATAGTCGCATAGTACATTCAGGATGTAGACACAATGCTGTGAAGATAGTGGATTTCTACGGTTAGTAGTGTATATCTGTATTGTCCTTTTGTCTCTCTGTATTTGTCCCTGTCACTTGTGTAAGGCCTTTAAGATTTCTGCTAACTCTGTGTCTCTCTCTCTTTGTGTGTGTGTGTGTGTGTGTGTGTGTGTGTGTGTGTGTGTGTGTGTGTGTGCAGTCGTGACAGCGACCTTTCTACGATCATCTCCAATCTGCACCACACAAGACAACACGGTATGCCCGAGGGCCAGTCTGTCTCCGACCACAGCACCAGCACTGGACACACAGGTAGGACAAACACTGGTGCTGTGTGTTTGTGTGTGTGGACACAAATCTGCATGAGTGGGTACACGGTCAAATTGGGAGTTTTACTTTAACTCTGAGAGCGTGAACATAGACCTGTCCTGTGGTCCACTTTTACACTCTCAGATTTAAAATAACCCAATTTTACTGTGTTGTTGCATTTAATGCAGGCAAAGAAAAGGATGTGCAAGAGTTTTTCTTCCTTTCTTTTCCTTCTTTTCCCCTTGCCCCCTTCCAACAGATGTAAACATTGCATTACGTCTTTCATTTACTCCAATTTGTTTGATTGGGGGAATTTGCCAAATTGCTATAAGCTTATTACTTATTCCTGAAGGTCGTTCTCTGGATGATTACTTAATGTTCCTCTCACATTCTCCACCGCTCTCCAGGAGTTTTCTTTAACCCCCCTTTTAAATTACCTCTGAATAAATAGCTTTGTTTGCCATTAATCCAGTTTTATGTGTGCATAGGAACCATGGTGTGTTTGCTAAGCTCACAGGCTTATAGTTATAAACAGAAACACAGTCAATGTATCATCACAGATATTTGTCAAGGAGCTTCTTGAGGATTTTTGTTTTGTTTTGGTGTAAAACATAGCGCTTGAGACAGATTGTCCTTTATTAATACAGCAATTAACCTAAATTAATGAGTCATGTTTCTACATCACCAGGTTAATTCTATCTCTCTGTGTTTTCTATGTGATCTCCCAAATTTAGAGCTGGAGACAAACCAATTCAATGTGAATTAATTTGGTATTGTGTAGATATTTTCAGCGATCTGAGACAGCCACACATACAGTGTTGACGTTCTAGCCTGTGAACTGAATCACATTAAATTGGACACACTCCACAGACAAATTAAATTACATTTAAACAAGAAGCCAACAAATCACCAAGTTCATTTATGAGAAATCTCTTTCTTTGCTCAGATGTCCATTTCAGGTTTCAAGATTCAAAGACGTTTTGTAGCATGATGTGCAGTGAAAAGTGTGGCAGACGCCGCCATACTGTACTAGCAATAAAAGGTCTAATATAAATAAGTTAATAAAAGTTATAATACAAGTAAGGTACTAAGTAGTAATAATTGATAAACTACAGAGAATTAAAAACATTTTTGTGTGGAATTGCACCTTCCCTGGGTTACTGAGGTAGAATGTATATCTCTAAGTTGTAGCACAAAAATAAAACCTGAATATAAATAAATATATTGCCCTGTTGCTGCCCAGGGCATGACCCTGTCCTCTCTTATCCCATTAGCACTGAGGGGCACTGAGTGGCATAATCATCCCAGGCCCAACACCTCTTTACCCTCCCCCCAATCTCCCTCTCCCTCTCTCTCTGATCTCATGTCTGGCAGATTAATTGCGCATACGGTGCCTCTAATATCACGCGGGGCAGGGTGGACGGTAGATATGGGTGGAGGGGTGGACAGTAGATGGGTGGAGGGGTGGACAGTAGATGGGTGGAGGGGTGGACAGTAGATGGGTGGAGGGTTGGAACTTTTGAGGTGTCAGTCTCGCCGGCCTTATTAAGCTGCACAAACAACAGCTACACCCAGAGACTCGGACCTCAGGGTGGGTCGGATTTCGCCCCCCCAACAAGACCAGTCAGTTTGGTAACATAGGGTGGGGTGGAGTGGGTAGGCGGGTCTCCTTACAGCCGTATTAGACAGCTAAACATCCAGTTCCAGCCAGTGTCTTAGGCCCCGGGGTTGAGGCGTATCTCCCCTAAAAGGCAAGTCTAATTGTCTGATAAGTTAACCACCCCCAGGGGTCTATATTAAGCCGCCCCCGTCTCCTCTAGACTAAATATCTTCGCCAAAAATAGGCAATGTACAAGCTCACAACGTGTAGATCTGCTATTTTCGCAGAATATTCGCCCCCCAGAATAGGGACGTAGGGTTCATGTGGTTGAATAGGCATCTTAATGAATGAAGACAGAAACAGATGAAGGGGAGCTGAGGAACGAGCTGCAGATGACTGCGGTGTGTCCCGCATCAGAGGAGGTCCAACGCTCTCAAATCTGTCAGTTTGAGCATTAAAGGGAGATTTAACAGGCTGCTTAAGCGGCTCGCTCGGTGTCTGTAAACAAGTCCAATCCCATCAGCCACTGGCTTTAATTCTTCTGTCTGCCAGTGAAATTAGACTCACACCTACAAATAATAAACACATATACAGATACACAGGCAAAGACAAAAACAGCGTGTGCGAGCGATCACAAGCTCACATGCTTACACAATTACTGACACACAACAACACCAGGTTACATGCACCCAAAACCCACACAGGTTCAAACAGAGTTGAGAGAGGTTGATGAGGGCCAGGGTATAGACAGATTAGACACTTGATCCTATGGGAGGCTAACTGGCCTTTTGTTGTGTAATTAATTAATTGTTGGTCAAACTATAGATATTTACATCTAAATAGGAGGTATGTGATATAGATATAAGGACAAGAGTATATACAGGTATACTATAAATAAAGACAGCAATATAGAGATAAATATTGATTTAAAGGAGAGATCCGGACATTTTAAGTGTTATCTTTGATGTGTCGCTAATCACTCACCATCATTGAAATGGACGTTCCACAGAACCTGGCGTCTGTGGAAGAAGTAAGCAACCAGCATCATCTCGTTCTGCATGAACGATAGCTCGTTCGCGACATTCAGTACACGTTTGAGTATCATGAGACTCCACAATGAGCAGTAGTAGAGAAAATACTAACTTTGCATCGGTTATAATAGACGATTTTCACTCTTACACGGGCTCCCATTATGCCACGGAGGGGTCGACAGGACTGCACGACACGGGACTCTCTGAAATAACTCAACGTCCCTTTCAATGATGGTGAGTGATTGGCGACACATCAAAGATAACACTTAAAATGGGCGGATCTCTCCTTTAAGAAACATGAGATAATACGATATATGAACATTAGCTAGACTAGCTAATGTTCGTCCGCTAGAGCATTAAAGCTGCACCGGAGTTTTCACACACAGCCCCAAGTGGCAGCCAGAGGTAACTGTTTCCGCAAATAGTGTTTAAGGTCCGTACATCTCCATAACTGTGCAAATTCGAAACATAAAGTGCTTACCCCAAAGCCACGAATGTTACCCGACAACTTTTTTGTGTTATTCCTTATTGTTTAATAAATAAGTGTCCCATCTGTGCCTAAATGCCATTGTATTTCCTCGTTTCCATCGAGTGTAATACCGGCTTTCACCTGATGCACCACAAGTTCCAGCACATATTAATATAATATATAGCTCAATGTCACAGACGTGATTAAAAC